>NC_141776.1:17878566-18205066 GCF_051362555.1 Lingula anatina | reverse complement strand
ATAACCCCATGTCTAAGTGTACCCTATATGAAACTATGCCCGCTTCAGTTTGATATGTTAATAATAAACTTTTCAAAAAAAACTTTTCGGTTTTTTTAAAAAAAGAGTACAATCGATCTGGACAGGATTGAATTAAATATTCACCAACTTCAACCAGCTTACCTGAAAGTTCACATCCGGGACATCCACTAGATCTCCTAGGTAACCGAGGATGGTATCCATGGCTTCCACCAATGACAGGAAGGTTATCAATCCCGCAGCCACCACTGCCGTCAGCTTGATGGCGGCCAGCATACCGTTACACACTGCCTCCACCAGTGATCTCTCAGGCCTTATGACAAGAGATTGACAAAGAAAGTGTCTGTAGTTTTAGGTATCCTGTCCGGAATTTTAATCAAAAAATCCAAAACTCCACCCCACCCCCTTCAGGAGAATATGCAATTTAATTTGGGGATCTTCACATTTGAAATAGGCCTATGGATATGCTTTTCTTGTTCAAGCAGAGAGAGAGAGAGAGAGAGAGAGAGAGAGAGAGAGAGATTTAAATATTCTACGTCTCAAACCCAAACCGATGTCTCATGAGACAAGAACCCATGGCATATCATATAACATACGGTGGCGCCATCTGCACGTCCTCCTCCGTCTTGGTGTGCGATGTCTCTGTCTCTGGGAAGCCCAACTTTGCTATCGCCATGGCTGCCGGCGCTGACATGATACTGGCTGATATGAGGTGCTCTGGGGACGCCTACAGGTGAGCGAATAGAGACATTAACACGGGGATAAATACACATTATGAAAACAATTCTTGAAAAGGTTTCAATTTTCGTATTTTTTGTACAGATTTATACAGGCGATACCTATATTGCTTGATTTATAACTGTTTTATACAGTTTATAACTTTATAACTGTTTTATAAATAAATATACCTCTCTACCCACTAAAACTATTTGAAAAAGCGATTATCTGTTGATTATGTGATGCAGATATATGGAGTCAAATAGAATGGGGTATAATGAATATTTTGAAAGTTTACCCCAAACGCTATGAAGGCTGCGATCACAGTACCGGCAATGGTAGTGAACCCACCGGTCATACACGCACAAAGCTCGGACTGTGTCAGCCTCTGCCAGAATGGTCGGAACATCACACCAGTCTCCACCTGGTGGTCAAGACAAACAACACTGTTATCTATTGATTTAATCATCTAATGACATTTCAAAAACGTCGATGGCAAAAGATCAGAGTGAGTAGCCTACATACAGTGCCTTGAAACATTGCAAAAACGGAAGTGGCAATTTTTATCACAGGTTTAAAGTCTTTAAAATAGTACCTGATCTTTATAAGAAAATTTACCAGAAAAACTTAGAGTCGGTCGCATATTGAACACTTACGATATCAGTACGATCTTTAACCCACCTGACCAAGAAAGATACTAGCAGCAGTGTGCAGCGCCTCTATCGGTGTAATCTTCATGGTGACCTGCATCAACCACGCCATCTTGCGGACCATCCACTGGATGGCTCCATAGTAATACAAAACATTTATAACGGCACTGTAGAATATAATGATGGGCAAAATCTGGAAGATGAGAGAGGAACTACATGTAGTTTTCAACTTTGGAGGCAATCATAAAGCAACTATGTTATCAATCGTGACAACTGCTGATTAATAAAACATTTAAATAACTATAAAAATAGTCAACTTTTTTCACTTGCGTTAGCATGTTTGGTTTCTGATAAATGTTTCCTACGCCCTTTACGCACACAGTGGTCACATTTTTTTGTTTGAATAAAAAGACATTGGCGGCGTTTTTTTTTTTTTCAAGTTTCCACATGCATCAAAGTAAATGAAAGATGAAAAGGGGCATTTTTATCTATATACACTGACGCGACCATACCAGATATCGTCAAATATTTGCCTTGGTATTATGTAAACTACGTCGATAAACTCGGTTATATCTATGAGCAAAAGATATCCTCATAAGAAAACACAAGGGTTTTTCTTTTTACTACTGTTAGCTTTTTCAGTTTGTTTCCTGCCATTGGAAACTGAAAATAAAATACGCAGAAATTTGTATGGTGACTACAAAGGAAGGTATGGTACGTAGTTTATAAACATACGCGGGGGGGGGGGGGTCCTCGAAAAAGTGCTTTTTTATGTATATCGTATCTATTTTAAGGCACACAGTGACCGTGAGACCTTAACATGAGTGTAGCAAAATTTGCATTTCCCTGATAACTAATATTTGTCTTACTAGCCCAGGTATACCGTCTCCAGTTAAGGAATTTCAAGTTTCAGGTCTTTGCCAGTGGTGGTTTTAGGGGAGTGTCAGGGGGTTCCTGACCCCCCCCCCCTTCGATTCGTTCGCCCTCTAATATACCTATTTTTTCGGGGCCCTTCAGCGGGCCCTAAACCCCACGCCAAGGGGGTGGTGGGGGTCGGTTTCACATTAACGTAACCCCCTTTCAAATAATCCTGGATCCGCCCCTGAAACACTCGAAAATGAAGATGGGAAATGCCCTTTCCAATCGTAACAGTAATAAGAAAAAAGCCGGTTAACAGATCACTTTATTCAGCAGTTTTTGTTAGGAGACACCTAACTCCATCTTTTTCTCTGCTCTTTCTCTCTCTTCTATACAGGCATCTGATGGGCATGATTCTTTTTTAACAAGCTCACCTGGAACGCCACGGGGTGCATCTTGTATCCGGGATCACCGAACACCATTTTGGAGCCAGCGTCCACAAAACCTGCGAACGTCTGGACCTGAGCACCGAGGAACTGAAACAGCGCAAACCCCGCGCTCCACCTCAGCACCATCAGCCCCATCAGAAACTGGAACGCTAGGCCCCATAGCACGGGACGCCAGTGAATCTGAAATGTTGAAGTAATAATCAAAATAATAATAATAATAATAATTATTATTATTATTATTATTATTATTATTATGTTGTCTCCTCGTCAATTTATGAAAAGATATCTAAGAGATAAAAAAAAATCTTGATCACATGATCTTGTAACGTGACCATATCCCACAATGCCATGAAGGTCTCAGTTGAAAAAGTTTTACTTGAGTGGTGAGTCCAAATGAAACGTGTTTGGCAACTTTGTTAAAGAGGTTTAAAGTCTATTTTCATAGCCTTATAACAGTATAAAGGATGCCTACAGGGCATCAAACTTCAGTGTTTAGAATTTTGCAGAAATGTCTCAACTAAGTTCTTTCTAGCATCAAAAAATGGCTGTAATCCTTTAAAATAAAAAAAATAGCACAGGGGGTAAGTTTGACCACTTGGCTTGCAACACTTTATTCTGTAACATGTATGATCTTTCAACACTAACTCAAAATATTGAAAGAATTGAATAGAAATATCGATATATCTGTCTACCACGTGAACTACAGTTGTACATGTATTTATGCGCAATTGACTTAACAAAGCCAAAATTGTCTGAGCCAACTAGACCAGTGTTCCCTATAAATAATGAACTGTTTCTCTCGAAATAATCGAAATACTTTGTATTTTCGATACTTTTACACCTGAGAACAATATTAGTTCATTCAAATCCACAGACAGCTGTGATAAATTTTGATATTGATAGAAACATAAATGTGTCATCCCCTATTTTGAATCATGCTGCAATATTGATATACCTCGGTCAAATATCAGGGCTTTTTTTTTGGGGGGGGGGGGGGAGGGTACATGTATACATCTTTCTGGTGGACGCTGACTGACAAAAATGATGGATTGGGAGTAAGAAGAAGGCTAAGCTTCTAATTAACAATCGATTGTGACTGTCCCACGCACCCCCCACATCCACCCTACCCCAGCCCACGGCCCTGAATATAATAAACAATGTTAATAAACTATAATCAATCTCTTTGTCACTGGATCCTTTCATAAAAAAATGGACAGATATCGCGTTCCAGCGTTTGCATTATTCTCTTGGCAAATAACTCAGACGATCGAATAGGTCGAAATAATAAACTAGAGGCAAAGAGGACAAGAGTATGACCTTAATGACAGACTGCGCTGTGAAAGATTTATATATGCCTTAGTACAAAAGAAGAGAGAAAATAACCCATCGAACATTTCACTTCATGTTAGTGGCTTCCTCCTTTATTGGTTTAGAATTTCTCTAGACTTACTCGACTGGTCAAGGAACCAGTTTTATGAAAACCGTCAATTCACCAGTGCGCGACCTCTTGTTGCGGGGCTCTTCTGCCTAATTTCCATTTAAAATACACAGGTGGATTCCCTAACACACGTCAACGAATGACGCTGCAGCAGCAATGGATAATTAAGCTTGGCTTCGTACGAAATCAATACGCTCACAGTCGCGACCATGGGTGTTAAGTATAAAATATTTGTCAGTGATACATTTAAACAAAGTCTAAAAAAAAAGCAATGTAAAACAAAGCGAGGGTCCGTGTAACATAGTCCGCCTTTTATTAGATTCGTACAGGTAAGGGTGTAAGTGATGTAATTGGGTCAAAATCTAGAACGGGACATACTAGAACCTGTACTTTTTAGTGAAAATTACATGGTGCTCGATTCAGGATATGATATATATCCGTTAAAAGAGTAGTTTGTCAAGTGGGTTTTTAGCCTCCGTTTCTCATTCAAGATCAGTTGATGAGTTACTTAAATTTTGTTTCCACTGAAAGACGCCAAATTATAGTTTAAAGTTTCACTAAGTGACCTGTTAAAATATTAACGCACGTTCATGGTTAAAAAGTGATCAGTTTTCAATGTCACCATGATTACCTAAAGTATAGTTTCTTTAATCCAAAGAGATATAGCTCTCGAATCGTCAGCACTAATTTATGAAATGATACGAAACGTTACCCATGTATTACAGTCTGTTAGGATATCAAACGTTACCTTTGCGGGATACTTTGACGTCACAAACGTCAAAAGTAATAGGAGCGTCAGACCCCCAGCAGACCGGAAGTTCTGAGGATTCCGTCCCGTGTCCAAAACCAAGAACACGGTTAATCCCGCCAGCAGAAGTGCATAAAAGGTCCTGTGAATAAAACAAAGATTTTTCTTCGTTTGTGTTATACACTCAGAATTGCTATAAATCAATCGACATGTACTGAGACAGTGACACTTATTACATATTGGAGTTTAATTCAGGCTTTTAACAGTTGCCGGAAGAATTTATTGTAGTAAATACTGTTAATAGGTAAAAAAAAAAAAAAACGTTTTGATATCCGTATATAAATAACGTTTGCATTTCACTTTTCAAATACTGTTCATTTATTTCCATATCAGAGGGCCCTACAGTGTAAAACAGCCAAAATAATGTGACAAGTATTTTCTGACAACTTGAATATTGGCGATTTTACTATTACGGTACCTTCAGTTCACCTTCAACCAAGAAGGTATTTCATAATGTTCTCTGCTATTTGCACCTCTACTTACCAGTGCGTGTATTTCCACATCCTCTTACCACACTTGACTCCAGCCAGCAGTCGACATATGACGTCATATATGACGTCACCGTAGCGCCGCTGCAAGTACTCATAGCTGACGAAGAAGAACACTATGGCAGTGATAATTATGACCACCAGGGCCCGCTGGCCGTTCAGATAGGCAGCGTAAACTAAATACGCCACCCACAGGGCCACAAACACGCAGCGGACGGTCAGTGAAATTGTCCTTTTGTGACGCGAGTAAAACGCCTGAACAGACTGGGAAACTTTGTCGATTCCCCGTGCTACACAATTCGGTGTTTTGTCCGTCACATTTTCTTCGTTCTCGGGCTCGGCAGTGGCTTTCTCTGTACCGTTCGGTTGGCAGTTTGACAACAGTGACTGTCGCGTGCGCTTGTCTTCTACATAGACGTCTGTCACAGCTTTCTCAGTGTCACAGTCCACGTGATTCATCTGCGTTCCGTCAGGGACGCGCTCCGACCTGATTTCTTTCAGTTCCATGTCTCCGACTTTGACTTTACTCCTGTGGACAATACATACAACACGCATTCATACACTACAACACGTCACATACGGGTAGGGCGAGTGCGTGAAGTATAAGCTAACTTGACACAGAAGATGTAATGTTGATTTGATCTCAATGAACTTTGGCCCTCTGAGTAAATCATGCGGTACGTGAGGGGGAACAGCGAGGATTACATCAACAGGCTGGGAGCTGAGTGATAACAGGAAAGCCAAATGGCTTACTTAAGTGTACCGCTCGATAAGAAACAATTGCTAAGAAGTTTAGTACGTAGTTAGTAGATTTTGGAGCTATTAAGGTTAACCGGTTATTGAAAATATCATGACATAGATAATGGATACTAGTGATTGTATTACATAAGTATGTCCCCCCTTTTTCCTTAAGATTGTTAAATGGTTGATCGCGGGTAAGTCTAAAATTTAATGTGAAACCACGCTGCTACATACCTCCAGATGTGAAGCTCTGCGGCAACATCTAGTGAGAAACGACTTTGTTCTTTATAACCGGTTAGGGCTCCTTGTCCGTCACCTTGCGAAGATAAGTATAAATATATAGGTATGATATGCCATTAACGGCATATAAATGAGCAGTGCCCAACAGCATGTTATTGTTGGTAGAAACACTTAAAAACGTGCCTTAACCTGATCCAGGACATCGCTCATGCATCAATGTGAATAATGAAAATGTTATTTTCTTAAAACTCATGTGCCATAAAATGTTTCCTCATGCAAAACGTAATACTGTGGTGGAATATTCATGGTGCAATACGTCCAGCCTCCATGTATAATCGAGCCTAAATCCCATTTATATTTGTTTTTTAAGCAACTGCCCTGCGACAATTTGTCTCATTTAACGTTCACGTACGTTTCTCAGTCTATTCTAGAACATTTGGTGAATTTTTTTTTACAGTTCTTATGTTGTTCGGTAATGAACGTGGTTCGAGAACTGTTTTTGGGAAGTCCTTCAGAATGTCCTAGAACGGATTATAAGAACATTTTTCATTAAAAGTGAAAAACCTTATGTTCTAGGACAGATTGAGAACCGTAAGTTAGCGTTAAATGAGACCAATTTTCGCAGGGGTGTTGAAACTGGATGTTAAATAAACATTTCAAAATACAAAAGGTATTGAGCAACTAAGTCGTCGTTGATAAAATCTCTCTCCAAATATACCGCCTCTGTAAATCTTAACAATAAACACTCTGCACAAGGGTGTTAACATTTCTTTAGTCGTGTTATTGGTCAGCAAGCAGCCCCAACGGCGTTATTTTTATTTTCACAATGTATTATCTAACAATAGAAGATATTATATATTTATGAATGCAAATTACAGACATACGTATATAACAGAAGAATGGAAATACCAGAAGTATTTTCTAACAACATATGTTAACACTTGTTGCCTATACATGTACACGCAGTATTTCTTACATTGTCGTATTCATTGTACAGTCTATCAGTGACCGACAGAGAAAGTGACGTGGTATTTGTGTGAAAATCCTCGCCGGACATGAGCGCAAAGGATGACAAATACCAACTGGATGCGACCCTTGTGTAGGGTAATGATTTTAGTGTACATTTAACGTATTTGTAAGGCACTATTGAATAGGTCTGTGCCTTCACCCCCCCCCCCCCCCCCCCTACGTCATAGACAAGCGTCCCCTGCCAAAGCAGTCAGGGCTCGAAAGGTTCGCTATGTTGCGCACGTGTCTCGATTCCATAACCGATTCTATTTCGAGATACGGGGCCATGGAATCGAGACACTTGCGCACGTGCGCAACATAGCGAACCTTTCGAGATAAGGAGCCCAGGACAGTAGAAGTCCTGTCACACTTAGCGTAAAGAGGTACGGATGAGTATCACACAACTCTGGTGTGGCAGTGACTTTAGAGCGTTAATGTGTTACACTGACTGCATTCAGCGAGAGTCCCCGCGGAGTTGGAGATCGACCTACGTAGTCCGATAGTTTCATTGGAATGTGCCCTTACACGTCTCCCTCAATACCGATGCCCTTCTTTCAGGCGGCTCTTTGTATGTTCTATTTTATACGAGTATTTGTATAAATGGCCCGGAACGTGTGCGCATTTTATAGTATGGAAATTCTCCTGTATTGACAGGTCATAGCCTCGGTAAACATCGGACTAGGCTCTATAGGGGTCATTTTATGTTCAGAAAGGACCACATCAGTCTCTTTGCTGTTGGAAAGATAAGAGATTGGACATTATTGCCTGATTTATAACTTTGAGACTTTAATTATTACTTGTATGAAATAACGAACGCCTGGCGCATATTAAATGGATTGACACTTTATGTACTGTAAAGGGATATGATCAAAATTTTGTTTAGGGGTGATGTAAAGACCTGAAACACGCTAGTAGGCCAGGGACTGGGGCCCTATTTACATCCAGGATACCGAGTTGCCAATGTCGCCAATATACCGGTACAGACTGTATAGCTAGAGCTTACCGCTTAGTTGTCTATGACATAGTCCTATTGAGCACAGGCGGCTAAATTGATGGATTGACAAATATTGCTTTGATCGGAGAGGGTGAGGAGCTCTATCTCCGACATAAAGAAGTTTACCAGGGTTTACCCGTGCTTGCTGGGTCTAAAGAAAGAGTGCAAAAAAAAGTTATTCCTCTGTGGTCGTTGGGATTTTTGCTGAACGAGATCGAAGGATCTCTATGTTGAATCCTATCAAATAGAATAGCAGGCACGTGGGATGCTTATATCACATAATGGATATCACCGGATTGTTACACTAATAATATAACTGGAGTAAGCAGGGGTGACGGCCGCAAAGGAGACAAAGTGTTGGGCGTCGAGAGCGTACCGAGTGTCTGCAAGGAGGGAATGGAGAGGACCTGGGGCTGCGGGCGGGGGCGACTGGTGGTCCTCTTTTACCTGTTCGCCCTCGGTGCCTGGTTAGCGATGATGTTCCTGCAGTTAGTTCTGCTGGATGTTCAGCTGACGCGGGGCTCGTGTGGGCAAACGGGGCGTGGGGTACTCGATCACCTGTGGGGACGCCAGGAAGAAACCCAAGACGTTAATTTAGTAAGTTAATCATGCTTAAGTTATGGAAATGAGAGAGAGAGAGAGAGAGAGAGAGAGACAGAATGTTTTAGAGTATCTGTGTGTGTGTGTGGGGGGGGGGGGGGGGGGGGGGAGGGGGACAGCAGATTAATACAATTCGTATGGAAGGGTTTTGATGCCATGGTTTTTCATAAAGCAGACACGCGCTTACATAAATATATATAAAGTTAACTCCCCTTTATTTTGTCTGAAAAAGCACTATACAACTAAGCTCCGTTTAAGCCGTGTTTATAGACGTATTACATCACACGAAGTAGGTCATTCATCGATCAGTTGTCTATAACCTCTGAATGAAAGGTAGCACCCATGTTGTTTGACGGGTCCTAGAAGACAGCTATTGAATAGCATGCTTGTTTAGTGGGCGGTTGCACAAACCAACTTTCAGCCGAAACTTTTTCTAAACTTTACTCCCCCCCCCCCCCCCCCCCCCCAATATAAAAATAAATAAAATAGATAAGTAAATAATGGTCCGTTACCTCAGTTCAAGAAAAGAACGGCTTATTTGACTTTGATAAAGAGAGTGTTGTTCAATTATATGATTGATTCGAACTAAAGGTTGATTTATTTTCGACCAAAGTAGACTAAGGGTGCATTCCCAGAGATTTGGATCGATCCAGAGATTAAGATTTAGATCGACCTAACTCCCCGGGGGTTCACGCTAAATTGCAGTCAGCCGAGCGCGCACCATAGTTAATTACCCCCTTACAGCTTTTAGTAGGCGGGGCAGACGCTTAAGCCGGCTAAGCTGACAGTAATCTAGCGAGACTCCCCACAAGGATAGATCGATCTAAAATCTATGGGAATGGGGTCTAAAATTTTAGTCTAAAAATTTTGGCCAATTCTTGAACCAATTAAAGCTCTTCCATGAAAAGTAATCGTGCGGTAATAGTCGTCTGAATATATGTATGGACTGGAAAGTACAAGTTCACATATTTCATAACTTTTGTCTTTTTTTTCTGATTCAATCTGTCTTCATTTTAGTCGTAGTAGTGGTAGCAATTTTTTTTGTTGTTTTTAAAAGTAGTCTTAGCTACAGTAGTAGTAGTAGTAGCAGCAGCAGGAGTAGTAGACTAACTATAAGTACAGAAATTCAATTTACTAAGGGTAAAACACCAAGGCTCTCAAATTTAGATCAACCTACTTCAAGATAAGTTTGCCAAGGTAATGTACGCCTAATTCTCCCCCATCTACCACTAGCTTGTATCAAGTGCCAGGGAATTCTGTCATGTCGAACACAGGTGAAAAACCCACTTTATTACCGAGTCTTTAGAAATGCATAATACCAACAGCGATGTTCAGTGTTTAGTTACTTTGACGGGGTTTTACAAAGGCTTAGGCATAACCTGGATGTCTCACTAACACTTCCTGGTTTTAACATCCCAGCATATGGTCCTTGGATCTTGAATAGTTTCTAGATACGTAGCTCGCGCTAGTTTCTAATGCTTTAAAACAATGAAGTAAGGCGTACGGTTAAGTTAATTAAGAAAGATTGGAGACACCCTCCGCCCTCTCCACGGCTTCCTCTACTCAAACACTATACCACTTTACTTTTGGCCTATTCTTTTCAGTCGCAGATTATATTACCTTGTCTGTTGTTACATATTTCGACTTAATGCGGTAAAGTGCGTTATAACTGAAGTCACAAGGGCCGTCCCATTTTAACTTAAAAGAAAGGAAAATAAAACAGCAAGGCTATAATGAAGCACTTGCCGTACACCGTTTCTGAATTTAAAGTCACCCAGTTATTTTTTATATTAGAATTTAAAACGTTGATTATAACAACATAATTAAGAACAGCCTCACTAGAAGGGTCTCTATAATTATTCCTTATACATATGCATGTGCAAGCCTGGGACCCATCAAACTAAAACTAAGTACATTTGAAGTCACCATTAAAAACCGTAAGCTGTTTACAGTTGTCATTCTCGTCAAACAAAGAAGTGTGTCGCCATGTCTGACTTCCTTAGCGCGTGTTTGGCAGCTAAAAGATATCAAGAACAAGGCAGTTACCCCCACCCCCATCCCCACTCTCACCCCAATCCCCCACCATACCAAGATATTCTCCTCCACACATGGATGCATTAGGTTACAGCTAATTATAACTAAAATATAATCCGCATTGTTGACAGAATAACACTACGAGTGACCTGGTTAATGTATACCGCGTTCTGTTGACAAGAACAGGTTTGTTTAGACTGTTAGTTTTAGGTGGCATCCAGGTGTGAGAGGGAACACAAAGGCGGGGGAAAGACGAGATCAGGCACTTATAGTTTTTTTGGTTATTTACAACTCTATTCACCAGCAATGACTTCAAGTGACGTGAGAAAAAAGAAAGGCGTGCGCATGTGTGTGTGTGTCTTTAAGATCCAGAGAGCGAGCGAGCGAGCGAGCGAGAGAGAGAGAGAGAGAGAGAGAGATCAAACTTAATGCTAATACCAACACAGATAGAAAATAAAATATAATTAAATCATGAAAGATTGACGTCAATTGTGGAGCATGCATAAGGTACAGAAGCTGTTAACAAAGTACTGGACGTCCGCAAAATTGAACCTCGGGGGTCTGAAATATAAGATCTGTTATATCTAATGACCGTCCCATTGATATTACTTCCCCGTTTAAACTGACATGCCTATTGTGTGTATCAAAGAGTACGGAAATCTCTTCGTGCATTGAAGTTTTAGTGAAGTACAAAAGTCTGTTCACATCGTTACTAAAGTCCTTTTCATGTTGACCGGTACGTGTAACTGGACCGATCCAATTATATTGGTTGACCACTTTAAAGTTTTCTTAAAATAGCCTGATTCTTACGTAAGAGAGTCACCTAAAGAAGACAGCAATCTTAGTTATATAAATGCATTCGAACCATTAACAATTTCCCTTTTTCAGGTATCAATCCGACTAAATCTTATGGAATTGAGACGTCTCTTGACACACCCTTGCCCAGGGATACAGTTTCATTGGATGAGGTTAAGAATTACCCGGATGTGGCAACAATGGCGTCGCGGTGTAGAAGAAATGTTACAGGAAGGGAAGATTTCGATTAGTCGGCGAAAGAAAAATGTAAGAGACCGACGCCAAGAACCTTCACTGATGAATTGTGGTAGTTGAGAGGACACCGATTGCAAAATCATGGTCATTGGTCCCATTCCTCAATGGTGAAGAAGCCTTTTAAAATTCATGGACCCAAATGGTGGTCTGACTCACAGATCACCACCAAAATTTAATGATTTTAAGTTAAATGATTTTTGGCCTTTCCTGAAAATTTCATCCATTTGAATTAAGTTGGCAACAAATTAATAAACAAACAAACAGACAGAAAAACGGAGGCCAAAACTGAACATTCTTGGCGTCGGTAAAAATCATCTTCTAACCCAGTAGGCGTGTACAATTATTTGGATAGGCTCATAGAAATTGAATGCAGAGACAACTTTAATTCCAAATTAATGTAAAGACCTTTTTATTTTCCTTTTTATTTTTGCAGATTTTGCTTCACTTCGGTACCTTGGCGCAAGGAAACAGACTGGACGAAACAGCTTTTAAGGGTAGGGAGTTGCTCGTCTGCTTAAAAGCAATTACGCGTTTTAATTATATGTCAAAACTAGAAAAGCACTCCCAGAGCGCAGACCTCCGCCAAGGCAGCGATTTATTATTATTATTGATTATTGATTGATTATTGATCCGGATCACCACCAAAAACTAATCATCTCTTCCTTGGCCCACTTTTGACAGTTCCTGAAAATTTAATTAAAATCAGTCCATAACTTGTTGAGTTATGCTGATGACAAACAAACAAACAAACAAACAGACAAACAGGGGTGAAAACATAACCTCCTTGGCGGAGGTACATGTAATTACAAAATGAGTATCATGCCGTTTTTTACCGCTGTCATCTTTATCGTAGGAGGGGAGGGGGAGGCAGCCGTAATTAACAGTGAACAACCTACAGTAAGGTGCATTTAAATACATTTCTTGTTATAATTCATGTCAAGATATATCCTTACTAAAGTTTTCTATAATGACCCAAGGTGGCCCTCTTGGAGAGCTGGTACAGTGGAGCGACCTGGTGGCCACTTTGTACATCTTGGGGCATGACGTCACCATCACCACGGAAATAAACCAACTTGGAAAGTAGGTCATAAAATAATATTCTATTTTTTAACTGGCAAATAATGAGTATTTGACTACTTTACCGTAATATAGACCAATACTTTTTATTTTTTGATCTAGGGCTACTAACCTGTAATAAATATAATGTCATAGGGTGTTGAACCCGCTAATTTAAGGCATTGAAAAATATGTTTCTAACATCATGGCAATGGTTACAATAAAATAATAGGGTGTGGTTTTGTGAGGAATTAAAGGTATAGAGGGAAAACTAATGGCGAGCACCTCCATAATTATAACATGCAGCGGGACAAAAGGTAGATCAGATTTTCCCAATAGCGAGCTAAACGTGAACTAAATGACTTCAGGGATGGGCCGTGATAAGTGAGCTCGACCCATCGTCAATGGAAATACGCTTTTTAATCCGTGCAGTACTGTTCCAGACTTATGGCGGATAATTGGCAGCGTCCAGTTCAGGCCAGTCTGGGCCGCGGGCCACTGCCCTATGACCTGATCTTCACCGATATACACGGGTACAAACAGTTCAGAAATACCCTGGCAGAGGCGGTTTTTACGAAGTCCAGGTACATGACCTTTAAAATAAAACGTAATAATAATAATAATAATAATACCAACAACCATCCCCAGGTCCAAACATTTTATGCTTGTACGGATATATTCCTCATCTAGTCTGATATACATGTATATCTATATTGATGAATTACTAGATAAATTAATAGTTCAACACTATAATCGATAACCAGACTGATTGATTGACATTAATTCACAATTTGATGACATTGATAACTTATGTTTCTATTACACAATCAATTTATTAAAAAGAACTGAAAATCTATAGTTATTTACAATAAATGGTTTTGTACAGTGTAAATTCATTAAGTGTGTCTGTATTATATATGTAAACCGAACATGAACAGGTGCCTGTTTCGCATACTCGACTCTTTTGGAACCGAGGCAGAGTTCAACTACAGGCCGTACGCCACCGGTTTCCATGGCAACAACCGTTCCAATACTTGCGAGTGGGGATGTCTTCATCTACGACTACAGCAGTTCTACACAATGTTTCGTAAGTATAGGTTCACGCTTTGCACGCTCCCTTACCCTGGGTTCCAGTTGTCTAAGAAGCCAAATTCGTCAACAAATCCATTTCTTTTTGGCCTATCCTTCAGCTCTGTGCTACAGGGGTATCTCGAAATCAGGTTTACCTGCAGCTGGAACAAAATCGGGGTAATATTTCGTTCAGCCTTGTTGAAAACTATTCGCCACGAAGGTATTTTCAAGGAACTGCTTACAGACGACTAATGAGACATTGAGAAATATTTCTGACATAATATTAAGGGCTGTGACGTCACAATTTCATTTACGTGCGTTTGTACTTTTTTATTCTTATATTTTGACATTCCCTTATATTTCGTATCTGATATTGCACCTGGTTAAACTTGAACTAAAAAAGTATTGTGCCAGATTTCCTGCATATTCTTCAATAACAAACCACCATTTTCTTGAATTAATCTCCAAATTTTATCTTTTTTCTAGCCCACACTCCGGACAACTCTTTCCTTGGATTTGTAATAGAGCGGCATAATGCTCGCGACGGTGTCAAGCAAAGTAGACGGATACAGAACCAGTCGTTAGTGTACGCTAAGCGAGAGTACATGTGGGAGGTAAAACGTCGGATCGGTATTTTAAAAACCGCCACCATGGTGGTTTCAGAACGAGGTTTAGGACACGTGTTTGCGATATCGCCAATGGTAAAGCAGGAGCGAGTAGCTTATTCCCTCATTCAAATGTCTGTTTATAAGAATCAATTTTTGTAAACAAAGTAGCCATTGAATTACAATGTTTCAGTTTACCATTGGTACACACAGTATTGTACGTGTTAGGTATGTTTTGGTTTAAGGGAAAACAAGCCTTCATCGATGTTATCCGAGAATTCTTTGATGTCCACGCCACATCAGAACTTCAAGCGCCACGTCATATGACGCAGTCCCCTATCCCGGAATATGTCCACAACCACTACGTTCTTCTTGGGGACAGCTACCAAGCCCTGCTACAACAGTCGAAGGTGCCTTCATATTTTCTGTTTTAGTGCCATGATTTGACAAAGAACATGATAGGCCTATTGATGATTAATTAACGTTTAACCCAGTGTACGTGTATATAGAAGAACTGTGGGTAAATGTTGCCAGAGATTAAGGGTTCATCCCCAGTGAAATTATCGTTATACGTAGATCGATCCAATCTCGCGGGATTCTCGCTGCATGCAGTCAGATTAACAGATTAACACGTCTTCTCCTTGCGTTGAACAGAATACAAAAAAGCTGGTGATTATACAAATGCGATGAAAACAAGAGAAGGCGTGTTAGTCTGATTACCTGTTACCATTCAGCGGAGTAGATATATCTAGAACGATAGTTTCACTGGGACTGAGCCCTAAGAATTATACTGCAAATGTGTGAAGCATCTCGTACAATTTCTTTTTAATGCCAAGATATTTGTGGGTCTGGGGTTCCCGTATGAAGGACCTGCTCCTCTCGAGGCCATCGCCATGGGGACCGTCTTCATAAACCCACGATTTCACCCGCCTCACAGCCGCTCTAACACGGCTTTCTTTGCAGAGAAACCGACAAACAGAGAGGTACATGTATCAAAAAGGTTTTAATCCATTTAGTGTATTACAAAGCATATGTATTTTATTTTCCTCTTTTTTTCATACCCCTTCATACCATCATTGTTTAGAGTATATGGCCACGTTATGTTTTTCAAACATGAGGGATAAAATGGGGGTCGGGGTTAATGAATGTTTGTCTACATTGCATTATCAATATTTATATCTTTTTTTTTCTAATTGTATCTCTTAGCCCTGCTATCTTCCTGTTAAACTCTCCTTACTGCTTAGCTCTTTGGTTAATAATTTGATAATCTCAAGTGAGATTACTTTTTCTTAAATATATGCTTTAAGAAAAACATCGTGTTGACGTATTAATTATGTAAACTGGTATCGGTCTGTGTGTCTATATCTACATGTCTGCCCCCAGGTGACCAGCCAGCATCCGTATGCCGAGGACATAGGCGACCCTCACGTGTACACCGTGGACATTAACAACCATACTCAGCTGCGAGCCACGCTCCTCAGGGTGCTAACTAGACAACAAGAGGTAATTAAGTAGTGTGTTTGTGTCTGTGTGTATGTGTGTGTGAGTGCGTATGTGTGCATGTGATTCGGTGTTTTGTACCAGCTCCAATCAAATTTTAATTTCTAATCTCATTTACACCTCATTATCTACTGGGCGTATTTTAAAAAAAGAAATATCGACTCAAGATGCTTCGATTGATTTTATCATTTTAAAGTCCGGGGAAGTCAAGTTGCTTTTAAGGCTATAAAGATATAAAGATATGCGACATTTTCGAACGCATATAGCAAGTATACACATGCATCTTGAACTTGATGAAATGTTTGTTGACAACCGTAGCCTATTGTTAGTGGAACAATATCACCGCCATTACTCGAATGTAAGGGTAATTCACCAGATATTATGTTTTCAGGTGCCTCCTTTTCTTCCTTTCGAGTTTACCGTTGCCGGGATGTTGGAGAGGATGAATTATTATATAGAGAAGCAAGATTTCTGTTCCAACCCCATCAGAAGTCACGTGCCAAGAAATGCCGTCCAATGTTTTGTCGGTGCCGAGGGAAAGTCGTGCAATGATGTTTGCCGGAGTAACGGTGTGTAGTTTTTTTCCCGGTGCTTTGCAGCTTGGCACAATCATTGTGTCCCAACTATCGCATTCAGACGAAACTGCTATGAAATATGTTAATTCTTCTTCCTTGTGGAATAAATTATTTTAAAATACTTTGTGACAGTATCATGTAGATAGATTGATAAACAGATAAATAGAGCTAGGATACATTAATCAATCGAGAGAGAGAGAGGTATCCTGTCCAGCCACGTCAGAGCTATCGCATAACATTTCAAAGCCATTTTATTTCATTGCAGGCCGTTTTTGCGAAAATACGAGGTTCAACAGCGTCAACAACATGGAGTTTTTACGGGCAAGAAATGTGACTTGCAGTACAGTTGTATCAGAGGCTGGGTTGGTTTACCCGTCTTTTGTTAAGCAAGGTGCAAGAAGGGATTGTTTCTTTCAACAGAATGATATTCTGTTCAACTGCGCCAGTAAACTGGAGAAGCACAATCGATTGTGCGCTTGCAGAACGTTTAAAAAGGAACAAGTAGCTCTTTGCCATGAATGCTGACGAAGCATTTTTTTGTTTTATTGTCAAACTAGTGTACGTATTTTTGCAAGTGATTGTTCATAATTCATTAAAATTGCCTTTACAAGTATGCACGGACCAAGACAGGGAAGATTTTGAAAATGACATTTGAAACTCAATGGGGATCCCGGTGTTCGGTTTGACAGTGCCATAGAACAAGGAGGAACTTAATTTTACAAAGCCCACGAGTTCATGATACGAATAATAAAATAGTTCACTCGTCAAGAGCAGGTAAAATGGAATTTTCTTATTCCCGTCTCCCCTTTGTGATTATTTTTATTTTTGCTCGATGAACTTCTTCAATCGAAATCCTGACTACATGATACTGCATGGCTTTATTTAAAACTAATGCCTCCATTTCAAAGCAAACTCCATGTGCTACAGAGTGGTATCCACTTGGCGGTGAACCCCTGTCTCCTCCCAAATTATATATTATACATATACGTGGGCATATACTATATACGTGGGCCTGTTCTCTGGGGAAGATGTAGGAAAACACTATTTGAGTGCAAGGGGAATTTAAAGTTATTTTAAAAAGCAAAAAAAAAAAAAAAAAAAAAAAAAAAAAAATCAATTTATAACTCAGTATGCAAGGGCGGGCTACAAACATTTACCAAATCTCGCCTTTCATCGAATTCCTACAGGTATTTATGAATTGGTAGTACAGATGTAGTTTCCTTTGAACATGACGTGTTGATATAGCCAATTCATCAGCCCAATTTTTTTTCATTGACTGATGACACGGGACAAAATCATATATTCAATTTGCAAACGTATCACGAAAGCCCGAATGGCTGTGTGAAATGGCTCAAGACAAAGGTATCACTTATTTGTGAGATCCATATTAGCGATATTAAATAAAACATGGACCTGAGACAGAAATACAGGAGGAATCAATTTGATAAATAATATTACTTGACCATATAATGGGAATTTTTTTGATTGTGATACCTCACTTGAAAGGGAACAGGCTTGATCAGTTGCTCGAATGATGAAAATGTGTGTAGTCAAAAATACATAAACGCATATTTTGTAATTGATTATTGGCACTGAAAGTGCAGACATATATTACGATGATTATATAGATGGAAATTTGATAAAGTTAGATTTAATATTCAAGCATCAGTTGATTTTTTTATCCTGCTATTTTCTGTAGTCACTGGACTTTTAGCAGATCATCATCCGGGGCAGCAACGGATTGAGTGTTTTTTTTTATTTGTCTGCCATCGGCAGCTGCTGGGAGAACGAAGTATGTAAATTTAGGATGGTCGTCCTAAGACTGCTTTTTGTCGGAGTTACCGTAATATTTCTGGGTAAGTTTGTCAGACACAGAAAGCACTAGGCAAAAGTGGTGTTTTATCATTGTTTTTTTTTATACAGCTGAAAAATATTCGTTTAAGAAATTATTCATCCGTGTGGTATAGATATTTGTATCTGAATTTAAAATTGTTCTATAATGTCCTTTCAATCCGATTCAGGATAAAAAGGATATTTAATATATATATTGCAATATTCGGTTTATAGTACACATAATAATAATAATAATAATAATAATAATAATAATAATAATAATAATTGATGCTGTTGGTATCTTTCCCCGGCAGATGGGACACTATGCAGAGGTTGCACGCAGAATTTGGCTAAAGGCAAACCCGCCTACCAAAGCTCCACCTATCGAAATGAGTACGGTGTGTACAATGCCAGTCGTGCTGTGGACGGTAACTATGACGACGACAATCGAAATGGGAGTTGTGCCCACACTGGTTCTGGTCAGGGCCAATGGTGGCTGGTGGACTTAGAAACCACGGCGAGAGTGGCCGGTGTCATAATAACAAACCGTGGCGATGGATATTGTACGCTGGGTTCTGTGTGTTATATTATTAATTTATTATTAATAATATATATTATTAATTTATTCAACGCATTTTATTACTGTACATGTAAATTGCACTTCTTGTTGCTATTAATGTAAAACAGATAGGTTGATGATCCACTTGAGATAATGCATGACAAAAGTGGACGACAGAACGTGAAGCTACATGTAACTATTTACTTAAATGATACAAAATATTTCATTCATCCCTGTATCTACCTAACACGTACTGGTACGGACTTAATAAATGATCTATTGTTAAATTTGCCGTTACATATCACAGCCGAGTATGATAAAAGTGCACTGTCATATTTAACAATTTGCTACTTTTTTATTTTCAGCTGACCGTCTGAATAATTTCGAAGTGAGAGTTGGAACCTCTTTTGTGGATAGTTCATCATTCACCCAGTACAAACTCTGCGCCAGTTACCAGGGGGCGGCACCTGTGGGGAACACGTCTCTGTCTTGTGGGTCACCACTGAGAGGACGATATGTCTTGATCATTAAAGTTGGCAATGACAACCATCACTTGCAGCTTTGTGAAGTGGAGGTTCATGGTGAGTTGATGGTATTTCATTGTGTGTACATATGTGTATTAATATGAGTTTTAAGGAGTATGCATTAAAATAAATGTATCTATTAATCTCACACATTTTATGATGAGTTCAACGTTGAAATAACCGACTTGTCACCTACTAGCACGTCCTTGTTATAGGTTTTGTAGGTCCCATAGTTCATTAATGTTTTTCTGTGTAGGTATTACCAGTGAAACTACGTTCCAGAGGGTAGCAGCAGGTGCGCGCGCACCCCTTGTGCCCATATCCACGCTGAATGTCCGCAGCATCACCGAATGTTGCAGTTCTTGTATGCAACAGTGGAAGTGTGCTGCCATAAACGTTCTCTGTGCTGGAAATGACCAATGTGTCTGTGAACTTCTGCCCAGTACTGCCCAGTCCGGCGACTTGCAGGCAGACACTGGTTCTGAATATTATGAGGACATCTGCTTGGGTACATTGTAAGACGAGACAGTCTAATGAATGTGGCTAAATCACTTTCAGAAATACCCCAGGGAAGCATTCATGACTATGTAACACTTGCCTTTTAAGTATTTCCTATCGTTGTGAAACATTAAAACGATATTGAATATACAGACTTGACATTTAATATGGAATATTTTTTCCAAATCATTTTCATCAGATTTTTCCTATTTTTCTGATTGATAAATGGAAATAAGGATTAAAATCGTGTTTTAATATCTTTTAATTATCTTTTTGATGTCATTATGACATCAGTTCCATTCGCCAGTGAAGCAAACACAAATACATTGCCTATTCTATGGCGTACGACGACCATTAAAAGAGATATTTTAGATCTCCATATTTTCCAAATTATCATCTGTAAAACAGTTACACGTTCCACAAGGGACCCTCATGTCAGTGTCTAGTCACAGCAACGGTCGCTGTTACGCCTGACTTCTTCTGGCTGCTACCATCGCTCTCAAGCGGCAAGGCATTCCTTGGGATAGGTTTTTAGAGTTTAATCTGGAATAACATTCCAGGCATCGGTCAAAACTTGTCCAATTTGGTTCAGTTTTGTTGTAGGACATGTAAGCCGTTGATTCGGCGGGTATTGACCTACCCACATATTGTCTATACGGTTCAAATATGGCAATTTTGATGACCAAGGAAGCTGCTTATTCCCTTGGATATGTAAGTTATCTGCTATTAAAGGCGCTCTGTGTGAGCCGGCAATCTCACTGTGCAACCTAAAATTGTTCCTAAGGTGCCCCCTATCAAATGATAGTCCAGTGGTTCCGAGATTATTCCTTTATTCCTTTTGATCTGGTTCAGGTTTTCGTCGATGACTACCATTGGAGTTTTGGCACCAATGTGGTATCCACACCAAATACTGACGCTGTCAATGACCCTAGTCACTTTGGGCGTGGCACACGCTTCGTTGTAGGCCTCTTCTGGATGTCTGTAAACTCTGTTTTGATTAGTTGAGCGGTGCAGGTGAAATCTGACCTTAATAAAGAAAGCCACGAGGTTTCAGTGTTCTACCCAGAAACGGTCATGGTCGCCAATTCATTGGAGAAACAGACGACGATGTTTTGCTGTTTACAGTGGGTTCCTCGGAGGTCGTCTGGTATTCTAACCTGCTAAAACAAGTTTGGTGTTCGTTAAGGGCCTCGAAAAACGCGTTTTGGTGGCAATTTACCCCTCATTCTTAACGGACTAGGTGGTTTTTGTTTAGTTGCAGCAGCATATCCCGAAAGACAGTGGGTCCTGTACCCTGGTGGTGAGATTTCGATACATTGGGTGTGGCCCCTGTGTAGGTACATCAATCTGGGCATTACTCTATAAAATTGTGTGGACCGTTCCGTTTGGCGCAATTATCTGTCTGGCAATGTCTGACTTTTTCGTGCCATTCTGCCACAGGTTAAGGAATATGTAAAGCACTGCTTAGCTCATATACGCACCGATAAACCGACCACTTTCATGCAAAATTTCAAATTCTTCTATGCAGTAGTTGCCGACATATGGATATTTTTTTAACAGAACCATGCTTTGCCAAAGCCAAGTTTTGACCAGCCCAAAGGAGCACTATCCAATTAAATCACTGCACATTACATAATGCAGCAGCGCAACAGACATGATATCAGCTAATTGGTAGCGACACACCTGACTACACATTTCTCCATTCACATATTTCATATGAGATCGGAGCTTTTTGAAAAAAATAACGCATTTTTACCAAGGCATTCTTTCGAAACTGAATTATTCCATATAAAATGTCAAGTCTGTATATTGCAGTACAGTTGTATCAGAGGCTGGGTTGGTTGACCCGTCTTTCGTTAGGCAAGGTTCAAGCCTTAAGTGTTTCTTTCAACAAGATTATATTCTGTTTAACTGCGCCAGCAAATCTCAGAAGCACAATCGATTGTGCGCTTGCAGAACGTTAAGAAGAAACAAGTAGCTCTTTGGCTCTGTTCTCACAACTTTTAGATCGATCTATCACCGCGGGGAGTCTCACTAGATTACTGTCAGATAATCCGCCTTAAGTGTCCGTCCCCGCCTACTACAAGCTATAAGGGGTAATTAACTTTCGTGTCCGCCCGGCTGACAGCTATTTAGCGTGAACCCCCAGGGAGTTAGGTCGATCCAATGTAGGTCGATCTAATCTATGAGAATGGGGTGTTTGTCATAAATGCTGACGAAGCATTTTTTTTGTATTTTTGTCAAATGACAAGTGATTATTTATAATTCAATAAATTGCCCTTATAAGTATGCGCGGACCATAACAACGACATTTTTGGAAATGACATTTAAAGCGCAAAGGAGATCTCAGTGTTCCGTTTGACAATGCCAAAGAACAAGAAGGTACTTAATTTTCCAAAGACCTCAAGTTCATGGTACGAATAATTAAATAGTTCATTCGTCAAGAGCAGGTAAAATGGAACAAGATGGATTTTCTTATTTCCCACTTCCCGTTGTGGTGATTATATATATATATATATATATATATATATATATATATATATATATATATATATATAATTTTTTTTTGCTTAAAGAACTTCAGTTGAAGTTCTGACTAAATTATTCTACACGGATTAACTTAAAGGGATAACAACCTTTCGAATCAGATCTATATTTCACAATGAATACATTGTAAACTACTCATAAAAATATAATATATAATATATTTTCGAAAAAAAAACAGGGAATGACTTTGGATGTAGAAATGGATTCATTAATCATTGGTAAGTATGGTAAAATTGTCGCTTACCCCAGGAAATTTCATTTTTTGGCCAAAATGAACAGTTGTTATCCCTTTAAAACTAATGCCTCCTTGTGCTACAGAGTGGTATCCACGTGGCGCTGGGTCCCTGTCTTCTCCCAAATTATAATACATGCATTATTTAAGTGGGTCTTTTTATGTACAGACACAGATGTGTCTGTACATATAGCCATCATCTGCGTCTGTCGTCGCCGTCGCCGTCGTCGCTGTCGTCGCCGTCGTCGCCGTCGTCGCCGTCGCCGTGCACTTTTACCGATAACACGATAAGTGGAAAACCATTTTGCCTTTTGATTTGAAACTTGCAGAACTGATGAATATTCATAATACGCAGGTCAAGTTCGAAAGTCAGCATGATCGGGTCACTCTTAGTGAATTTAGGCTATTTTTTATTCTCTTTTTTCAGCATATATGCAGCACCGATAACACCATAAATGGAAAACCATTTGACCTTTTGGCTTGAAACCTACAGAACTGATGAATATTCATAATACGCAGGTCAAGTTCGAAAATCAGCATGATTGGGTCATTTTTAGTGAATTTAGGCTATTTTTTCACTTTTTTTCAGCATTTTTGCAACACTGATAACACAATAAATGAAGAGCTGTTTTACCCTTTGGCTTGAAACTTACAGAACTGATAAATATTCATAATACGCAGGTCAAATTCGAAAATCAGCACGATCGGGTCACTTATAGGGAATTTATGCTGTTTTTTTTTCACTTTTTTTCAGTATATATGCAACACTGATAACACAATATAAGAAAAACAGATTGGCCAATTGTCATTATACTCACAGGAGGGGCCAATCTTACTAAAACGCAGGTTGAGTTTGAAAATCAGCATAATCAGTCCATTATTTTAAAAGGTAATGCTGTTTTTTCACATTTCCTCACATTCAATTCTTAGGCATGTTAACAGTCTCATTATTGAACTAATAAGATACGTAAATGTGTTTGTTTGGCAATTCCTGCATCTTTACAACATTGTTAGTTGATTTTGTAAAAATGATGGTAAACTTGTTATCATGTATTGTGTAATAAAGTGTCAAAAATGGAAATAAACTCATATCATTGCAGTTTGTCAGATGCATTCATCCACTATGTTCAGAATCTCAGAATGGAGGAAGTTGGGCATTTAAAACTGTTCTATTGATACTTTTCCCATCTCATCAATTTTCTTCATTGGTCATATAAAAATGGCAGTAAACTGTTTATTTTGTTTTATGTTTAAAAAGTGTTAAAAATGGAAATAAACCCATTTCAGAACAGTGCTGTATTGTTTACATTTTGGCATTTTCAATATGTGACTTTGAAGTTCCATGGGCCTGAAGGCTTTTGCTAGTCACATTTCTGAATAACCATGATACTAATATTTTATAATTAAAAATTGATGGTCATTATGCTGTAAAACATTATGTAATATTGCATGAAAATTTGAAGAAACCCCTATTTTGGGCACTGCTCCCATGATGACCATTTAAGGAAAATCATGTCACTTACTGTTCTCAAACTTACAGGAAAGAAACATGGGACTAAAATACAGCTCCAGTAGGCAATGCAGTCTGTTTGGTAAATTTTTCTGGCAATTAAACAGTTTTTTGTGAAAATTTAATTTTTCACTTATTGGCATTTTCAAGGTGTGACTTTGAAGTTCCATGATCCTGAAGACCTTTGCTTGTCACATTTCCTGAATATCCGTGATACTAATATTTTATAATTAAAAATTGATGGTCATTATGCTGTTAAACATTATGTAATGTTGCATCAAAATTTGAAGAAACCCCTATTTTGGGCACTGCTCCCATGATGACCATTTAACAAAAATCATGTCAATTACTGTTTTCAAACTTACAGGAAAGAAACATGGGTCTAAAATACAGCTTCAGTTGGCAATGCAGTCTGTTTGGTAATTTTTTCTGGCAATTAAACAGTTTTTTGTGAAAATTTAATTTTTCACATATTGGCATTTCCAAGGTGCGACTTAGAACCTCCACGGGCTTGAAGACCCGTGCTAGTCACATTTTGTGAAAATCCATGACACTTATATTTTATTATTAAAAATCGATGGTCATTATGCTGTTAAGCATTATGTAATGTTGCATCAAAATAGCAGAAAACACAATTTTTGGTGCTGCTGCCTTGATGACCATTATGGAAAAACCGTGTTACTTATGACTGTCAAACTTTCAAAAAAGAAACACAGGACTAAAATGCAGCCTGAGTTAGAAAAGCAGTCTAATTGGCTTCTTTTTCTGGAAGTTATACATTTTAGTGTTATATTCATTATCTTTTTTGGCATATTCATTATGGGACTCAGAGCTCCCATGGACATGAAGCCAAATGGTAATCATATTTTCTACATGTCCATCCTATTTATAGTCAATAAACAAAAATTGGTGATAATTATTCTCTAATTTATTATGTAATGTTACATCAAAATTGACAATCTTTTTGCACTGCTACTGCAAACATTATGAAAAGAAAACTGTGCTACTTATTATAATTTTAAACTTACAAGTACGATTTTTAGGATTGGCCTTCAGCTCATGAGAAAACCAGCTCTATCGGATTATCATGTTTATTGTATTTATGCATTTTTTGTGAAATTTTCATTTTTCTCATTCTGGCACTTTCTAAGTATAAACTTGAACTCTGATGGGCCTGAAGCCTTATGCTTTTACTTTCGTCTGTGTTACCTGTTGTGCATAAGTTGATGTTGACTGTGCAGTTAAACATAATGTATTATTGCATCCGGATTGGTAGTCTCCTATTTTGGGCATTATGGTTTTGTGCTTTTCTTAAGGTGTGACTTATGGGCCTGAAGACCTTTGAGTGGGTCAGTCTGTAAATTACCCTTGGGTATCACTAGATTAATTTCAGAGTTATAAAGTCATTTGCTTTAATAGGCCATTAAATGAGATTACGTAAAGCACACTTGTTGATATTTCCCTGTAAACTCCCAAAGGTAAAGCTCTTTGCTAGATAAATAATAAGGAAGCAGTGATAATTATGCAGGTAAATTTTGTTTAATATTGCAAATAAGTTTTAAATATATATATATATATATATATATATATATATATATATATATATATATATATATATATATATCAAACTGGAAGATTAAAAGTTTGAATAGCAGCTTCATTGGAATTATATTTACCTCAAGCTCTGCCAAGGAGGTTATATTTTCACCCCTGTTTGTCTGTCATCCACATAACACAAAAAGTTATGGACTGATTTTGCAGAAATTTTCAGGAACTGTCGGAAGTGGGCCAAAGAGGACAATGATTAATTTTTGGTGGTGGTCCGGATCAATAATCAATCAATTATCAATATAATCAACAATTGCTGCCTTGGCAGAGGTCTGCACTCTCAAAGTGCTTTTCTAGTTTTGTTGTTTTCCTTTATAATTTTTTCTCAAACACTTGCATTTGTGACTTTTAGCCCCAGGCAGGCTCTCATCTGCCTGGGGCTCTGCACATTTTCTGTATTTCTACATAAGCAGTTGTATTGTTTTTTATGTCTTTAAACATTATGTAATATTATTTTATCATTTTATGCACTGTCATCATTTTTCAAATATTGAGACTTTCATAATGTGAATTTGAACTCTCATGGTCCTGAAACTGTAATCTTATTGAAGGGGTGGATTGAGACCATCTTCTGGGTCTTCCGGAAGACAGTCAGGTTATTAAGTTTATATTGACTGGTATCTATTTTTTCTGTTGGAAGACCATCAAAATGGAGGATGGAGCAACATAGATACTTTGTAATACTGTCAGAAAATATCTCTGGGTCCGCTCCTGTTATTGACCATGTTACCTGTTGTGCAAGATTAAAATTCAGTGTTGACTGACAGTGCTATTATAAGCATTATTTATTATTGCATCAAAATTGACAAAATGACCTTTTTTGCATCTTTATTTTCTGTTTTTTGTCTGTACATTTGACAGCTTTGCTGCCTTGTTTTCTGGTTCTGATGCTATGTGAGTGCTATGCGAGAGCGAGGGGGGTTTAAAGTTATATTAAGGCAACAAGGGGAACAAGAAGAAAAAGATACAACGATAAATTTATAACTCAGTATGTAAAGGCGGGCTACAAACATCCACGACATTTACTTTTTTCTAGAGACAACCACAACAATCATCGAATTCCTACAGGTATTTATAAATTGCTAGTATGGATGTAGTTTCCTTTGAACATAAAGTGTTGATATAGCCAATCCATCAGCGGATGTTTTTTTCATCGACATGTGACACGGGACAAAATCTTCGGTTCAATTTGCAAACGTATCATGAAAGCTCCACTGGCTATGTGAAATGGCTCACGACAAAGATATCACTCATTTGTGAGATCCATATTGGCGATATTAAATAAAATATGGACCTGAGTCAGAAATACACGAGTAAACATTTTGATAAATAATATCACTTGACGATGTAATGGAATATCTTTTTATTTTGATGTCTCACCTGAGAGGAAATAGGCTTGATAAAATGCTCGAATAATGAAAATGTTATCAAAAATACATGAAGACACATTTTGAAATTGATTATCGGCACTGTTGTGCGGAAAACGTTGCGATGATGTAGAAATGGAAATTTGATTACGTTCGATTCCATGCGTCATACACGTTAAAAACACCCAGTTATACATATCTTTTACTGTCCATCAATTAAGTAACTGATGAATGCAATTAGCAATAGCTCTCTTTTTAAATATTCAAGCATCAGCTGAACTTTTCTTCTGAGATTTTCTACACTCACCCCACTCTTATCAGATCACCATCCAGGACAACAACGGGATATTTTCTTGATTTGTCTGCCATTGGCAACTGCTGAGATAACGAGGTGTGTGACTATAGCATGGTGGTCCTAAGGCTGCTTTTTCTCGGAGTAACTATTATATATTTGGGTAAGTTTTGCAGAGGCACTAGACAAAGGCACTATACAAAAGCGGTGTTTTATAAATGATTTTTAATAGAGCTGAAAAATATGTATTTTGGACATTATTCATCCGTGGTTAGATATTTGTTTCTGAAAGTAAAATTGTTCTGTAATGTCCTTTCAATCCTATTTAGGATGAAAAGGATATGTAATATTCATTGTTGTATTTAATTCATACTTGCACGTAATAATAGTCATAATAATAATAATAATAATTGATGACATTGGTGTCTTTCAGATAGGACACTATGCAGAAGTTGCACGCAGAATTTGGCAAAAGGCAAACCCGCCTACCAAAGTTCCACCTACCAGACATGCGATGCCAGCCTCGCTGTAGACGGTAACTATGACGACGACAAGACCCATGGGAGTTGTACCCATACTAATGCTGGTCAGGGGCAATGGTGGCTGGTGGACTTAGAACCCACGGCGAGGGTGGCCGGTGTAATCATAACAAACCGTGGGGACGGATATAGTACGTTGATTCCGTATATTATATAAATTCAATGAGTTTATCGTACATGTAAACCACATTTCTTGTTGCTGTTAGTGTAAAACAGATAGGTATATGATCTACTTGAGATAATGCATGTGAAAGGGGACGGCAAAACGTGTATTTACATGTTACTATTTCCTTCAATGATAACAAATATTTTATCCATTGCTGCATCTACCTACCACGTACTAGCACGGTCTTAATAAATGATCTCTTGTTAAATTTGCCGTTACATATCACATCAAAGTATGATAAAAGTGCATTGTCAAATTTATGAAACAATTTGCTACTTTTCCATTTTCAGCCTACCGTCTGAATAATTTCGAAGTGAGAGTTGGAACCACTTACGAGGATAGTTCATCATTCAGCCAGTACAAACTCTGCGCCAGTTACCCGGGGGTGGCACCTGTGGGGAACACGTCTCTGTCCTGTGGGTCACCACTGAGAGGACGATATGTCTTGATCATTAAAGTTGGCAGTGACAACCATCAATTGCAGCTATGTGAAGTGGAGGTTCATGGTGAGTTGATGGAATTTCATTGTGTCTACATATGTATATTAATATGAGTTTTCATGTGCCTAAAATTACATGTATCTATAGTAACCTTACACATTTTTTTTATTAATTCAACGTTGAAATAACTGGTGAGTCACCTACTGACACGTCCTTTTTATGGGTTTTGTAGGTCCCATATTTTACTTATGTTTTTGTATAGGTATTTCAAGTGCAACCACCTTCCAGAGGGTAGCTGCAGATGCTCGTGCAAGCCTTGTGCCCATATCCACGCTGAATGTCCGCAGCCTCACCGAATGCAGCATCTCCTGTATGCAACACTGGAAGTGTGCGGCCATAAACGTTCTTTGTGCCGGAAATGACCAGTGTGTCTGTGAACTTCTGCCCAGTACTGCCCAGTCCAGCGACTTGCAGGCAGACACTGGTTCTGAATATTATGAGGACATCTGCTTGGGACAAGTGTAGGACGAGACTAAAAAATGTGGCTAAATCACTTTCAGAAATACCCCAGGGAAGCATTCATGACTACGTAACACATGCCTTTTAAGTATCTCCTATCGTTGTGAAACAATTAAATGATATTGATGTGCTAAGCTAAATATACATGTATATTATTAGATGATATGCCACGCTGGGGTAGTGTTGTAAAAACTGACCATTCATATTGTATTAGAAATGTGCAGGTGGTGATCGCTCCCAAGACTGACCTAAACTAGTGTGAAGACGACATGGTCTCAAGAAGGATCATTTAAATTTGACTTATAAATAAAAAATAAAAAAACTTCAATTTCGATGTTGCAATTAATAAAACTTTTGTTTGGCATCTTTACTGATAGTTTGGAAGTTCACTTTTCAAAATATTGCACTTAATTGAAGGATGTATCGGTGTGATTCAATATGCGTTATAACAGCGTTGTTACATGTATCACTTTAGGTGAAAGAAATCTGTTTGAAAGCGATAACATAGTTTTTCATCCCACAAACGGTTCTGTTATATCATGAGCTCTAGTTAGCAAATTCACCCTGACCTATTTTTTAACGCGACAGCAGTATCTCATGCTTTGGGTGATACCCTCAAAATACAAAAATTAAATAAAAATTATATACGATGAACAGGAATCAGTTTAATCAGTTATATCTCCTTCACGTGGCAACGGGTGTTTTATTGATTGATTACTCGTTTTATTGATTGATTACTCGTTTTATTGATTGATTACTCAGCTAAGAGAGAGCAAGGTGAGACAGTAACGTGAATGATGAAAGTGATCATGTTACGTCATAAGGTTCGATTCCATGCGACGCAAAAAAAAAAAAAAAAAGAAAAATTGATCTAACATTTTACTCTGTTTCTCTTCAGTCACTCCACTCTCAGCAAAATCACCCAGGGCATGAACGGAATATTGTGTTGATTTCTACCATCGGCAGCTGCTAGGACAACTAAGTGTGTGAATAAAGGATGATAACATTAAGAATAAAGAATGATGACATTAAGAGTGCTTTTTGTCGATTCCATGCGACGTACACATAAAAAACATCCTCTTTTTAATGTTCAAGCGTCAATAAATCTAACATTTCCCTCTGTTTCTCTGCAGTCACTCCACTCACAGCAAAATCATCATCCAGGGCATGAACGAAATAGTTTCATGATTTCTGCCATTGGCAGCTGCTGGAATAACGAGGGAATAAATACAGGATGATGGCCTTAAGAGTGCTTTTTGCCGCAGTAACTGTGATATTTTTGGGTAAGTTAAGCAGAAACAGCACTTGGCAAATTTTTTTGTAGTATTCAGTTTATACTTGCAAATAATAATAATAAAAATAATAATAATAATTGATGTGGTTGGTATCTCTCTCCGGCAGATGGGGCACTATGCAGAGGCTGCACGCAAAATTTGGCTAAAGGCAAACCCGCCTACCAAAGCACCACTTACGTAAATGTGAACGGTGTGCACCCTGCCAGTCGTGTCCAATGGGAGATGTAGCCATACTGATCTTGGTCAGGGTCAATGGTGGCTGGTGGACTTAGAAACCACGGCGAGTGTGGCCGGTGTTATCATAACAAACCGTGGCGACTGCTGTTGTAAGTCCTTTGGTTTAATATTTATATATACTGAAGATGTATCATTATCGCAATTCACGCTTTTATTGCCGTAGATCAAAGTTTTGGGCGGTTACTAAGTTAGTGCGATCCTGTTATGATTATGCATGTGAAAATAAGACAAGATATCGTGTAGCAACATGTATTTTTAATAATAGTGACATTTTATCTATATGTATACGCGTATCTACCTACTTCGTACGGTTTTTATATCAGGGCCCCGTATCTCAAAAGCTTCGCTTGTGGCGAGCGTGCGCAAGCATGGCGAGCGTGCGCTATCCCATATCTCGAAAGCTTCGCAAATTGCGGCCGTGCGCTAATGGCGAAATCAGCATTAGTTTCGAGGCTATTATTTGCGGCGATACAAACTAGTCACAATGGCCTCTGCGTATCTGTGTAGTCTATTGATAATAATAATAAATTTAAAAGTGTCATTTTCTACACAAAATTAAAAAGCAGAAACAAAGCATTCAATGGCACCGTGACTTTCCTCAATGTCTATCATTGTGAGACTGAACAATACTCACCAATGTTTCAGTAATCGTGTCAGTCCAAGCTTCGCTTATTGAATTGTTTTTTGACATTTTATCGGTGTCAAATACATCAAATATCAGTATTTGTAATTATGATATTCCTATAAATAAAAACAACCTCTTGATTTGCGTCATAGTTTCGAGGCTATTATTTGCGGCGATACAAACTAGTCACAATGGCCTCTGCGTATGCATAATTTGTCATTTTAATGTGTCTTTCATGTAATTAAACATGGCGGCAAGTTTGGGTTGCTAGTCATAATAGCATATAACAAAACATATAACAAAAACATGGAAGGTTATAATAGATTGAATCACTCGGTACCTCTGATAGAAAAACTGGTTTTAAATATTCACGTGAAGAATGCTAAAGTCATGTTTTATTATGCATAAAAAATTCAAAATTAAACATTTCATACATCATTTTATGTTTCTGGTGAATTTAATTATCTGTGTAGTCTATTGATAATAACAATAAATTTAAAGTGTTATTTTCTACACAAAATGAAAAAGCACAAATAAAGCATTCAGTCGCACCGTGACTTTCCTCAATGTCTATTATTGTGAGACTGAACAATACTCACCAATGTTTCAGTAATTGTGTCAGTCCAAGCTTCGCTTATTGAATTGTTTTTTGATATTTTATTGGTGTCAAACACTTAAAATATCAGTATTTGTCATTATGATCTTCCTACAAATAAAAACAACCTCTTGATGAGCGTCAAGGTGAAAAAAAAATAAAATTTTGTGTAATTGTGTTATGACGTCTTAACAATTGAATCGCAATCGAATTTTAGTAGAGTTTGAGGTTATAATTGCATTGCGTTTGCTAAGGCTTCGAGATAGCGGGTGGGTGCAATCGCACTCGCAAATAGCGCGGAATCGCCATGCTCGCGAAAGTGCGCAACATAGCGAAGCTTACGAGCTCCGTATCTCGAAAGCTTCGCTATGTTGCGCACGTGCGCTATCCCATATCTCGAAAGTTTCGCAAATACCGGCCGTGCGCTAATGGCGAAATCACCCTTAGTTTCGAGGCTATTATTTGCAGCGATACAAATTAGTCGCAAAGACCTCGGCGTATGCATAATTCCTCATTTTAATGTGTCTTTCATGTAATTAAACATGGTGGCAATGTTGGATTGCTAGTCATAATAGCATATAATAAAACATGTAACAAAAACATGGAAGCTTTTAATGATTGAATCACTGGTACCTCTGATAGAAAAAATTGCTGTAAATATTCACGTGAAGAATGCTAAAGTCATGTTTTATTATGCAGAAAAATTTCAAAATTAAACATTTCATACATTATTTTATATTTTCTGGTGAATTTAATTATCTGTGTATAGTCTATTGATAATAACAATAAATTTAAAAGGGTTATTTTCTACACAAAATGAAAAAGCAGAAACAAAGCATTCGGTCGCACCGTGACCTTCCTCAATGTCTATTATTGTGAGACTGAACACTACTCACTAATGTGTCAGTAATTGTGTCAGTCCAAGCTTCGCTTATTGAATTGTTTTTTGACATTTTATCGGTGTCAAATACTTCAAATATCAGTATTTGTAATTATGATATTCCTATAAATAAAAACAACCTCTTGATTTGCGTCATGGTGAAAAAATTACATTTTTGCGGCAATCGAATTTTAGTAGAGTTTGAGGTTATAATTGCGTTGTGTTTGCTAAGGCTTCGAGATAGCAGGCGGTTGCAATCGCAGCGCACGCTCGCCATGCTCGCGCACGTGCGCAACATAGGGATCGAAGCTTTCGAGATACAGGACCCTGATCTACTGTTTACTTTGCCGCTACATGTGTAATATTAGATTTAAATATTAGCCACTTTTTATTTTCAGCTGACCGTTTGAATAATTTCGAAGTGAGAGTAGGAACCTCTTATGAGAATAATTCATCATTCACCCAGTACAAACTCTGCGCCAGTTACCCGGGGGTGGCACCTGTGGGGAACACGTCTCTGTCCTGTGGGTCACCACTGAGAGGACGATATGTCTTGATCATTAAAGTTGGTAGTGACGATAGTTACTTGCAGCTTTGTGAGGTGGAGGTTCATGGTGAGTTTACAGTATTTCACTTTGCGTACATATGTATATTAATATGAATTTTTAGGGGTTTGCATGCATCTGTTAATCTTACATGAACACAATTTATGACTAATTCAACGTTGAAAAAAAAGGTAAATTACTTACTCGCGCGTCTTTGCTACAGGTTTCGTAAGTACCGTAGTTATTTTTTGTATAGGTATTACAAGTACAACTACGTTCAAACGGGTAGCAGCAGATGCGCGCGCAACCCTTGTGCCCATATCCACGCTGAATGTCCGCAGCCTCATCGAATGCAGCATCTCCTGTGTGCAACACTGGGAGTGTGTGGCCATAAACATTCTCTGTGCTGGAAATGACCAATGTGTCTGTGAACTACTGCTCAACACTGCCCAGTCCGGGGACTTGCAGACAAGCACTGGCTATGAATATCATGAAGGCAACTGCTTGAGTACATTGTAAGACGAGACAGTCAAATGAATACTTCAGGGAAGCATTCGTGTCTTCGTTACACGTCTTTTTAAAGTATTTTTTATTGTTGCCAAATAATTAAATGATTTTGTTGTGCAAAGCTTAATATGTATTATTAGACAGTATGCCACGCTGGGAAGTGTTGTCAAACACTCAACATTGATATTGTATTAGGAATGTGCTAGTGCTGATCGCTCACATTACGGACCTAAACTAGTCGACGTGATTGCAAGTGGGATAATTGGGTCAAACCACCGATTCTGTTATATCACAAGCTCCAGCTAGCATATTCACCCTGATGTAGATTTAACTCGACAGCATTATCTCATGCTTTGGGCCATCGTTTCTGGTATGGCAGTGGGAAACTGAAACAAATCAATGTATCAACTCTTTATTCCGTATAATGTGTGCGCTTTGGTGCTTTTTATTGTTGACTGTGTACAAAATGATTATGTTGTCACAACGTGACAGATAATCGACTATTACTATTGTACGTGAGCATATCATTTTATTTATATGTACATGTATTGGCTTTTTTGGCTACGATAAATTTCATCTGAAACTTTTTAATTACACATGGTTCAAAAGGATTTGTTGAGTGCAAAACTTTCATAAAGAAATGTGCCACCTACAAATTGTATATCCAGACGACACGTTTTGGATCGTTTATCATAACTATAAAAACCAATACGCTTTTTTATGGAGGCAATTAAGGTGTAAATTAAAGTTAAATGTGTTATATAAGACTGTCATTCTTTGCTAGTGGTGCACTGCAGGGGGGCCATAAGTAGTATAAGTAAGTCGTTTTCGACCTTCATTTTCGATAGGGGCTATATACTTTCAATGTAATTTTTTATAGTGAACCTTGAACCTTTTAAGGGGCAGTATACTTTTAATGCAATTTCTTAGTGACCCCTGAAGCAGAAAGGAGGCTTTGCAAGCGAATTTTACTGACAATCATTTTAGTGTAAACGAGGAACGAGCAAATTTCAAAGACGATTCAATAAAACCTAGAAGGTTTTTTGTTAAAGAATAAATATAATTGTGTAGCGAGCAAAGAAGCATAAAGGAGGACGTTTCGACCCCTTTTGTGAAGTTCTAGAAATGCGCAGACGAATGCGTTTGGTGCGCCCGCACCCGTCTGGTGTTTGTGAGTATACGGAATGCGTTAAGGCTCGCATGAGCTAGAAACCTTTTGAAATACATTGCACCCAAGCGGTCTGCACTAACCATGCGGTAAATTGATCTTTTTATTAGTTATGTCTCTTAGCTGGCCCGTGATATGCTTACAAAGGAAGTTCTAGAATATTTTTGGGAATCATTGCAATAATTAAGACATATATAATTATATTAAGACATATATAAGTTTATATTATATATAATAATTCTGATAAAAAAACTACAATCTGGAACATTCTTTAGATCAACTTTGTTCAGTGTGTGTCCCATGTGACAGAGTTACAGTAAACAAAATATATGCATTATTTCTTTGTGTTTGTAAATTCCATTTTAAAAGCATGTGAGAGTGATGTTCCCCTCATGATTGAAGTGTGTATGGATAATAGCAAAAATATTGTTATTATTTACATGATTATAAAAAGTTTTTGTACCCGCGCCACTAACGTAACCGTGACCTAATATTCACCATTTTTATTAGTTATGAAATTTGGATAGAATTCTTCAAAACCAGTTTTGAAGCATTGAGACAACACCCCCTTATGATTTAAACTAAAACTGAAAACATTCCATTAAACTTTCATTAGTTTGTGCCAAATATATTACCCAGGGTAACGTGTCTTGGATTTGGTGGGTATAGCTGTTCAACTCTCCTGTGTGCCCTAAAAAGGGCATCTGCTGTTTCCCTTTTTATGAAATGATAAACTGTGATGGTGTAGATATCACATCGCAAAATTACAGCTTCCCAGAGAAAGTTTGAAATTTTCGGTCAAATTCAACATTTCCCTGATTGTAAGAAGCAAACAAAACAACGAGACGGCAGGTCGACATTCAGCCTAGAGCAAGGTGCAATACTGCCAAGTTGAAAGCTGTTAATTAAGTCGGATTATAGCGCGCATCAATTTACTTCCCGTCGCGCTTGGCGAGGACGAACTCCCGTCTCCAAGGGTCTCCCGTACAATAATTTACATATGCGCTCCTCCCCCTGTGCACTTAGGCCCTGTATGAGTCCACGTCGCTATTGTTTGCTACCCGCACAGGCTTTTGTCGTTTATCAGATTCAGATTCAGATTCTTTATTGACAAACACCTTCACATAAAGGTATAATCAATTACAATACGATACTAGTGGCTAGAACATAGAACAGACAAATAAATAGATAAATAAATATATATATATATATATATATATATATATATATATATATACACATATAGATTAGCAATTGTTGAAATCAGTGACTATACACATGTATACGAATGTCGCATTCCATAATCAATTTACCAGGTTTGATCTACACGCCCAGTCTCTGCTGACAGCGCATAACGGGTCTGGTACTATGATCTGGTTTGGACATGCGCAGAAAGACTTACTCTCTTCTCCATGCATTTCTGTACAAATATTATCAAAACAACCCATTGTCTCTCAGGGGGCGTCAGTACACAGTTAATACGTACATGGAGTATACGCATACGGATTGTCGAGCGAATTATAGGCACAACCAGTATATCAGAGGCTTGCAAAAGCCCAAGTGCAAAAATCTCAGGAGATCTCGCAAAGACCTAAATCATCTTTTACGGAACAAATGACACAAGTCCAAACATTCTATTCATGTGGGCAATCCCAGAAAACGTGAAGAATAGTTTCCCTAGCAGCATTGCAAAATTCACACTGTTCTGATTCTTTTTTTTTTTTAAATTCATAAGATAAATGTTGGTAACGAATATTCTGTGATTCATTCAAATTGAAGCGTCTGCAGTTTCGTGTCACCTGTTTCTTGGAAAGGGGATCTAAATATTACTTGCCAAGCATCATTACTTAAGGATTATTGTCGTGCCATTTACCTACACTTTTGTTTGGTGATATAGTGTAATAATAATAATAATAATAATAATAATAATAATAATAATAATAGAAATTGTAGAAAAAATACAGTAACTTTGACTGTAATGGATTCTTTAACCATTGGTAAGCATGGGAGAACCGTCGTTTACCCGAGGGAAATCCAATTTTTGGCCAAAACAAACAGTTGTTATCCCTTAAACATCGAAAGGCAGGGACATCGTGAAATGTTGTGAAAGCAAATAGAAAATGTTTTCGAATATGCATGAATTTTATAATAATGGTAAAATATCATAAGCCACACCTTAATGATATTTTAAAATTCCGATGTTTATGCCCACCGTGTGAGAGAGAGAGAGATCTTGAAAAGCCATATCAGCGTCATTTCACATTTCATCCCCTTTTCATTTCACTGCAGGCCGTATTTGCGAAAACACGAGGTTCAACAGCGTCAACAACATGGACTTTTTACGGGCAAGAAATGTGACTTGCAGTACAGTTGTATCAGAGGCTGGGTTGGTTTACCAGTCTTTTGTTAGGCAAGGTGCAAGAAGGGATTGTTTCTTTCAACAGAATGACATTCTGTTCAACTGCGCCAGTAAACTGGAGAAGCACAATCGATTGTGCGCTTGCAGAACGTTTAAGAAGGAACAAGCAGCACTTTGTCATGAATGCTGACGAAGCATTTTTTGTTTTATTGTCAAACGAATGTAAATATTTTGGCAAGTGATTATTCATAATTCAATGAATTGCCCTTACAAGTATGCAATGACCAAGACAGGGAAGTTTTTGAAAATGACATTTGAAACTCAATGGGGATCTCAGTGTTCGGTTTGACAGTGTCATAGAACAAGGAGGAACTTAATTTTACAAAGCCCTCGAGTTCATGATACGAATAATAATTTCACTCGTCAGCAGGTAAAATGGATTTTTTTTATTTCCCTCTTCCCGTTGTGATTATTTTAATTTTTGCTTGATGAACTTCTTCAATCGAAATCCTTACTACATGATACTTAAAACTAATTCAATTAAAGCAAACTGCTTTTGCTACAGAGGTATCCACGTGGCGGTGAACTCCTGTTTCCTCCCAAATTATAGTACATATATTATATACGTGGGCCTGTTCTCTTCTGAAGATGCAGCAAAACAATATGTGAGTGCTAGGGGGTTTAAAGTAATTTTAAAAAGCAAAAAATAAATAAATAAAAATAAACAAACAAAAAACATCAAAACTCAGTATGTTTAAGGGCGAACTACAAACATCAACAACATTTACCTATTAATCTAGACATAACCACACCTAGCATCGAATTTCACAGGTATTAATAAAGTGGTAGTATAGATGTAGGTTCCTTTGAACATAACGTGTTGATGTATCCAATCCATCAGCCCAATTTTTTCATTGACTGATGACACGGGACAAAATCATCTGTTCAATTTGCAAACGTATCACGAAGGCTCCAGTGGCTGTGTGAAATGGCTGAAGACAAAGGTATCATTCATTTTTGAGATCTATATTAGCGATGTTAAATAAAACATGGACCTGAGACAGAAATACAGGAGGAATCAATTTGATAAATAATATTACTTGAATATATAATGGAAATTTTATTCATTGGGATGCCTCACCTGGGAGGGAACAGGCTCGATCAGTTGCTCGAATGATGAAAATGTGTGTAGTCAAAAATTCATAAAGACACATTTTGTAATTGATTATTGGCACTGAAAGTGCAGAAAGATGTTATTATGATATAGAAATGGCAATTTGATTACGTTCGATTCCATGCGTCATACACGTTGAAAACACTCGGTGATACATATATTTAACTATCCATCAATTACGTAACTGTTGAATGCAATTAACAGTGGCTCTCTTTTTAATATTCAAGCATCAGCTGAACTTTTCTCCTGCACTCACCCCACTCTTATCAGATCACCATCCGAGACAACAACGGGACATTTTCTTGATTTGTCTGCAATCTGCAGCTGCTGGATAACGAGGTGTGTGACTATAGCATGGTGGTCCTAAGACTGCTTTTTCTCGGAGTAACTGTCATATATTTGGGTAAGTTTTGCAGAGGCACTAGACAAATGCACTAGACAAAAGCGATGTTTTATAATTGATTTTTCATAGAGCTGAAAATATGTTTTTTGGATATTATTCATCCATGTGGTAAGATATTTGTTTCTGAAATTAAAATTGTTCTGTAATGTCCTTTCAATCCGATTTAGGATGAAAAGGATTTTTAATATTTATTGTTATATTCATAATAATAACCATGATAATAATAACTGATGACATTGGTATCTTTCAGATGGGACACTATGCAGAGGTTGCAATTTGGCAAAAGGCAAACCTGCCAACCAAAGTTCCACCTACCAGACATGCGATGCCAGCCTCGCTGTGGATGGTAACTATGACGACGACAAGTCCCATGGGAGTTGTACCCATACTAATGGTGGTCAAGGTCAATGGTGGCTGGTGGACTTAGAAACCACGGCGAGGGTGGCCGGTGTAGTCATAACAAACCGTGGAGACGGATATAGTACGTCGATTCTGTCTATTACATATATTATCAATTTATTCAATGACTTTTTTTCGTACATGTAAACAGCATTTCTTGTTTCTGTTAGTGTAAAACAGATCGGTATATGATCCACTTGAGATAATGCATGTGAAAGGGGATGACAAAACGTGTATTTACATGTTACTATTTCCTTCAATGATAACAAATATTTTATCCATCTCTGTATGAACCTACCACGTACTTGCATGGTCTTAATAAATGATCTATGTTAAATTTACCGTTATATATCACATTAAAGTATGATAAAAGTATACTGTCAAATTTTTGAAAACAATTTGGTACTTTTCTATTTTCAGCTTACCGTTTGAATAATTTCGAAGTGAGAGTTGGAACCTCTTACGAGGATAGTTCATCATTCAGCCAGTACAAACTCTGCGCCAGTTACCCGGGGGCGGCACCTGTGGGGAACACCTCTCTGTCCTGTGGGTCACCACTGAGAGGACGATATGTCTTGATTATTAAAGTTGGCAGTGACAGCCATCACTTGCAGCTATGTGAAGTGGAGGTTCATGGTGAGTTGATGGAATTTCATTGTGTCTACATATGTATATTAATATGAGTTTTCATGTGCCTAAAATTACATATATTTATAGTAACCTTACACATTTTTTGATTAATTCAACGTTGAAATAACTGGTGAGTCACCCACTGACACGTCCTTGTTATGAGTTTTGTAGGTCCCATATTTTACTTATGTTTTTGTAAGGTATTTCAAGTGCAACCACCTTCCAGAGGGTAGCTGCAGATGCTCGTGCAAGCCTTGTGCCCATATCTACGCTGAATGTCCGCAGCATCACCGAATGCAGCATCTCCTGTATGCAACACTGGAAGTGTGCGGCCATAAACGTTCTCTGTGCTGGAAATGACCAATGTGTCTGTGAACTTCTGCCCAGTACTGCCCAGTCCAGCGACTTGCAGGCAGACACTGGTTCTGAATATTATGAGGACATCTGCTTGGGACAAGTGTAGGACGAGACTAATAAATGTGGCTAAATCACTTCAGAAATACCCCAGAAAAGCATTTATGACTACGTAACACATGCCTTTTAAGTATCTCCTATCGTTGTGAAACAATTAAATGATATTGATGTGCTAAGCTAAATATACATGTATATTATTAGATGATATGCCACGCTGGGGTAGTGTTGTAAAAACTGACCATTCACATTGTATTAGAAATGTGCAGGTGGTGATCGCTCCCAAGACTGACCTAAACTAGTGTGAAGACGACAAGGTCTCAAGAGGGATCATTTTAATTTATCTTAAAAATAAAAAATTTTAAAAAAACTTCAATAGCCATTTTGGCTGCTTCGTAAATTGGCACGAGAAAGCGATCAGTTTCCTATGTATGTAACTCCGTAGCTAAGTAATACATTATCGTGAAGACGCGTGCTTGGCGACTAGGGTGGTAATCATAGCCTGGCGCCTGCTTTGGTTAAACATTTTTTAGTTTTAATAGCCCCTTAATTTCGATGTTGCTATTAACAAAACATTTGTTTGGCATCTTTACTGATAATTTGGAAGTTCACTTTTCAAAATATTGCACTTAATTGAAGGATGTATCGGTGTGATTCAATATGCGCTATAACAGCGTTGTTACATGTATCACTTTAGGTGAAAGAAATCTGTTTGAAAGCGATAACATAGTTTTTCATCCCACAAACGGTTCTGTTATATCATATGAGCTCTAGTTAGCAAATTCACCCTGACCTATTTTTTAACGCTACAGCAGTATCTCATGCTTTGGGTGATACCCTCAAAATACAAAAATTAAATAAAAATTATATACGATGAACAGGAATCAGTTTAATCAGTTATATCTCTTTCACGTGGCAACGGGTGTTTTATTGATTGATTACTCGTTTTATTGATTGATTACTCAGCTAAGAGAGAGCAAGGTGAGACAGTTGCGTGAATAATGAAAGTGACCATGTTACGTCATAAGGTTCGATTCCATGCGACGCAAAAGAAAAAAAAAAAATTGATCTAACATTTTACTCTGTTTCTCTTCAGTCACTCCACTCTCAGCAAAATCACCCAGGGCATGAACGGAATATTGTGTTGATTTCTACCATCGGCAACTGCTGGGACAACTTAGTGTGTGAATAAAGGATGATAACATTAAGAATAAGGAATGATGACAATTAAGAGTGCTTTTTGTCGATTCCATGCGACGTACACATAAAAAACATCCTCTTTTTAATGTTCAAGCGTCAATAAATCTAACATTTCCCTCTGTTTCTCTGCAGTCACTCCACTCACAGCAAAATCATCATCCAGGGCATGAACGAAATAGTTTCATGATTTCTGCCATTGGCAGCTGCTGGAATAACGAGTTGTATGAATAAAGGATGGTGGCCTTAAGAGTGCTTTTTGTGGGGATAACTGTGATATTTTTGGGTATAAGTTAAGCTGAAACAGCACTTGGCAAAAAGTGTTTTATTATAGTTTTGTCATAGAGCCGAAAAAGGCAAAATATGATATCCAGGATGGCACAATATCATAACATTATTCATCCGTGTGGTTAGATATTTGTTTCTGAATTGAAAATTGTTCTTTAAAAGCCATTTCAATCCCACTAAGGATGAAAAGGATATTCGATGTTTATTGTAATCTTCAGTTTATACTGGCAAATAATTATAGTAAGTGATGCTGTTGTTATCTCTCTCCAGAAGATGGGGCACTATGCAGAGGCTGCACGAAAAATTTGGCTAGAGGCAAACCCGCCTACCAAAGCACCACTTACTTAAATGTGAACGGTGTGCACCCTCCCAGTCGTGCTGTAGATGGTAACTATGACGACATCATGCGCAATGGGAGTTGTGCTCATACTGATTCTGGTCAACGGCAATGGTGGCTGGTGGACCTAGAAACCACGGAGAGGATGACCGGTGTTATCATAACAAACCGAGGCGACTGCTGTTGTAAGTCATTTGGTTTATATATATATATATATATATATATATATATATATATATATATATATATATATATATATATATATACTGAAGATGTATCATTGTCGTAATTTACGTTTTTATTGTCGTAAATCAAAGTTGTGAACAGTTAAGTAAGTGTCTATTAATATTATGCATGTGGAAATAAAACGAGATATCGTGTAGCAACATGTATTTTTTCTAATGATAGTCACATTTAATCTACATGTATACGCGTATCTACCTACTTCGTACGGTTTTTATATCTGATCTACTGTTTAATTTGCCGCTACATGTGTAATATTGAATTTAACCATTAGCCACTTTTTATTTTCAGCTGACCGTTTCAATAATTTCGAAGTGAGGGTCTGTCGAGGTGAGGTTATGTTAATAATTCATCTTTCATCCAGTACAAACTCTGCGGCAGTTACCCGGGGGTGCCACCTGTGGGGAACACGTCTATGTCCTGTGGGTCACCACTGAGAGGACGATATGTCTCGATCATTAAAGTTGGTAGTGACGATAGTTACTTGCAGCTTTGTGAGGTGGAGGTTCATGGTGAGTTTACAGTATTTCACTTTGCGTACATATGTATATTAATATGAATTTTTGGGGGTTTGCATGCATCTGTTAATCTTACATGTACACATTTTATGATTAATTCAACGTTGAAATAACCGGTAAATTACTTACTCGCGCGTCTTTGCTACAGGTTTCGTAAGTACCGTAGTTATTTTTTGTATAGGTATTACAAGTACAACTACGTTCAAACGGCTAGCAGCAGATGCGCGCGCAACCCTTGTACCCATATCCACACTGAGTGTCCGCAGCCTCACCGAATGCAGCATCTCCTGTATAGCCTCTCTTACAACCCGTCGTGCGTGCTTAGAGATCGTGCGTCCTCGGAGTTCTCGTCAGACGTAGCGTTGTCGCAGGGTGAAAATTAAATCGCAGCGGACGAAGTAGTAAGTACTTTATGAGTAGGTGTGTCGTGCTCTAAACGTGGGGCCCGCAAGTGGTCTGTACGCCTTTTTTTTTGGAAGTAGGAAGAAGTAAGGAGCACGTACGATCTGTACTCGTGTCGCACACAGTGAGTGAGATAATCATACGTGTATTTCAAGTGAAGCGTACGTTTTCAGAAACCGTACTTACGAAGTAAGAGAAACGTAAGAGAAACGTAATAAGCACGGAAGTGGAACGCACGGATAATCAAAATAATATAAAAGGGAGCACCGAGTCTTTTCATCATTCACTGTTTTGGCTTCCAAAAAGGCACTTCCAAGAAGGATGCGCCATCGACTTCTACAGCTGCTAATGCTAGAGGAGGCCGAAGATCGTGACGCAATGCTGGCAGTGGTTGCTCGGGATCGCCTGCACTTTTATCGTGCTGGGCACGTGCGTCGTCTTAGTGTGACGCACTTCACAGGTATGGTAGTAGTACTCGCCACGCACTTTGGAAGTAAGATAAACGCACGGAGGAAGTGCGCTCACCCCCCTTTTTGTTAACACGTACATTGAAAGCAAGTTAAACTTACGAGTCTCTTGCGTGGTAAGAACGACTTCGTGGTAAAATACCCCGGAATTTCTGCATGCTTTTCCTGCGTTACACGCACGCCTAGCGCACTTACTCAGTACTTTTGTCTTGCGTGCTACGAGCGTGCTCCAGGCGTTCTAATTGTCGCAGACAGGTCGTAGCGAAAAACTGGCCGGCCAGTTTTCGGGCTGCGTGCTTTGCGTCGTGTTTGCGTCCACCAAAAATATATATGCAACACTGGAAGTGTGCGGCCATAAACGTTCTCTGTGCCGGAAATGACCAATGTGTCTGTGAACTTCTGCCCAGTACTGCCCAGTCCAGCAACTTGCAGGCAGACACTGGATATGAATATTATGGGGACATCTGCTTGGGACAAGTGTAGGACGAGACTACATGTAAATATATGTGACTAAATCATTTTAGAAATACCCCCGGGAAGCATTCATGACGCCGTTACACATCCCTTTTAAGCATTTCCTGTCGCTGTGAAACAATTAAATGATATTGATGTGCTAAGCTGAATATATATTATTAGATACAATGCCACGCTGGGGTAGTGTTGCTAACAACCTAACATTGATATTGTATTAGGAATGTGCTAGAAGAGATCGCTCACCTTACTGACTGAAATTAGTGCTTAGTCGACATGATCACAAGAGGGATAATTGAGCTAAACCACCGTCAGTAGTTCTTAGGCCTATTCGTAAATTGGTGCAAGAAAGCGACCTTTTTCCGACGTAACTCCGTAACTTAGTACCCCCCTTTACACTGGACGATTTCCCTTCTGCGTCCCTTGTGCAACCATGAAAATGACATCACTGTGGTCGTACAAAGGAGGCACAAACATCGCTTTGGTTGCAGAATGAAAGCTCCATGATCGGCCAGTTGATGGCACGTAAAGTATTTTTATGTACAGACACAGATGTGTCTGTACATATAGCCGTCATCTGCGTCTGTCGTCGTCGTCGTCGCCGTCGCCGTGCACTTTTACCGATAACACGATAAGTGGAAAACTGTTTTTTCTTTTGAAACTTACAGAACTGATGAATATTCATAATACGCAGGTCAAGTTCGAAAATCAGCATGATCGGGTCACTAATAGGGAATTTATGCTGTTTTTTCACTTTTTTCAGCATATATTCAGCACCGATAACACGATAAGTGGAAAACCATTTTACCTTTTGGCTTGAAACTTACAGAACTGATGAATATTCATAATACGCAGGTCAAGTTCGAAAATCAGCATGATCGGGTCACTTATAGGGAATTTATGCTGTTTTTTTCACTTTTTTCAGCATATATGCAGCACCGATAACACAATAAGTGGAAAACAATTTTACCTTTTGGCTTGAAACTTACAGAACTGATGAATATTTATAATACGCAGGTCAAGTTCGAAAATCAGCGTGATTGGGTCATTTTGAGTGAATTTAGGCTATTTTTTCTCTTTTTTCAGTCATATGCAGCACTGATAACACCATAAATGGAAAACCATTTTACCTTTTGGCTTGAAACTTACAGAACTGATGAATATTCATAATACGCAGGTCAAGTTCGAAAATCAGCATGATCGGGCCATTTTTTGGGAAGTTATGCTGTTTTTTCACTTTTTTCAACATATATGCAACACTGATAACACAATATAAGAAAAACAGATTGGCCAATTGTCATTATACTCACAGGAGTAGTCAAACTAACTTAAACGCAGGTTGAGTTCGAAAATCAGCATAATCGGGCCTTTATTTTAGAAGTTATGCTGTTTTTTCACATTTCCTCAGATACAATTCTTAGGCATGTTAACAGTCTCATTATTTAACTAATAAGATACGTAAAAGTGTTTGTTTGATATTTCCTGCATCTTTACAACATTGTTAATTGATTATGTAAAAATGATGGTAAACTTGTTATCGTATATTGTGTAATATAGTGTCAAAAATGGAAATAAACTCATATCATTGCAGTTTGTCAGATTCAATCATCCACTATGTTCAGAATCTCAGAATGGAGGAAATTGGACATTTAACACTGTTCTATTGATATTTTTCCCATCTCATCAATTTTCTTAGTTGGTCATATAAAAATGGCAACAAACTGTTTATTTTGTTTTATGTTAAAAAAATGTTAAAAATGGAAATAAACCCATTTCAGAACAGTGCTGTCTTGTTTACATTTTGGCATTTTTAAGATGTGACTTTGAAGTTCCATGAGCCTGCAGACCTTTGCTAGTCACATTTTCTGAATATCCATGATACTAATATTTTATGATTAAAAATTGATGGTCATTATGCTGTTAAACATTATGTAATATTGCATCAAAATTTGAAGAAACCCCTATTTTGGGCACTTCTCCCATGATGACCATTTAAGAAAAACCATGTCACTTACTGTTTTCAAACTTACAGGTAAGAAACATAGGGCTAAAATACAGCTTCAGTAGGCAATGCAGTCTGTTTGGTAATTTTTTCTGGCAGTTAAACAGTTTTTTGTGAAAATTTAATTTTTCACATATTGGCATTTTCAAGGTGTGACTTTGAAGTTCCATGAGCCTGCAGACCTTTGCTAGTCACGTTTTCTGAATGTTCATGTGACTTATATTCCATTATTAAAAATTGATGGTCATTATGTTGTTAAACATTATGTAATATTGCATCAAAATTCGAAGAAACCCCTATTTTGGGCACTGCTCTCATGATGACCATTTAACAAAAATCATGTTAATTAGTGTTCTCAAACTTACAGGAAAGAAACATGGGTCTAAAATACAGCTTCAGTAGGCAATGCAGTCTGTTTGGTAATTTTTTCTGGCAGTTAAACAGTTTTTTTTGTGAAAATTGACATTTTCAAGGTGTGACTTTGAAGTTCTATGATCCTGAAGACCTTTGCTTGTCACGTTTTCTGAATGTCCATGTTACTAATATTCTATTATTGCAAATTGATGGTCATTATGCTGTAAAGCATTATGTAATGTTGCATCAACATAGAAGAAAACACAATTTTTGATACTGCAGCCATGATGACCATTATGGGAAAACCGTGTTATTTATGACTGTCAAACCTTTAAAAAAGAAACACAGGACTAAAATGCAGAATGAGTTGGTAAAGCAGTCTAATTGGCTTCTTTTTCTGGAAATTATACATTTTTTTATTTTCAAACGGGGCTATACTGCGAAAATTGGTATGGTTGACAACCAGGGTTGTGAACACAATCCGGTACTTAAGTTAAGTTAACATTTGTTTTGTGTAGGTGATAGGAGCCCCTTAGTCACGATGCTACATTTAACAAAACCGTTGCTTTGCTCTGCACTGAGAAAATAAGAAGTTTACTTCTCAAAATAATTTCCTGGCACCTATTTGGAGGACTTAACATTGTGATACAATATGTGTTAAAACAGCGTTGTTAGCTGTTTAGGTGAAAGGGATCTGGGTCCCGTAACTCGAAAGCATCGTGCACTGCGACCGAGCGCAAGCTTTTAGATTCCATAACTCGGCTTTTACTTGCCCCATATAATAGCCTCGAAACGAAAGGTGATATCGCTATCGCAATGAGCGATGCTTTTGAGACATGAGGCCCTGTTTGAAAGCGATAACACGGTTTTTCATCCCAGAAACGATTCTGTTATATCATGAGCTCTTGTAAGTGAATTCACCTGACTTATTTTTAACGTGACAGCAGTATCTCATGCTCTGGGTGATATCCTGTGGGGGACAGTGGGAAACAGGAAAAATCAATGCCATCAACTCTTTACTCCGTCTAATGTGTACGCCTTTATGTTTTATGTTGTTTGCTGTGTACATTTGATTGTTTCCACACCGTGACAGATAATGTCTATTGTACTTTGGTATATCGTTTATGTATTTGTACAATATTTTTTAAATTCTAAACTTTTAAGAACTTTAATTTCCTTTTACCAATACATGGTATACTGTCGATTTTTCAAGTATTGTCAATTCAAGTTTTTGTAAGTAATATTTTCCATTTTATCATAGATTTCTACATTTAGAATTTGAAATATTTGACAAGTGAAATGAAAATTGACGTATTTTTCAAAATAGACTGATCAGTGTGATTGTGTAGGAAATGGTTATTTCAAACTTTTTAATAAATTTAATATTTGTTTGGATGTTTCATTCTATATAATAAATTTAATATTTGTTTTTTATCTTAACTTATGATTCACATAGTATTACATAAATAAAAATGTACTACTAATATAACAATGCCATAGAAAAAAGAGAACATGTATTATGTGACTGACCTTAGAAGCACTATTAGGGCGAATAGTAGAAATGGTAATAGTGAGTCGCTTTTTGATAAGGTTCGATTCCATGCGACGCAAAAAAAAAAAAAAAAATTGATCTAACATTTTACTCTGTTTCTCTTCAGTCACTCCACTCTCGGCAAAATCACCCAGGGCATGAACGGAATATTGTGTTGATTTCTACCATCGGCAGCTGCTGGGATGATAACATTAAGAATAAAGAATGATGACATTAAGAGTGCTTTTTGTCGATTCCATGCGACGTACACATAAAAAACATCCTCTTTTTAATGTTCAAGCGTCAATAAATCTAACATTTCCCTCTGTTTCTCTGCAGTCACTCCACTCACAGCAAAATTATCATCCAGGGCATGAACGAAATAGTTTCATGATTTCTGCCATTGGCAGCTGCTGGAATAACGAGGGAATAAATACAGGATGATGGCCTTAAGAGTGCTTTTTGCCGGAGTAACTGTGATATTTTTGGGTAAGTTAAGCAGAAACAGCACTTGGCAAATTTTTTTGTAGTATTCAGTTTATACTTGCAAATAATAATAATAATAATAATAATAATAATAATAATAATAATAATTGATGTGGTTGGTATCTCTCTCCGGCAGATGGGGCACTATGCAGAGGCTGCACGCAAAATTTGGCTAAAGGCAAACCCGCCTACCAAAGCACCACTTACGTAAATGTGAACGGTGTGCACCCTGCCAGTCGTGCTGTGGATGGTAACTATGACAACGTCATGTCCAATGGGAGATGTAGCCATACTGATCTTGGTCAGGGTCAATGGTGGCTGGTGGACTTAGAAACCACGGCGAGTGTGGCCGGTGTTATCATAACAAACCGTGGCGACTGCTGTTGTAAGTCCTTTGGTTTAATATTTATATATACTGAAGATGTATCATTATCGCAATTCACGCTTTTATTGCCGTAGATCAAAGTTTTGGGCGGTTACTAACTTAGTGCGATCCTATTATGATTATGCATGTGAAAATAAGACGAGATATCGTGTAGCAACATGTATTTTTAATAATAGCGACATTTTATCTATATGTATACGCGTATCTACCTACTTCGTACGGTTTTTATATCAGGGCCCCGTATCTCAAAAGCTTCGCTTGTGGCGAGCGTGCGCAAGCATGGCGAGCGTGCGCTATCCCATATCTCGAAAGCTTCGCAAATTGCGGCCGTGCGCTAATGGCGAAATCAGCATTAGTTTCGAGGCTATTATTTGCGGCGATACAAACTAGTCACAATGGCCTCTGCGTATCTGTGTAGTCTATTGATAATAATAATAAATTTAAAAGTGTCATTTTCTACACAAAATTAAAAAGCAGAAACAAAGCATTCAATGGCACCGTGACTTTCCTCAATGTCTATCATTGTGAGACTGAACAATACTCACCAATGTTTCAGTAATCGTGTCAGTCCAAGCTTCGCTTATTGAATTGTTTTTTGACATTTTATCGGTGTCAAATACATCAAATATCAGTATTTGTAATTATGATATTCCTATAAATAAAAACAACCTCTTGATTTGCGTCATGGTGAAAAAAATTACATTTTTGCGGCAATCGAATTTTAGTAGAGTTTGAGGTTATAATTGCGTAGCGTTTGCTAAGGCTTCGAGTTAGCAGGCGGTTGCATCGCAGCGCACGCTCGTCATGCTCGCGCACGTGCGCAACATAGCGAAGCTTTCGAGATACAGGACCCTGATCTACTGTTTACTTTGCCGCTACATGTGTAATATTAGATTTAAATATTAGCCACTTTTTATTTTCAGCTGACCGTTTGAATAATTTCGAAGTGAGAGTCGGAACCTCTTATGAGAATAATTCATCATTCACCCAGTACAAACTCTGCGCCAGTTACCCGGGGGTGGCACCTGTGGGGAACACGTCTCTGTCCTGTGGGTCACCATTGAGAGGACGATATGTCTTGATCATTAAAGTTGGTAGTGACGATAGTTACTTGCAGCTTTGTGAGGTGGAGGTTCATGGTGAGTTTACAGTATTTCACTTTGCGTACATATGTATATTAATATGAATTTTTAGGGGTTTGCATGCATCTGTTAATCTTACATGAACACAATTTATGATTAATTCAACGTTGAAAAAAAAGGTAAATTACTTACTCGCGCGTCTTTGCTACAGGTTTCGTAAGTACCGTAGTTATTTTTTGTATAGGTATTACAAGTACAACTACGTTCAAACGGGTAGCAGCAGATGCGCGCGCAACCCTTGTGCCCATATCCACGCTGAATGTCCGCAGCCTCATCGAATGCAGCATCTCCTGTGTGCAACACTGGGAGTGTGTGGCCATAAACATTCTCTGTGCTGGAAATGACCAATGTGTCTGTGAACTACTGCTCAACACTGCCCAGTCCGGCGACTTGCAGACAAGCACTGGCTATGAATATCATGAAGGCAACTGCTTGAGTACATTGTAAAACGAGACAGTCAAATGAATACTTCAGGGAAGCATTCGAGACTTCGTTACACGTCTTTTTTAAGTATTTTTTATTGTTGCCAAATAATTAAATGATTTTGTTGTGCAAAGCTTAACCCTTAAAGGCCCAAGACATGTTTTTCTTGCATGAAAAGTTAAATACCTAGGTAATAGGGTTGTAATAAGCACATTTATCAATAAATGTTGAAAAAAATATTTTGGGCAACATTGACCTAGTTTTTGGTTATGTTCCACCGGTGACCCACTGGGCTTTAGAGGTAAACAAATGACCAAGTTTCAAGAAATCACAAACCTCTTTTTATTACAATAACAACATCAGAAAATAAATTTAAACCTGGAAGTGTAGCTAACAACTGTATAAAACATTTCTGTGTGGTTTAAGACTATTGTATTTAGAATGAAAAGCCAGAATATTGAAATTATTATTTACCTTGAGATGACAATACAGACACATGAAAACCCACTAGACAATAGCATTAGCGCCTTCTTATGGAGGCAGACATATTTGAGTGAAGTGAAGGATAATGACCTAGTTTCTAATTGGTCAACAAGGATAAACTAGTACATAAGGAATAGGAAATGGTAAAATGAAGTGGATTCATTTTGTGTAGTGTGAGTGGGGACGTGTCAAACTTGTGGGTCACGGGTGACCCACTGGGCCTTTAAGGTATTATTAGACAGTATGCCACGCTGGGAAGTGTTGTCAACCACTCAACATTGATATTGTATTAGGAATGTGCTAGTGCTGATCGCTCACATTACGGACCTAAACTAGTCGACGTGATTGCAAGAGGGATAATTGGGTCAAACCACCGATTCTGTTATATCACAAGCTCCAGCTAGCATATTCATCCTGATGTAGATGTAACGCGACAGCATTATCTCATGCTTTGGGCCATAGTTTCTGATATGGCAGTGGGAAACTGAAAAAAAAATCAATTTATCAACTCTTTATTCCGTATAATATGTGCGCTTTGGTGCTTTGTATTGTTGACTGTGTACAAAATGATTATGTTGCCACAACGTGACAGATAATCGACTATTACTATTGTACGTGAGCATATCATTTTTATGTATTGGCTTTTTTGGCTACGATAAATTTAGTCTGAACCTTTTCAATTACACATGGTTCAAAAGGTTTTATTGAGTGCAGAACTTTCATAAAGAGATGTGCCACCTACAAATTGTATATCCAGACGGCACGTTTTGGATCGTTTATTATAACTACAAAAACTAATACGCTTTTTTTATGGAGGCAATTAAGGTGTAAATTAAAGTTAAATGTGTAATATAAGATGTAATGTGGTTATTTACAGTTCACTGAGACCAATTCTCATTCTATCATTACTATAACTTCACATGTATGAGATTGAGAAATTCCTGAAACCGGAGGAGGCATACTGCTATTTACTAGAACATGTACCTCCATTTTTAAAAGAACTAATCGATGGATGTTATCGTTTCTATCTCTTCTCCGTACATTTACAAGGAAATCCTAATCATTTCTGAACCTTGGGTTCCAAATTGTTTTTTCAATTAACTAAAAATATCAAACTTTAACAATGTGTGGAACTCTGCATTTGTACCATGTATTGCTTTGGCGAGTGAAAAGTGAGCTCGTTTATAGGAGCAGGAAACCCCCTTCCAATCAATTCCGCGATATGATAGATGTTCGTTGCACTATGTTGTTTATGTGTTGTGTGAATGCAAGTTTTAAGTCAATGTAAAACCCAACTTCATTTTCGAGGATTTTTAATGGTAATTAGTCCGATAATTTAAATTTTTTTTTGACATATCTTCTATTTGAAATCATTTTTTCATACATCATACATACGCTGTTGTCCAAAATGGATCGTACACGTCGAAAATAACTTGACTTTTTGGGATATTTAACTCGTATTTCTAAAACGCAACTCTTGGTACGAACAAGGAGCCATTGCACAGGTTGGCAGGACAATACGTAAAATGTATGTGTACTATTAATACTTTTCAGTCAGTCACTCTTTTCTTTACCCTGTTTATCTAATTTTGCATGGAATTTGTTACATTTTGGTTTTTATTTATTTTTTTCATACTTCATATTCGCGCAGTTATTACTTTTTGTGAATCTGCTCCATAATGACGTGGTTTGCGCTTCGCTTAAAATGCGATGTTTTCGTCTGGTAATTGATTCTTGATATTGATTTTTTTCTCTTCTTGTGTTGACGGAAAACACACTGTGCCCAAAACCTTAAAGCATAACCTTATATAACGTAACATCAATTATTGTATGATAATAAAAGATACGGATAACTCAAAAACGATTTTTTAACAAAAATTATAGCACATTTAGTAAAAATTCAAAGGTTATAGAAAGAGACGTCGGAAGTCTGCCGATTTGAAGACATATCTCCCGCTCCCGATCTATCAGACTTTCCTCTCTTCCCTGTCGTTAGAACGCTTTATCCCCACTTTTAAACGCTTAGAGAAATATATCTGTTGACTGTTTTCATAAAAATATACCGTCACATAATTGCTTCCCTAATTTTGTTAATTGAGGTTAGCAACTGCAGTAAACAATGAGGAGGAAATACTAAAAATAAAACCACGTCGGGTCTTTGTGTGAGTATTAACCTGAACACTTTGTCTGTGTAGTGATGGAAAAAGAACAGAAAAAAAAAGCGATCATTTAAGCCGCCGTGGAGTAACTACCTGGGGACTGCTTGTCATAATAGCTTTTACAGGCAGACCTCCTTGGTTAACATTTAAATAGCAAACTCGCTATCTAATCCAATTAATAAGAGACGTGATAGTACCTATATGTGTAGATCAAATTATTTAGATTATTAGGTTGGGATTATGAAAGGCTTGAAGGTCTTCTTAGAATACTACTTTGATTTTTTTTCATTTACAAAATAATAATAATAATAATAATAATAATAATAATAATAATAATAATAATAATAATAAATAAATAAATTTAATGGGGTGTGAGGATAGGTAATTTACAAAGAAATTTCAGTTATACTTTGAAAAAATTCCGAGTACAAAGGAAATAGGCTTGATTGTCACCTCTACCTGACGTGTGAATTAGCGGAACAATCCCCAGTAAAAGCGACGCGATGGCCACTGAAATATTGGAGGGCAAAAATAAACGTATTTCACTATTTATTTAAACAGGCTTGTACTTTGTATAAGGTGTATACGAGCTGATGAAATTGTTAAATTAATGCAAACAATTTAGGCATGGTGGTGAACATTTGAAGCAGAGGCAACTTTCTACGGGCTTTCCTTTTTGGCTATAGCATCCAGCAAACCATTATGAAGGAGCACCGCATGGGATGTAAATCGAAGAATAATTAAGATATAAATAGAAAACACCTTTACTGCTTGAGACAGCCATATGTGGATGTGGGAATGGATCTAGTAATATACCATCATAAACAACTGTGTAACATTGAATATGTCTATCTAAAGTAGCCCGACATGGTAAAATTTCTTGGGTCTGTCGTCCCCACCGTGTTTACTGTGGCTGTGACATCCGATCATTTGGTCCCTCGAACAACACTACCAACTGGAAAACCAGTTTACTATAATGTTAAATGAACAGTTACCGGTAAAACAATGTGCAATTTGCAAACGTGTCATCGATCATGAGAGCTCGAGTGGATATGTTTAAAGACGCACGATTAAAATATCACTCATTTTGATGTTCACATCACTAATATTATATAAAACATGATCAGGAGACAAAAATACGCCAGGAAGTAATCAATACATGAGGAACCAAGTTTATAATAATATTGTGATTGCTTACGAGAGTGAGAACGAGTCTGAACAGATGCATGGAGGGTGAAAATGTGTGAAGTAAAAAAAAAAAAAAAATATATATATATATATATATATATATATATATATATATATATATTATAATTGATATGCAGCATCAAAAGGACGAAAAGATGTTACAATAATAGGATGAGATGAAATTTTGATAAGGTTCGATTTTATGCAGTATACAATTAGAAAACACCCGATTACATTTCCTATCCATCATTTAGGTAACTAATGAATGACATTTATATTAGTGCTATTTTGAATATTACAGCATCAATTGAACTTTTCATCTTCTTTGCAATCACTCCACTCTTATCAGATCACCATCCGAGACAACAACGGGACATTTTCTTGATTTGTCTGCAATCTGCAGCTGCTGGATAACGAGGTGTGTGACTATAGCATGGTGGTCCTAAGACTGCTTTTTCTCGGAGTTACTGTCATATATTTGGGTAAGTTTTGCAGAGGCACTAGACAAATGCACTAGACAAAAGCGATGTTTTATAATTGATTTTTCATAGAGCTGAAAATATGTTTTTGGGACATTATTCATCCATGTGGTAAGATATTTGTTTCTGAAATTAAAATTGTTCTGTAATGTCCTTTCAATCCGATTTAGAATGAAAAAGATATTTAATATTTATTGTTATATTTATAATAATAACCATGATAATAATAACTGATGACATTGGTATCTTTCAGATGGGTCACTATGCAGAGGTTGCAATTTGGCAAAAGGCAAACCCGCCAACCAAAGTTCCACCTACCACACATGCGATGCCAGGCTCGCTGTGGATGGTAACTATGACGACGTCTTGTCCCATGGGAGTTGTTCCAATACTAATGGTGGTCAAGGTCAATGGTGGCTGGTGGACTTAGAAACCACGGCGAGAGTGGCCGGTGTTATCATAACAAACCGTGGCGACTGCTGCTGTAAGTCCTTTGGTTTATATTTATATATACTGAAGATGTATCATTATCGCAATTCACGCTTTTATTGCCGTAGATCAAAGTTTTGGGCGGTTAGTGCAATCCTATTATGATTATGCATGTGAAAATAAGACGAGATATCGTGTAGCAACATGTATTTTTAATAATAGTGACATTTTATCTATATGTATACGCGTATCTACCTACTTCGTACGGTTTTTATATCAGGGCCCCGTATCTCAAAAGCTTTGCTTGTGGCGAGCGTTCGCAAGTATGGCGAGCGTGCGCTATCCCATATCTCGAAAGCTTCGCAAATCCCGGCCGTGCGCTAATGGCGAAATCACCATTAGTTTCGAGGCTATTATTTGCGGCGATACAAACTAGTCGCAATGGCCTCTGCGTATGCATAATTTGTCATTTTAATGTGTCTTTCATGTAATTAAACATGGTGGCAAGTTTGGGTTGCTAGTCATAATAGCATATAATAAAACATGTAACAAAAACATGGAAGCTTTTAATTGATTGAATCACTGGTACCTCTGATAGAAAAAAATTGCTGTAAATATTCACGTGAAAAATGCTAAAGTCATGTTTTATTATGGAGAAAAATTTCAAAATTAAACATTTCATACATTATTTTATATTTTCTGGTGAATTTAATTATCTGTGTATAGTCTATTGATAATAACAATAAATTTAAAAGTGTCATTTTCTACACAAAATGAAAAAGCAGAAACAAAGCATTCGGTCGCACCGTGACTTTCCTCAATGTCTATTATTGTGAGACTGAACACTACTCACTAATGTGTCAGTAATTGTGTCAGTCCAAGCTTCGCTTATTTAATTGTTTTTTGACATTTTATCAGTGTCAAATACTTCAAATATCAGTATTTGTAATTATGATATTCCTATAAATAAAAACAACCTCTTAATTTGCGTCATGGTGAAAAAAATTACATTTCTGCGGCAATCGAATTTTAGTAGAGTTTGAGGTTATAATTGCGTAGCGTTTGCTAAAGCCCCCTTTACACTAGACGGCGTCCTTTCTGCGTCCAGCAGTACGGCCCCGTTTGAGAGTAAAAAAATAAAAATACTTAACGTGCAGACAACTGGCCGATCATTGAGCATTCATTCTGATACCAAATAAATGCTCGTGCCTCCTTATTACGACCACAGCGATGCCAATTTCATGGTCGCAGAAAGGACGCAGAAAGGACGCCGTCCAGTGTAAAGGGGGTATAAGGCTTCGAGATAGCAGGCGGTTGCAATTGCAGCGCACGCTCGCCATGCTCGCGCACGTGCGCAACATAGCGAAGCTTTCGAGATACAGGACCCTGATCTACTGTTTACTTTGCCGCTACATGTGTAATATTAGATTTAAATATTAGCCACTTTTTATTTTCAGCTGACCGTTTGAATAATTTCGAAGTGAGAGTCGGAACCTCTTATGAGAATAATTCATCATTCACCCAGTACAAACTCTGCGCCAGTTACCCGGGGGTGGCACCTGTGGGGACCACGTCTCTGTCCTGTGGGTCACCATTGAGAGGACGATATGTCTTGATCATTAAAGTTGGTAGTGACTATAGTTACTTGCAGCTTTGTGAGGTGGAGGTTCATGGTGAGTTTACAGTATTTCACTTTGCGTACTTATATGTACATTAATATGAGTTTTAATAGGTGCCTAAAATTACGTGTATCTATTAACATTTTTTGATTAATTCAACGTTGAAATAACCGGTGAGTCACCTACTGACATGTCCTTGTTATGAGTTTTGTAGGTCCCATATTTTACTTATGTTTTTGTATAGGTATTTCAAGTGCAACCACGTTCCAGCAGGTAGCTGCAGATGCTCGTGCAAGCCTTGTGCCCATATCCACGCTGAATGTCCGCAGCCTCACCGAATGCAGCATCTCTTGTATGCAACACTGGAAGTGTGCGGCCATAAACGTTCTCTGTGCAGGAAATGACCAATGTGTCTGTGAACTTCTGCCCAGTACTGCCCAGTCCAGCGACTTGCAGGCAGACACTGGTTCTGAATATTATGAGGACATCTGCTTGGGTTAAGTGTAGGACGAGACTAATAAATGTGGCTAAATCACTTCAGAAATACCCCAGAGAAGTATTCATGACTACGTAACGTACATGCCTTTTAAGTATCTCCTATCGTTGTGAAACAATTAAATGATATTGATGTGCTAAGCTGAATATACATGTATATTATTAGATGATATGCCACGCTGGGGTAGTGTTGTAAAAACTGACCATTCATATTGTATTAGAAATGTGCAGGTGGTGATCGCTCCCAAGACTGACCTAAACTAGTGTGAAGACGACATGGTCTCAAGAGGGATCATTTTAATTTGACTTAAAAATAAAAAAAAAAATAAAAAAAACAAAACGTCAATAGCCATTTTCGCTGCTTCGTAAATTGGCACGAGAAAGCAATCACTTTCCTGTGTAACACCGTAACTAAGTAATACATTATCATGAAGACGCGTGCTTGACGACTAGTGTGTTAATCATAGTCTGGCGCCTGTAACCATTGCTTTGGTTAAACATTTTTTTAGTTTTAAGAGCCCGTTAATTACGATGTTGCAATTAACAAAACTTTTGTTTGGCATCTTTACTGATAATTTGGAAGTTCACTTTTCAAAATATTGCACTTAATTAAAGGATGTATCGGTGTGGTTCAATATGCGTTATAACAGCGTTGTTACATGTAGCTGAGAAAATAAGAAGTTCACTTTTCAAAGTAATTTCCTGGCACCTAATAGGAGGACTTATCGTTTTGATACAATACACCTTAAAACAAAGTCGTTAGCTGTTTAGGTGAAAGTGATTTGTTTGAAAGCGATAACATTTTTCACCCCAAAAACGATTCTGTTATATCACAAGCTCCAGCTAGCATATTCACCCTGATGTAGATTTAACTCGACAGCATTATCTCATGCTTTGGGCCATCGTTTCTGGTATGGCAGTGGGAAACTGAAAAAAAAAATCAATGTATCAACTCTTTATTCCGTATAATGTGTACGCTTTGGTGCTTTTTTATTGTTGACTGTGTACAAAATGATTATGTTGCCACAACGTGACAGATAATCGACTATTACTATTGTACGTGAGCATATCATTTTTATGTATTGGCTTTTTTGGCAACGATAAATTTCGTCTGAACCTTTTCAATTACACATGGTTCAAAAGGATTTGTTGAGTGCAGAACTTTCATAAAGAGATATGCCACCTACAAATTGTATATCCAGACGGCACGTTTTGGATCGTTTATCATAACTACAAAAACTAATACGCTTTTTTTATGGAGGCAATTAAGGTGTAAATTAAAGTTAAATGTGTAATATAAGATGTAATGTGGTTATTTACAGTTCACTGAGACCAATTCTCATTCTATCATTACTATAACTTCACATGTATGAGATTGAGAAGTTCCTGAAACCGGAGGAGGCATACTGCTATTTACTAATACATGTACCTCCATTTTTAAAAGAACTAATCGATGGATGTTATCATTTCTATCTCTTCTCCGTACATTTACAAGGAAATCCTTATCATTTCTGAACCTCGGGGTTCCAAATTGTTTTTTCAATTAACTAAAAATATCAAACTTTAACAATGTGTGGAACTCTGCATTTGTACCATGTATTGCTTTGGAGAGTGAAAAGCGGGCTTGTTTATAGGAGCAGGAAACCCCCTTCCAATCAATTCCGCGATATGATAGATGTTCGTTGCACTATGTTGTTTATGTGTTGTGTGAATGCACGTTTTAAGTCAGTGTAAAACCCAACTTCATTTTCGAGGATTTTTAATGGTAATTAGTCCGATAATTTAAAAATATTTTTGTCATATCTTCTATTTGAAATCATTTTTTTCATACATCATACATACACTGTTGTCCAAAATGGATCGTGCACGTCGAAAATAACTTGACTTTTTGGGATATTTAACTCGTATTTCTAAAACGCATTTCTTGGTACGAACAAGGAGCCATTGCACAGGTTGGCAGGACATTACGTAAAATGTATGTGTACTATTAATACTTTTCAGTCAGTCACTCTTTTCTTCACCCTGTTTATCTAATTTTGCATGGAATTTGCTACAATTTGGTTTTTATTTATTTTTCATACTTAATATTCACGCAGTTATTGCTTTTTGTGAATCTATTCCATAATGACGTGGTTTGCGCTTCGCTTAAAATGCGATGTTTTCGTCTGGTAATTGATTCTTGATATTGATTTTTTTCTATTCTTGTGTTGACGGAAAACACACTGTGCCCGAAACCTTAGCATTACCTCATATAACGTAACATCAATAATTGTATGATAATAAAAGATACGGATAACTCAAAAACGATTTTTTAACAAAAATTATAGCACATTTATTAAAAATTCAAAGGCTATGGAAAGAGACGTCGGAAGTCTGCCGATTTGAAGACATATCTCCCTCTCCCTCTCCCGATCTATCAGACTTTCCTCTCTTCCCTGTCTTTAGAACGCTATATCCCCACTTTTAAACGCTTAGAGAAATGTATCTGTTGACTCTTTTCATAAAAATATACCATCACATAATTGCTTCCTTAATTTCGTTAATTGAGGTTAGCAACTGCAGTAAACATTGAGGAGGAAATACTAGTGAATAAAACCACGTCGGGTCTTTGTGTGAGTATTATCCCGAACACTTTGTAGTGATGGAAAAATGAACAGAAAAAGCGATCATTTAAGCCGCCGTGGAGTTAACTACCTGGGGACTGCTTGTCATAATAGCTTTTACAGGCAGACCTCCTCGGTTAACATTTAAATAGCGAACTCGCTATCTAATCCAATTAATAAGAGACGTGATAGTACATATATGTGTATATCAAATTATTTAGATTATTAGGTTGGGATTATGAAAGGCTTGAAGGTTTTCTTAGACGACTACTTTGTGTTTTTTTTTTTTTTTTTCATTTAGAAAAAAAAATTATGGGGTGTGAGGATAGGTAATTTACAAAGAAATTTCAGTTATACTTAAAAAAAATTCCGAGTACAAAGGAAATAGGCTTGATTTTCACCTCTACCTGACGTGTGAATTAGCGGAGCAATCCCAAATAAAAGCGACGCGATGGCCACTGAAATATTGGAGGGCAAAAATAAACGTATTTCACTATTTATTTAAACAGGGATTTTTTTGTATAAGGTGTGTACGAGCTGATGAAATTGTTAAATTAATGTAAACAATTTGGGCATGGTGGTGGACATTTGAAGCCGAGGCAACTTTCTACGGAATGTAAATAGCAGAACACCTATACTGCTTGAGACGGCCATATGTGGATGTGGGAATGGATCTAGTCAGATACCATCATAAATAACTGTGATAACCTTTCATATGTCTATCTAAAGTAGCTCGACATGGTAAAATTTCTTGGGTCTGTCGTCCCCACCGTGTTTACTGTGGCTGTGACATCCGATCATTTGGTCTCTCGAACAACACTACCAACTGGAAAACCAGTTTATTATATTGTTAAACAGTTACCGGTAAAAAAAATGTGCAATTTGCAAACGTGTCATAAGCGCTCGAGTGGCTATGTTTAAAGACGCACGATTAAAATATCACTCATTTTGGAAGTCCACGTCACTAATATTAAATAAAACATGACCAGAAGACAAAAATACGCCAGGAAGTAATCAATACACGAGGAACCAAGTTTATAATAATATTGTGATTGCTTACGAGAGTGAGAACGAGTCTGAACAGATGCATGGAGGGTGAAAATGTGTAAAGTCCAAAAATCAAACACATATATTATTATTAATATACAGCATCAAAAGGACGAAAAGATGTTACAATAATAGTATGAGATCAAATTTTGATAAGGTTCGCTTTCATGCAGCATACACTTAGAAAACACCTAGGTAACTAATGAGTGTCATTTATATTAGCGCGCTTTTGAACATTCAAGCATCAGTTGATCGCTTCTTCTTTGCATTCACCCCACACGTATTAGTTCACCATCCAGGGCAACAACGGGATATTTTCTTGATTTGTCTGCAATCGTTAGGCAAACGTGGTGTTTTCTCATTGATTTTTAATAGAGCTGAAAAAAATGTATTTTGAACATTTTTCATCCGTGCGGTTATGGATATTTCTTTCTGAATTTAAAATTGTTCTGTAATGCCCTTTCAATCCTACTTAGGATGAAAAGGATATGTAATATTTATTGTTGTATTTAATTCATACTTGCACATAATAATAATAATAATAATAATAATAATAATAATAATAATAATAATAATTGATGTTGTTGTTATATTTCCCCGGCAGTTGGGACACCATGCAGAGGTTGCACGAAGAATTTGGCGAAAGGAAAACCCGCCTACCAAAGTTCTATTCACCTACATCAGTACCCTGCCGGCCTTGCTGTCGATGGTAACTATGACGACGTCCACATACATGGGAGTTGTATCCATACACAATGGGGTCAGGGTCAATGGTGGCTGGTAGACTTACTAAGCACGGAGAGGGTGGCTGGTGTAATTATAACAAACCGTGGCGACTGCTGTTGTAAGATTTTTGGTTCTTTATATATTTTGTATTTAGTCCTAATTTATTAAAGATATGTCGCTGTCGTTTTTATTGCTGTAAGTATTGAAATGTTAAGTTCGATCTGATAAAATGATATATCTGCAACGAAGAGGTTATTGTGTAACTATATACAAGTATTAATTTCTTCAAATAATTGTGACAATTTATTCATCCACGTGTCTACCTACTCCGTACATCCAAGAAAAGTATGATATAAGTGTAATCTCATATTTTACCATTTGCTACTTTTATTTTCAGTTAGCTATGATCCATTTCAGATTATACATGTGCAAAATATACAAAGCAATGTGTGATAATTTTCTTGCAGAGTGATACTTTATGGACTGTGCCACGTACGTTTTTTTTTTGCAAAATATATCAAATTGAATATTCTGATAATTTTTCCAGCTGACCGTCTGAATAATTTCGAAGTGAGAGTTGGAACCTCTTTCGTGGATAATTCATCATTCACCCAGTACAAACTCTGCGCCAGTTACCCTGGGGTGGCACCTGTGGGGAACACGTCTCTGTCCTGTGGGTCACCACTGAGAGGACGATATGTCTTGATTATTAAAGTTGGTAGTGACGATGATCCATTGCAGCTTTGTGAAGTGGAATTTCATGGTAAGTTTATAGTTTCTCAAAATCGCTATTACAGGTGGGCCTTAAGCTACGATATTCCCACATTGCGTACATGTATATATTACTATTAGTTTTGAAGTGCATGAATAAAAATATCTATAATTATTACAGATTTGATGATTAATTCAACTTTGAACTAACCGATCAGTCAGGTGCTAGCACGTCTTAATTTTTTTTTCAAGTCCCGTAGTTAATTTTTTTGTAGGTATTAAAAGTTCAACCAGGTTTCGTCAGGTAGCAGCAGGTGCGCGCGCAACCCTCGTGCCCATAGCCACGCTGAATGTCGGTAGCCGCACCGAATGCAGCATCTCCTGTTTGCAAAACTGGAAGTGTGAGGCCATAAACGTTCTCTGTGCTGGAAATGACCACTGTGTCTGTGAACTTTTGCCCAGTACTGCCCAGTCCGGTGACTTGCAGGCAGACATTGGATATGACTATTATGAGGACAATTGCTTGGGGGCAGTGTAGGACGAGTTTCTAGTACACTGGAGAACTTTTCGTTGTGATTAATTAAACAGGCGTTAAAACGGCCTTCAGCTTCTTAGCTGTTTAGATGAGGGAGATATTTTAGTAAACGATATTATAATTTTCACCCCCCAAAACGCTGCTGCATGAGCTTTAGTTAGCAAATTCACCCTTATATATATATTTTTATGCGAATCTATTACACAAACGAAGAAGAAAAAAAAAACAATCGAAGAGAAGTGACCTCCCTTAAATATTTGACAAAATGAAGACTATTTTCGTTTTCATGCATCCATATGCTTCTGACTAAAATATCTCTCCATGTATCTCTTACGTTTTATACACCATATACTTGACTGCTTTCGGAACTGATATGCACAATTTTTATGTAATTATTCATTTTAGTACCATAGCGATATAGTTTAAAACGCAATTGTTTCCCTTTGTTAAGCCCAGCATGTTTTTCTGATGAAATCTATTGTTTATTTTTAGGCTCGTGCTTCTGTCAATAATGACCTCGTCATACCAAGTATTTTTTTAATTTTGCAGTGGGTGTGGTCTACTAGAGAGCAATTCATTAAAAGCTTGTCAATTTCTTTAAAAACTCTACTATGGGTGATATTGTGTCTGCAAATTTACACATGACATGACTTTGTCAATATTGCTTTAGTAATAAATGTTAAAGTTGGCCTTTTTTCTCACGCTCTGGTTTTAAATGCGGGTGCACCTGAAGGAAGTGTTCTTAAAACCTGTCTATATTTGTTTTTCATGCGGTTTCACTGGCGTAGTAGACAAAACATTTTTATTGAACTTAGCAAATGATACCACCCTTGTCTGGTTAGAAATGATAACTACGACGAGCGCGCATATTAAAGTCTGTTGAATCTGTTTTCGGGTGGGGCAAGAGTAATGATCTCATTCTCAATGTTATAAAAACCAAGGAGATGATATTTGGTTTAGTTCAGAAAGAAACAAAATGTGTAAACACTGCTTATTAAGAAGAAAGTCGCAATTAAGAGATTTTGTTCATGGGAATCGATCCATAAAAGCAGTGAACTTACGCGGAAAGGCAGCAACGAAGAGAGCGCTAATAAAGCAGCGCTTTCAAGATCACTTCAAAGTAAAACAACAAAATCTTCTTAACTAACGAGCAAATGGGCATTTGGTACTAGTACTTGTATCTGGTACAGTAGTACCATCTATATAGTATGTGGTACAGTGGAACGGAAAAAAGTGCCAAATAGTCTTATCTAGCTAATCTGTCTAATGTATTTGTATGGGTATTGCTTCTTTATCAATTTCTTAATATTATTATATCTTTTTGGGCTAGGCTAAACTTTGTCTGATCCAGCACTGAATAACCTATCCTGCCCTTGTTGCGGATTTCTGTTGAGTACACACGTTTCATAAATGGATGTGCTGTCTACAAATTTTAGGCAGCTAGCACTTTTTGAATGGTTTATTAATGTTATACAATCAATGCGATTTCCATTAAGTTGGCAATTAAGTGTTACAGTGCATTGGTAATGTGCGGTTTACTGACGCCATTGTTTATTCTTTCGTTACAAGTACTTCACTTATATGAGTAGCAGAGGTTCCTGAAATTGGCAGGGGCATGGTGCTAATACCTCTCGAGATCTTTAGGACATTATCGTTGGATGGGTCATTTCTATTTCTTCTCTGTCCCTTTTCAAGTGAATCTCAAACTATTCTTAGCCGAAGGTTTCAAATTTCAATTTATTAAAAATTCAAAATTGAGGTATGTGTTAAACTTTGGGTTTATACAACGTGTTTCTGTGAATGAAAGTGACTCCTTCTGATCAAACCTGCGGTCTGATCAAACCTTCGTCACACTTTTTTTTTTCATTTATGGGTCTCTAGGTCCGGGTAGAAGAGCTAGTACACCCTGGAACGCTTTTACCTGTATATAATTGATGCCTCGTTCTCACCACCTTCATATGATAATTATTTTCTTATGTGTCAATATTTTATCATTAGACAAAATTAAATATCATAATTAAATGTTCCATGGTACAGATTCTATAACCGTCAGTTTCTGCTCAGTTAAATAAGGCAGCAAAACACAATATGAGTGCGAAGAGACTTAAATTCTAAGTATTAAAAGCAACAAGGAAACTAGAAAAAAGAAGAAGCTGCTTATAACACAACACTTTAAGACTTAAAGACGGGTTACAAACATAGCGATATTAAGATAATCTAAAGCCATGCACTTTCCATTTAATTACTACAGGTATTTAGTAAGGTATATACTACCTGTACATATGTAGTCTCCTATGAAAATAACGTGTTGATGTATATAATTTTTTTAACGATTTATGACTCTAGACAAACCATCAGTACAATTTGAAAACGTGTCATGAAAACCTGAAAGACTATGAGAAAGGTCGCACGATTGAAATACCACTCATTTTTGGGATTCACTTTATTGATATTAAAAAAAAACAACACATGAACCTGAGACGAAAATCAATACTCGAGGAACCACGTTTATAAACAACATCACCCATCGTGATAGCTCACCTGATGTAAATGTGTGGAGTCAAAAATACATAAACAATTTCATTATAATTGACATTCAGCATCGAGAAGACGAAAAGACGTTACAATTAAATGATGAGATGAAAATTTGATAAGGTTCAATTTCATGCAGCATACACTTAGAAAACACCCAGTTATATTTGACTATCCATCATTTAGGTAACTAATGAATGTCATTTATATTAGCGCGCTCTTGAACATTCAAGCATCAGTTGAACTTCTTTTTCTTTGCAATCACTCCGCTCTTATCAGATCACCATCCGAGACAACAACGGAATGTTTTCTTGATTTGTCTGCCATCGGCAGCTGCTGGGATATCGAGTTGTGCGACTAGAGCATGTTGGTCCCAAGGCTCCTTTTTGTCGGAGTAACTGTGATATTTTTGGGTAGGTTTAGCAGAAAACGCACTTGGAGAAAAGTAGTGTTTTATTTTTGATTTGTCATAGAGCTTAAAAATATGTACTTTGTCAATAATACGGTATATAGCATAAAAAAATATCATAAAATTTTTCATCAATGTGGTAAGAAAGTTGTTTCTAATTTTCAAAATTGTTGTATAAATCCCCTTTCAATCCGATTAAGGATGAAAAGTATATTAAACATTTATTGTTATATTTAGTATACACTTGCACATAATAATAATAATAATAATAATAATAATAATTATTATTATTATTATTATTGATGTTGTTGGTATCTTTCCTCGGCAGATGGGACACTATGCAGAGCCTGCACGCAGAGTTTGGCCAAAGGAAAACCCGCCTACCAAAGTTCCACCTTGTATAGTAAGTACCCTGCCAGTAATGCTGTGGATGGTAACTATAACGACGTCATGTATTTCGCGAGTTGTAGCCATACTGATCTTGGGCGGGGTCAATGGTGGCTGGTAGACTTAGAAACCACAGAGAGGGTGACAGCTGTTATCATAACAAACCGTGGCGAAGGATCTTGTAAGTTCTTTTTTACATAAACAGGGGTAATCTAAATATATATATATATATATGCCGTTGATATAAGTTGTGGTCAGTCACTAAGTAATTGCTATCGTACCTTTTGTATTAAGGTTATGCATGTGGAAATAAGACGAGATATGGTGTACATTTCTCTAATGATGGAGTAATCTACATGTATCCCCGTATCTACCAGGTGCGTTTTTTTATAGATAATCTACTGTTTAAATTCCCGTTACATGTGTATCATTTAATTTAACCATTAGCCACTTTTTATTTTCAGCTGAACGTTTGAATAATTTCGAAGTGAGGGTCGGAACCACTTATGTGGATAATTCATCATTCACCCAGTACAAACTCTGCGCCAGTTACCCGGGGGTGGCACCTGTGGGGAACACGTGTCTGTCGTGTGGGTCGCCACTGAGAGGACGATATGTCTTGATCATTAAAGTTGGTAGTGACGATAGCTACTTGCAGCTTTGTGAGGTGGAGGTTCATGGTGAGTTTACAGTATTCCATTTGCATATAAATATGAGTTTTAAGGGGTGTGTTTACAAATACATGTATCTATAAACCTTACACATTTTATGATTAATTCAACGTTGAAATAATCGGTTAATCACCTACTGGCGTGTCTTTGTTTCAAGTTTTGTTAGTCCAGTGGTTTATTTTTTTATGTAGGTATTGCAAGATCAACCACGTTCCAGCGGGTAGCAGCAGGTGCTCGCGCATCACTTGTAACCATATCCAAGCTAAATGTCCGCAGCCACATCGAATGTAGCCTCTCCTGTATGAAACACTGGAAGTGTGTGGCCATTAACGTTCTCTGTACCGGAAACCGCCAATGTGTCTGTGAACTACTGCCCAACACTGCCCAATCCAGAGACTTGGAGGCACACACTGGATACCAATATTATGAAGGCAAATGCTTGGGTACATTGTAGGACGAGACAGTCTAATTAATTTGGATATATCACTTTAAAAAAACATTCCAGCGAAGCATTCATAGCTTCGTAACACATATCTTTTTTTTTCTACCATTGCGAGTCAGTGAAATGATATTGTTGTTTTTAAATTGAATATATATGGTCTGATGATATGCTATGCGGGGGAAGTGTTGTAAACAACTCAACATCATTCACGTTGTTTTAGAAATATGCAAATGCTATTAGCTCACATTACTGACTTAAACTAGTGTGAAGTAGACATGATTGCAAGAGGGATAATTAAGTCAAACGACCATCAATAATTCTTCCGCTTCTTCGTAAATTGGTGCAAGAAAGGGGCCATTTTCCTACGTAACTGCATAACTTAGGATTGCATTATCATAAAAATTGGCATGGCTAGGAAGCAAAACACAGTCTGGTTCTTGCATTGATTTTAGGGAGGAGATACGAGCTACTTGCGATGATGCCTCAAGCAAATGCATTACCTCTTTGTTGATATAAGACAATTGCATTTCAAAATAATTTCCTGGCACCTTATTGGAAAATTTCCCGTTGTGATTAATGAGACAGGCGTTACAATTTGCGTTGCTAGCTTTTCAGATGATGGAGAACTTTTGGAAAACGATATTATAGTTTTTCAACCCCCAAAAAAACGCTGCCGCATGAGATCTAGTTAGCAAATTCACCCTGATGCATTTTTTATGTGAATCAATTCTATAAATGGAGAAGGAAAAATAATAAAAAAAAATACAGATTTCCCTTAAATGATTGACGAAACGAGGAATATTTTCGTTTTCATGCATCATCATGCATCTGGCTAAAATATCCTTGTATGTATCTCTCACGTTTTATGCATCTAATTCTTTAATGCTTCCGGAACTGATATGTTATTGCAATATGCACAATTTTAATATAATTATCAATTTTAGCGATATATTTTAAAAAGTCATGGTTTCTCTTTGTTAAGCCCAACATGTTTTTGTGATGTAATGGATTGTTTATTCAGACACTCGATCGTGTTTCCATCAGTAATGATCTTGTTATAACAAGTATATTTTTTAAAGTGTTGCAATGGGTCTGGTCTACAAAGAGAGCCCATCACTCGAAATTTTTCAAATTCAACAAAAAACTCTCCTGTAGGTGATATTGTGTCTGTAATTTTACACACGACATGACTTTGTCAATATTGCTTTAGTAATAAATGGAATATCCCAGTATATTGGTAATTTGTCATTAACAATTTCTCAAAATACATTTTACAAATTGACCATAGTTTTACCTATTTGTTATTCTCTGTGTATTTATATGACAAAATATTTTTTTCACTCGCTTTATCACCAGGAGTATTCGTGGTTTTAGAAATGGGCACTCTCTATTTTTTTCTTTTAACTAAATATACATTTGAATTTAAATTCAATTTAAATTCAATTTAATTGAAGCTGATATTTATATCGAAACAGGAATTGCGAGAACGCGATTACTTTGATGGCACACTGAAAAGAAGTATGCTAGGTTTTTATTCATAGACTATAGTTCTGCTTTTCACATTTTGGTGCCACAAATAATACTTACAGCTTTAAGATGATTTATAACTGACCGTGCTTTACTTTCCTTTGAGAAAGTAAGCTGACAGTTAAAATTGGCACACGCACATGCGGTGGTTTTGAATGCGGGTGTACCTGAAGGAAGTGTTCTTAAAATCTGTCTATATTTCCTACGTTTACACTATCGTAATAGACATTTTCAATGAACTTCGCACGTGATACCGCCCCTTGTCTGGTTAGAAATGATAGCGCACATGTAAAAGTCTGTTGAAACTGTTTTCGTGTGGGACAAGAGTAATTATCTCATGCTCAATGTTATAAAACCAAAGGGATGACAATTGATTTAATTCAGGCAGAAAGAAAATGTAAAAACACTGCTTATTGAAAAGAAAGCTGTCGTTAAGAGAGTGAGATTTTTTTTTGTTATGGAAATCCATATAAGCAGTGAACTTACTCGGAAAGGAGAGAGTAAGTAAAGCAACGATTTTAAGATCACTTAGAAATAAGACAATAAAACCTTCTTTACTAACATTTATAGATGCATGATTGAGAACATTTTGACATTTGTTGCAAGCATCTGGTTCAGTAGTACCATGGTGGAGGAGCAACAAAAATTGGACATTGCATTGTTTATTTATTTATTTATTTTATTATATTGTTTTTGGCTTCGCCAGCCTTTGTCTGACCCAGCACTGATTAATTTCTTCTGCCCTTGGTACAAACGGTTGTATACACACACTTCATATATAGATGTGCTATCTACAAATTTTGGACAGCCAGCACGTTTTGGTTGATTTATTAATGCTATACAATGAAAACGATTTCCATTAAGGGGGAAATAAGTGCATTGATAATTTGTGGTTTACTTATGCCATTATTTATTTTATTTCTCACTGGGTGTAGTCTTCTACCTGGACTTAGAGGCCCAGCTGTATATATCTAGGGTATTCATCATGTTATTGTTTTCACCTGTCTGGGACATACTGCTTTCAAAGTCAGTTTAAAGCGGCGAGATTGCAGTCTGCATCTCTATCTACACCGTATAAAAATGGACCATGGGTAGGTTTTTTTTAAACATCTTTTTTCTCAAGAGGGTTAGATATTGATACAGTATAAATGAAGGTGCCAATTCGCCTAGGAATTATATGCTCACCTTTGAAATTCAATAATAATAATAATAATAGGTACCTTCCAAAATTTATCAGATAGATAACAATAAAATAAAATGTAATATTACAGTGCCTGAGAACAGGGGTCCACATTGACCCAAAACATGCATTGACACCACACATAAATGAAAAAAAAAAAGAGTGCATGCATGACGAAATCAAAACAGATCGCAGGGTTGAACAGAAGGAACTTCTTTTTTTTGTTTCCGAACAACATGTCGTTTTCATACTCAACAATACAAATCTAAAGTGCAAATCTAAAGTTCAACACATACCTGAACTTGGGAATTCCTAAATAAATTGAAATTTGGAACCTGCGTTTCAGAATTGATTGAGATTCCCTTGAAAATATACAAAGAAATAGAAATGACCCCATCCATCCATAACGTCCTTAAGATCTCGAGACGTATTAGCACCATGCCCCAGCAAATTTAAAGAACCTCTGATACCCATATAATAGAAGTACTGGTAACAATAGAATGAATAATGGCATCAGTACACCGCAAATTACCAATGCACTGTATAGACTAGTAACACTAAAATGGCCCACATGATGGAAATCGTATAGATTGCATAACATTAATAATCCAACCAAAACGAGCTAGCTGTCTGAAATTTGTTGATAGAACATCTATTTATGAAACGTGTGTACTCAACAGAAATCCGTTTCTACAAAGGGCAAGATAGGTTATTAAGTGCTGGGTCAGAATAAGTTTAATGAAGCCAAAAAATTATAAAATAAATAAATAAATAAATAAATAAATAAATAAGTAATGCAATATTCATACATATACATTGTACTTTAGACAGAGTAACGGGATGGGAACATTGGCACTTCTTTGCCGTTACTCCACCATGGAGGAACTGGAGGAACTTTGTTGTTGTTCTGTGGTACAAATTTTTTAACCATCAGTATCTTTTCACCTAAATAAGGCGACAGAAGCGTATAAATTCTATTTCATTTTTCACCAATAGCAGTCCACCTTACATTTGTAATATATTCCATTTCAAATATTTTATCATGAATCTTCTTAGCCATGTTTTTTAACTAAAACCCATAGGACTACCAATATATGTCAAATATGCCATTAAAAAGACAAAATACTGTTTAAGTCAGACGTATCTGAAATAATCCACATAGAGACGCTGTTAAGATAAAGTTTTTTATGATATAGTGGGTGGTAAAAGAGGTGTTAATCTTCAATCCTACAATTGCAGCAAATTGCATGTAGTATATTGTTATGGATTATCCAATCATAACTATATGCTACCCAAGTATTTCTCGGCAATTATGATTTTAAATCACAAAACATTTTAGGAGTTCAAACAACACTGTGAAGGCATTTTTCTCTTCTCTAAATGTATACATCTAACTGTTTACAATCCATTTTCGATCTGTAATTCCTGTTCGCTCCCGTCAGTCATCTATATTCAGTTCCCTCATATGTCTTGTACCGGTATAGCGTTCGCACTGAAAAATGTTTTTGATTTCAGATGTAAATGCTACCTCAATGCCTTTTTTTCTGCAACAGTTGAAAAGAACTAGCTCATATACATCTTGTTGTAGCTCTTTGGTGAATATGCAGCAAAACACAGTGTGAGTGCAAGGTAATTAAAGTTTTGAAGGCAACAAGGACACTAGTAAAAAAAGAAACATAATATGTGAGGATGGTTTACAAACATAGCGACATAAAGGTAGTCCAAAGACAACCACCTTCCATTTAAATACTACAGGTATTTATTAAGGTATACAACACTACAACGTAGTTTCCTATGAAAATACCGTGTTGATTTATCAAATCCATCAGCCGATGTTTTTTAACGAATTACTTGTAGGTGTGACACTACACAAAATCATTCTTACAATTTTCAGACGTATTATGCAAACGTGAAAAGACGCATGGTTAAAATATCACTCATTTATGGAATTCACTTTATTGATATAAAAAAACACACAGATGAGCCTGAGACCAAAAACTACGACCCAAGGAACCATGTTTATAAATAACATCACCCATATTTATTGATTGTGATTTCTCGCCTGAGAGAGAGAGAAAGAGAGAGAGAGAGAGTCGAATAAGCTGCATGAATGATGAAAATGTGTGTTGTCAAAACTAATTAAACACATAAACAATAATTCTCATTTGGCATCAAAAGGACGAAAATAGGTTACACTAATTTAATAAGATGAAATTTTGATAAGGTTCGAATTCATGCAGCTTACACTTAGAAAAGACCCGGTTATATTTCAATATGCATCAATTAGGCAACTAATAAATGTTATTTATATTGGTGCGCTTTTGAATATTCAAGCATCAGTTGAACTTTACCCCTTTACTGCATTCACTCCACACTAATTAGTTCACCATCCGGGACAACAACGGAATATTTTCTTGATTTGTCTGCCATCGGCAGTTGCTGAGATAACTAGGTGTGTGACTATAGCATGGTGATCCTAAGGCTCCTTTTTGTCGGAGTAACTGTGATGTTTTTGGGTAAGTTTAGAAGAATAGGCAATTAGCAAAAAGTAATTTTTATTACTGATTTGTCATAGAGCTGAAAAATATGTATTTTGGCAATAATATGGTATATAGCATCGAACAATATCATAAACTTATTCATCCTTGTGGTTAGATAGTTTTTCTAATTTTCAAAATTGTTGTATAAATGCCAATTCAACCCTATTACGGATGAAAAGTATATTTAATATTTAATGTTATATTTACTTTATACTTGCACATAATAATAATAATAATAATAATAATAATAATAATAGTAATTGTCGTAGTTTTTCTGTTGTTATGTAACTCAAGTTAACATTTTTTAATAACTCATTTATTACATAACACATCCAGCCATGCTGGCTAACTGGTAGAGAAAGAACAATGCATTATGGGAGATATGTTAATTACATTATAATATGCAACATCTCCCTTTTTTTTAATAAAAATAAATCCTGGAATTCTTTTTTTTTTTTTTTAAAGTTGCTAATAAACATAATCAGTTCACTGTCCGTGTTGTCTTTGTCTCCAAGACATTTCAATGTTAACAGTTCATAGGCACATGTAAATGTTTTTTTTTTTTTGTTTTAACACAAAAGTCAACAGAATCTCAAGTCCAGAGTTCATAAATGAAACAATTATGATTTAGCTTATTCAAATTACAGTCAATTTTTTTTTTTGACACTTTCACAACTGACTTGTTACAGTCACTATTACTGAATTTATTCATAAGTTCAGTCTCTCTGGAGGTTTAATGTTCCTGCTTGATCTGCGTAAAGGTTGAGATTGAGGTGTTTCACATTTTGTAACAGTCTCTGTGTTTGTAATGTCAACAAGAGGTTCATCAGTTTCCTCAATCTCATTGTTTCTGAAATCAAAATGTTCTTTTGTCTTATGAATGTGTTTCCGGTTGCGTCGGTAATTTCCACCATTGGATTCCACATAATAAGATCTGGGTTTGTCTGATACAGTTTTAACTTTGGCAGGTTGCCATGTATTATTCTGAGTGTCATACATGCGAACAAATTCTCCTTCATGTAAAGGTTCAAGCGGTTTGGCATGCTGATCATAGTAAGTTTTACTTGCGTTCTGTCTCTTCTGTAATGCTACATTGTAGTCGGAGTTCAACTGTGACTGTCCAGCGGGAATATTTGTTTTATACTTCCGGTTATTCAATAACTCACAAGGCGCTGGTAGGTTGTGATCAATGGGTGTTGTGCGAAGACATAACATGGATAGGTGGGGATCTGAATTTGATTCCCATGCTTTCTGAAATAGACTTTTAACAGTCTGTACCATTCGTTCTATGAATCCATTTGACTGCGGATACATAGGTGAGGATGTAATGTGCGTAAATCCCCAAGTGTTTGCGAAGTTTTTGAATCCTTCTGATGAAAACTGAGGTCCATTGTCAGTTTTAAGAATCTCAGGGATGCCATGTTCCTCGAATATGCTCTTTAAGTGTGCAATTACACTGCCTGATGATGTACTTGGAAGTTTCCTCACTAAAGGATATTTGCTGTACTGGTCAGCAACTAATAAGTAGTCAGTTTGTCTCCAATAGAACAAATCTGCTGCTAATGTGTGCCATGCGCGGGGAGGTACATCTGCTGGCAATAAGGGTTCCTTACTGTTGGCAGCTTGGTGTTTCTGGCAAGGTGGACACAGTCCGACTGTGTGCTCAATATCATTATTCATGCCAGGCCAGAATACAGACGATTTTGCACGTAGCTTACATTTCTCCACTCCCTGGTGGGCATAATGTAGCTGTTTAAGTAGGTCAGGGCGAAGTACTGTAGGAATAATCATCCTATTCCCCTTTATTATGATTCCATCTGCGATGCCTAACTCATCACGGTAGTTCCAGTATGGGTGAAGAATTTCTGGACACTCGCTGCGTGTAGCTGGCCATCCTACAGAAATCATTTCACGAAGAGCTGCTAGCTGTGGTTCTTTACTAGTTTCCTCGCGAATTTGCTCAATGCGTGTTGGACTTGCGTTCATGTACGAGTGTAATTCATGTACTGTAATGTCAAGTCCTTTGATGTCGTCACCATCACAAGGTTTCATGCGAGAGAGGGCATCAGCTAGTCCTATATTTTTGCCTGGGACATACACAATCTCTGTGTCATAACACTGCGTTCTCAGCAACATGCGAGTCAGACGCGGTGGTGCGTTGTGTAGGTGCTTCTTGAAAATGGCTTCTAGAGGCTTATGGTCAGTCTCTACTTTAACATGTCTACCATAGACATAATGGTGAAACTTTTCAAGACCAAACACTACTGCTAACATCTCGCGTTCAATGTTTGAGTAACGTGACTCTGTTTCTGTGAGTGCTTTGCTAGCATATGCAACTGGGCCTTTATCCTGGATTAAGGCAGCTCCTAATCCATAAGATGAAGCGTCAACTTGGAGTGTAAGTGACTTGCTACTGTCGTAGAATTGTAGGTTGGTTGCGTTTGCTATTTCTCTTTTTATCTCGTTGAATGCAATACTGTGTTCAGCATTCCACTGAAAAACACTATCCTTCTTGCACAGGTCTCTGAGACTGGCTGTAAGTTGAGACATATGGGGAATGTATCTGCTTAGATAATTTGTCATCCCAAGGAATGTTTGTAGCTCGGATACATTTCTCGGCTCATTCATTACATTAATGGCTTCTACCTTTGCTGGGTCTGGTTTTAGCCCGTCTTTTCCTATAATGTGACCGAAGAATGGAATTTCCTCCTTTCTAAGAATCATCTTGTCCTCATTAAAGCGTATCCCCTTTCTTCTGGCTGTATCTAATACAACGCGCAGAGTCGCATCGTGGTCAGATCCGTCTTTCTGCCAACCTGCTATGATGAGGTCGTCGGCGATTCCAGTACACCCTGGAATGTCTTTGAATACTTCTTCAATCTTGGCCTGGAAGACGTCTTGAGATAGCGAGAGGCCAAAGGGTAGTCTGTTGTATCTAAATCTTCCGAAGGGCGTATTGAAGGTAGTCAGAAGAGAACTTTCTTCATCTAACGTGATATTCCAATACCCACTCCGAAGGTCAAGTATACTGAAATAACGTGCGCCACTCAGTTGAGGTAGGATGTCATCCAGTGTTGGTGTGTAGTGGTGTGGACGTCTAATTGCCGTATTTAAGTCTTTTGGATCCAGGCAGAGACGTATTTTTCCATTGGGTTTGGTAACACATACACACGAGTTTACCCATTTCGTTGGTTGTGTGACTGGTGACAGGATCCCTTGCTCAACGAGAGAGTCCAACTCCTCCTTGAGTGCTGGCTGCAATGCAATAGGTACACGCCGTGGTGGGTGAACAACAGGAGAAACAGTGGGGTCAATATTTATGTGATATTCCCCATCCAATTTCCCGATACCTTCAAAGATATCCTTATACTCTGATAGTATGGACTGTCTTGTCACTGTATTTATGTTCAGAGTAACAAGTCCCAGTTTCTGACTGGTTTCCATTCCTAGTATAACTGGTCCTTCACAGTCCACAATATAGCTGTCTGAGGTCACCATGACCTTGTCATTTGTGAATGTCAATGTTGCTATTCCACATACTGGTAACTTACTGCCACCATATGCAGTAATCGTGTCATTCGTAGGCTTTAGTGGTTGCTTAATTGCAAGTTTTTTGAAAGAAGACAGTGGTATTACATTTCCTTCAGCACCAGTGTCTATTTTGCAACGTAATGTTGAAGTAGAGTTCCCAACTTTAACTTCAATGTCAGCAAATGGCTTAACTGAGGACTGTTTTGACTGAATACTATCTACATATATAGAGTCAAGGTTTACACTGCTAATGTCACTTTCATTTGCTACTGAATGCACAGTTTTACTATGGGTCGATGCAGTTACTGTTTTTGTTCTACATACCCTTTTCCAGTGATCTGGCTTGCCACATCTGAGACAAATTGTACCTTTAGCTGGGCACTGTTGAAAAACATGTTCAGTTCCACACTTACCACATTCTTGCAGTGGCTGTCGTGAGCGTTGCTTGTTTGGTACCTTTGATTGAGTTTGCTGGCGAGGAGTGCGAGGTTGTGGCTGTCTGTAACGCGGTCTCCCTCTTTGACTGTTTCCACTTGGCCGTAGTGCATGAATTTCCTTTGCCGATGTACTGTGAAGATCCTCAATCTGTTTCTTAGTTGCTTCCTCTGTTCGTGCAATGACAAGAGCCTGATCTAGAGTCAAATCGTCCTCTCTTTGTAATAATTTCGCCTGAATTCGCTCCGAGTTAGTGCCAAAAATCAGTGTGTCAATTATGTGTTGATCAACATCTGTATATTTGCATTCATTTGCCACGAGTCTGATTCGTCTGACAAAAGAATCAATGCTCTCACCTGCTTCTTGTCTGCATGCTCTAAGTTTAAATCTCTGAATTCGAAAGTTACTCTTGGGCTTTGTGTATTCTTCCAATTTTTGCCAATACGAGGTCAACACATCTAGATCATCAATGTTAAAAGTTTTCACAATTTCGCGGCCTTTTTCTCCGATCCAAAGGAGAAGAAATTTCACTTGTCTTTCCTCTGACACAGCATCTAAAGGTCCTTGGAATATCAATTCACACTTTTCCTTGAAAAGTTTGAACGTACGCGGTAAGTCCATGGATTCCCAGTCCATGTGAGGCGGCTGTATCCCATACATGTGCTCCATTTTTTTTTCCTTTTTTTTTTAGTGATTCTAAATCCGTTTTTATCTTGTAGTTTGTGGGTCATCCAATCTCCAAATTATGCTACATCCAATGTAGATCCCGATTCTGACACCATGTCGTAGTTTTTCTGTTGTTATGTAACTCAAGTTAACATTTTTTAATAACTCATTTATTACATAACACATCCAGCCATGCTGGCTAACTGGTAGAGAAAGAACAATGCATTATGGGAGATATGTTAATTACATTATAATATGCAACAGTAATTGGTTTTGTTGTTATCTCTCCCCGGCAGATGGGGCACTATGCAGAGGTTGCACGCAGAATTTGGCCAAAGGCAAACCCGCCTACCAAAGTTCTACGATTATCCTAGAGTTGGTGCGCCTAGCTGCCAGTCTTGCTGTGGATGGTAACTATGACGACTCCATGTACCATTTGAGTTGTACCCATACTGATTTGGGTCAGGGTCAATGGTGGCTGGTAGACTTACTACGCACGGAGAGGGTGGCTGGTGTAATTATAACAAACCGTGGCGACTGCTGTTGTAAGATTTTTGGTGCTTCATATATTTTGCATTTACAGTGATCCTAATTTATTAAAGATATGTCGCTGCTGTTTTTATTGTCGTAAGTATAGGAATGTTAAGTTCGATCTGCTAAAAAATGATATATCTGCAACGAAGATGATATTGTGTAACTATATACATGTATTTCTTCAAATAATTGTGACAATTTATTCATCCACGTGCCTACTTCACCGTACATGACATCCAAGAAAAGTATGATACCCCCTGTATAAGTGTAATCTCATATTTTACCATTTACTACTTTTATTTTCAGCTGACCGTTTGAATAATTTCGAAGTGAGGGTCGGAACCACTTATGTGGATAATTCATCATTCACCCAGTACAAACTCTGCGCCAGTTACCCGGGGGTGGCACCTGTGGGGAACATGTCTCTGTCCTGTGGGTCACCACTGAGAGGACGATATGTCTTGATCATTAAATGAGTGACGATGATCCATTGCAACTTTGTGAAGTGGAAGTTCATGGTGAGTTTATAGTTTCTCAAAATCGCATTCACAGGCGGACCTCAAGCTGCGATATACCACATTTCGTACATGAAAATATTACTATTAGTTTTGAAGGGCGTGAATAAAAATATCTACAATTCTTACATCTTTGCTGATTAATTCAGCGTTGAAATGACCGGTCAATCAGGTTCTAGCACGTCTTTGTTATAAGTTTTTAAGTCTTGTAGTTAATTAATGTTTTTTTTGTATAGGTGTTACGACATCAACTACATTCAAACGGGTAGCAGCAGGTGCGCGCGCTACCCTCGTGCCCATGTCCACGCTGAATGTCGGTAGCCGAACCGAATGCAGCATCTCCTGTTTGCAAAACTGGAAGTGTGTGGCCATAAACGTTCTCTGTGCTGGAAACGACCAATGTGTCTGTGAACTTCTGCCCAGTACTGCCCAGTCTGGCGACTTGCAGGCAGACACTGGATATGACTATTATGAGGACAACTGCTTGGAGACAGTGTAAGACGAGTTTCTAGTACACTGGAGAACTTTTCGTTGTGATAAATGAGACGGGCGTTAAAATGGCGTTGTTAGCTGTTTAGGTTAGGGAGATATTTTGGAAAACGATATTATAGTTTTTTGCCCCCTAAACACTGCTGCATGATATCTAGTTAGCAAATTCATCTTGATATATTTTAATGCAAATCTATTATATAAACGGAGAAGGAAAAATATATTGATATTTGACGAAATGAAGACAATTTTCGTTTTCATGCATACATACCCTTCTGATTGAAATATCTTGATATGTATCTCTCACGTTTTATGCATCTAATACTTTACTTCTTCCGGAGCTCGTATATTGCAATAGCACAATTTTGATTTAAGTATCTATTTTAGTATCATAGCGATATACATGAAGTTTAAAACGCCATGGTTTCACTTTGTTAAGCCCAAGATGTTTTTCTGATGTTATGGGTTTTTTACTCATAGACTCTTGTTTCCTTCTAAAATGTTCTTGTTATAACAAGTATATTTTAAAGTGTTGCAAGGGGCCTGGTGTAAAGAGAGCAAATCATTCGAAGCTTCTCAATTTCAACAAAAACTCTCCTGTGGGTGCCCGCACGAAAATGCAGTAGTATCGAAGTAGCAAAGAAGCATTAACGCAGTAGTGGTGTGGAGCATATTTGCAGTAGAAATGCAGTATACCCTACTGCAATTCTACTTCAAAAATTACATAGGGTTGTACAGAGGAGGAGCATTAATGCAGTAGATTAGCAGCATGATAGAAGCATGTTTCAAATATGCTAATTAGCTCCCAATGCGAAGCAGATTTGAGGCATATTTGCAGTATGATTGCAGTACAGTAGTCTACTGCGCTGGAGCATCTACTGCGTTTTCGTGCGGGCATGATATTGTGTCGGTAATTTTACACACGGCATGACTTTGTTAATATTGCTTTAGTAATAAATGGTACATTCCAGTATGATGGTACTTTTCTCAAAATACATTTTACGAATTAACTATAGTCTTACTTATGATTCTCTATGTATTTATATATAGAAAAATATTTACCTTATTTCGCTCGTTTTATCACCAGGGATATTAGTGACTGTAAAATATATATATATATATATATATATATATATATATATATATATATATATATATATATATATATATATATATATACTCTTTAACATTTTCTTTCAAAGTGCCAAAGCTCTCACTGCGCTTAATTCTCTTCCAAATGTAACCGTATGGATATTGTTTTATTTATTTATTTATTTATTTATTTATTTATTTTTATTTCTATTTTTATTTTAAGCTAGGTTAGACTTTGTCTGATCCAGCACTGAATCAGTTCTCCTACGCTTGGTAGAAACGGATTTCTGTTGAGTGCACACGTTTCATAAATAGATGTGCTGTCTACAAACCTTAGACAGCCAGCCCGTTTTGGATGGTTTATTAATGCTATACAATCAGTACAATTTCCATTATGGAGGCGATTTAAGTGTTTTGTATGTATTGGTAATTTACGGTTTACCGATGCCATTATTCATTCTAATGTTTTTTTGCAAAATCAAGTAGTTCTTTTTTATACCTTGGAGTCCAACCCTATGTGATTACTGCATTTTAAATTACAAAAAAAAAAAAAAAAAAAAAAAAAACAGTAAAAATTTCATGGTTGGAGACGAACGATTTTAAGATTAATTGAACCGTTACATCGCCGATACGCGAGCCTACATGTAAAACATTCAACGCAAAATTCAACACACATACTTGCAGATCATCGTTACGTACACCACACGCTGCTAAACATTCGCTGACAATTAATGGGCAAAAAAAGACGAGGAGCCAATCTTTTCCGATAGATGTAAATCTCACCTTCACATGACAAAGGGAGTTTTATTGATCGTGATCTAAGTTCACGTCGTGGGAGAACGATCTGGGTCAGTTGAATGATACAAATATTCATCTTTGAAGTAGTTTTTTAATTCCTTCGGAACACTATCCCTTTCTGCTAATGGAACCATTTAGAATAAAACATTTCGCATCCCCCAAGTCCTCTTATAAATCATTTTATTTCTTAAATACATATTACATATTATTTTTTTTATATTCGGTTTGCATTCCAAAATGTCTTCAGGTGTGTGGCAAAATCAATTGCTGCAAACGGTTAATTAGGCTTGGAACAATGAAACAGAAAAAGGAAAAAGCCTTTATTGTGAACAAATTGATGCCAATTTTAAGCTCCAAAGTCCTTTTTTAGTGCAACACGTGTCCTCTATACACCTCCCATAAAAACAGTTCTGAAACCACGCACGCTGTTACGAGATACAGCTATGAAACGAATAGATTTTTTAGAAAAAACCTTTGTCTCCCGACCTCAGCGTCTGGTCTCGGATTGTGTTAGTGGTGCTTGGCGATCCACGGTTGTGCTCCAGAAGAGGAGGGTGCAAATATTGGTTGACAGGTATTCCAGGATGAACAAGTAAGAACAAATGTGTAAATAGAGACGAAGACAGATACGTACATGTACCCCCGCACCTGTGCCATGACCCATTAGTGCTGCATCCGTAGAATTAAGACCGTGGGTGAGGGGAGGCAGCTCCGTCTACTAGTGCTGTTTACTATCACGGTATTGATTATAATGTGAACAGTTAATTCACCACTTAAGGGAATGATGAAGTAGCTACTGATACGCTCCACGAGTGTCCACAAGCTGTGTTCAAATGAACGGTGTCTGAAAAATGTCAACTCGATACATATTCTCACTTGTATTTGCTTATTTGAGCAAATTCAAGATTTTGTGGAAAATCAAGCAGAAAGATATTACATTTAAGATCACTTTTCCAGTTTTATTCGACATATTTTCTGACAGATGGAATGAATGCAAAAACGGAGCAACATTCAGACTGTTTTTTTTTTTTTTTTTTTTTTTGCCGAAAAGAAAATTAAACGTAATATACCATTTGTACCAAACCACTAGCGCACCCTGTTGTCAGTGAGTACATGTAAACTACTTAACACTGCACCATTTCACCTTCCACACCCTCCCCGCGCCCATGCTTCATTAAACTTTCTTTTTTTTGTAAAAATAAATCCCAAACTTAAAATTATTAATAGTATCCTATATCATGTCAGGTCCGAAATGAATCCTATGTCAGTGATTCAAAAGTACATGGATGGGTGCGCCCCTGACATGCTGAGTAGAGATGTCATTTTGTTAATGTGGATATGATGACCTTGAACGCACGCTGACCTTATTGAGGTCAAGCCATATATAGGCTATTGTGTATTACAAAACACGCATATTTTTCTTTTTTTATTGAGAAAGGAGGTCACTGAGTCCGCTAAAATAATTATTATTGAGATATCTAAATCAATATTTATCAAATGGAAAAAATTTGTTTCACCAGAAAGCATTTTTCTTTTAAGTGACTAAAAAAGTTTCCCTTCAAAAAAACCCAGATGAGTCATGTGACCCTTTATATTTTGTGGTCCCCTCCACACACTGGGTCTGAATCAGAGGCAGGGTTTACACGTACACTGACTGGTTGCCAGGGCTAGATGTTCATTTATGCCAAAGACGGTGTATATCATCGTCTTAACATTATCATATAATTATACTGTAGAAGTACACTGACAAAGTTGAGCTCTTATCCAGTAATACGCCGTTAAAAGGAAGAAGCAAGCGGCTCGACACAAGTGTATTTCGATTAAAGTCAACTCACGGTAAGTTCAATAATGCTACCAAAGTATATGTTCATGACACAGTCTAGCTATCATCATAACACTTGGTTTCCATACGCTTATAGATGTGCTATGGTGTGGGTTGTTTTTTCTCCTAGATTTATAAACTTATTCTTTGGGGAAATAGTACCGTACGTCCTTCTTTCACTTTAACTTAATAAACATTGCGCCATGTTGCTATGTGCATTGTAAGCGTTCATTGTACTATAGGTCAGTAATTCAGGTATTGGTATTCTCCTGTTTGTGTAACGACGCGCTATTTACAGCACGGGGTTAAGGCAGCAAAAATTAACTCTCGCAGGGACGGTGTTTAATCTGTTTAATTAATATCAAAATACCACAAAAGTCACAGATTGCGACCCCAGTCCATAATCTTAGACGTGAAAACTGCTATAAAATAGTATACATGTCACAGTGCATGGCTATCATTTATAGAAAAACAAATGGCACCATTTTGTGGATTGACGAAAGTACAGTAGTTATTTTTTCTGTAAAATACAACACATGTTATTTAAGACATCAGCGAGTGAAAACCAATACTACCATAAGCATGGCACACCCACGGCAAAGTTCTACTGAAGCAATCAAAACTGAACTCTACGTTCCTCTCACGCATTTGGTAATGATTCCGTCTGTACATTTTAACAGACAAATAAAAAAAGCTGGACATACAACTGGTGCATTCAGCAATGCTTCAATCTGCCACACATACATGTGTATGAAGCATGCCAAATAATAATGATAAAAATGATAAGGTTTTTTTTTCCAAACATCCGTACTCTGTGCTTTAGACGAAATGTCAAAGCAAAGAAGGAAATTAGTCCTATACATGCAAAATCATCAGTTTAATTTGTGACTTATTTCTGAAATGTTTACATCTGAGAAACATGCACGAACATGAACAAAAATTACCGGCATAAGCCTATACATTTCTGATTAAACAAAGCCAATTTATGGATGCACGGGATCAAATTTAAGGTCTATTAGTTTTAAAAGGAACAATGTCACAGATTAGTACTAGTACTGTACCATGCAATGCCGTATAGTAGGAAAAATATATGTGGCTTGTAATAGCAGAATGCACCAATTTAAAAAGTTATTACTAACTTAGTAAATAGTGGGACAATGTTTATCGTAGTATAGGGTTATGTTAATTGTCTTTGGCTCGCGCCCTTATGACTGGATACGCAATCTTTATTATCAAATATTTTTTCGGTGCTTTCTACTCATTTTTTATCCCTGTGCTGTATATCTTGCATTATTTTTTCCCTTTGGGTAGGATAAATTACCCTCCTGTAGCCAGTAAATGTTGTTTGTTCCATAAGTATGAAAAGACAGAAGTGGTATATGTGATTTGGAACAAATGTGTGGAAATCACATCATGCGTACAGGTACAATCAACTATGCTATAATACCCATTTTTATTATTAAAGAGTATAAAACCAATTCATACCAGAAGAACATACACATTTATATCCCAAAGCACACACTTTCAACCTTAAACACTTCATAATAATACCGTGCACCATGCATACAGGTATGAAGTAAAAGTTATTTAAAAGTACAACATAGATGTAATACTTAGTTTTATTTTTAAAAATACGTCTTTGCAATACTGTCAGTAGTTGTTTCATAAAGTATTTATCTTACCTTAAATATAATAACGATAAATTTAAAATGTATTGATTAACCCTCAAACGTCTCTATGGCCTTTTTGCAGATCTCAGAAATGGCCAGTGAAGAGATTCCTCGTAAGGAGAAAGAAAACCATTTCCGCATGCAACTGCTACTGGATCGTGGGATACTAGTACTTCGAGATGTTCTCAGTAACCAGTTACAGTTAAAATACCCGGGTCTCTTTGGACCATCAAGTAATGGGAACATATCTGGTGTCCTAAATGACCAAACAGTGAAACATTCCTTACTCAAACTTAAAAGAAGGAACATTTTGAACCCTAGTCAAAAGAACATTCTCTACCCTCCTGAGAGCCCTGCACCTCCTGTGACACTGCAGAGCTTGGATATTACCCTGACCGTAGTTTTATTAAGAAATATCACAAACCTGAATTCTAATGCAAGTTGGGTCAATCCTCGAGCAACGGACAAATCGACTGAAGCCAACATCGCTAGGGTGAAGAGGTACCGCAATAAGAACGCTCATGCAACAGAGGGTCTCTCAGACGCAGATTTCCAGAAGCAGTTCAATGGTCTGAAAACTACCCTTCTGTCTCTGTCTACATTGTACTCTAGTGATGACTACGACAAGTTAGTGATTCAGCCATTGGATGCCTCAGGTAGATTTTCGCAACACTTGAATAATAATTCACATCTATAAAACCTTAAATGAATAAACATGCATCTAAATAAACACACATAAACATGTGCGCTGTCACACAACGAGCTTATAAACTTTCACATACAGTCATCCATTCGTCTGGAACTAATTAATGAAGATAGAATCATGGAGTTATAGAAGTACAGCTGATTGAATGATGACTTCAATTTTTTATTAAGCTCGTCTCATTAAACTTAATTCTTTTCAGAAACCCCTTGCCAGCTGCTCCTCACGAAGTTACCAAGAAGAAACACGGATCTTAAGGGACGTGATGACATCATTTCCACGATACAGCAACATATCAGTGAAAAAGCTCCACTCATTCTCCTGACCGGCATGGGGGGTATCGGTAAGACTAGTATAGCGGTTAAGGTCGGGCAAAACATGCTTAATGTGCTGTACGTTGATATGAGACAAGTAACAGATCTTAATTCTGTCAAGTTATCACTTGTCCAGCATTATCATCCAACACGTGATTTGAAAGATTTATATTCTGATTATCAAAATATTTTCACACATACTTTGTCTCGTTTAAGTTCAGACACACTCCTCATTCTCGACAATAACGACTCTGTTCTCAGTTTAAACAGACACGAGTTTTGTGAATTTGTGAGGGATGTAATGGATTCAACCAATCATATCACTTTGTTATGCACCAGTCGTGAAAGGTTTGATTTCACAACACATGACATAGTTCTGTTAGACATTCCTCCACTTGATAAAACCGCATCACGTCAAGTCCTTTGGGAAAGAAAATCCACGAATCCCACGGACTGTGAGTCGGCGGATTTAGATGAAATGGCACAAAAATGTGGCCATAACCCCCTTGCAATGAAACTGCTAGCTGCGTTACTCAACACCAAAACAACAAAAACAGTATTAGAAAAGATACACACTCAAAATACATTACCAACTCTTTCCATTCCCAGCATGCCAAATGAAATCACAACTTGCTTTGATATTTCTTATGAAACACTGAACGAGGAAGCAAGGAAGGTGTTTCTTTCACTGCACATATTCCCCGCTGCCTTTAATCTTGAAGAAGTCGGTACTATTTTAGAGTTAAAACAAGAAGATTGTGAACATATCTTAGACAGCCTTGTCAATAAATCTCTCATTACTGCAGACGATAACATCTATGATATCCATCCTTTACTAAAGGAATATGCAGAACACAAAGCCCGTGATTATGGCCTCAACGTTTTTGAAATCCAAGATGCCTATTGCAGCTATTATATAAAAGTTATCAAAAACCTTAAAATCACGCATTGTGGTACCACAAAGGCAAATAAACTACATGTGATTTTACCTCATGTAAAGCACACTGCTGCTTTACTAATCAAGCAATTAGAAATCCAAGAGGTGCAAGTAGCACATGAAACTTTAGAAAATTTACAATTGATTGGAAAGTTGTTCAAAGATAATTATGTCTATAAGGATGCTCTCTATATTCTCGAATTAGTGTCACAAAAAAAGGGGGAAATGTTAGGGAAGAAACACCCTGACACTACCAGCTCCTACATCAATATTGGTTGTGTACTGCAGGGCATGGGTGAGAGTAAAGCAGCGCTTGAGTATTTCAACAAATGTCTTGCAGTGAGAGAGGAGATACTTGGTCCCAAACACCCTGATACTGCCACCTGCTATAACAATATTGGTGCTGTTCTGCATGCCATGGGTGAATATAAACCAGCGCTTGATTATTGCAAAAAAAGTCTTGCAGTGAGAAAGGAGATACTCGGTCCCAAACACCCTGATACTGCCCAATCCTACAACAATATAGGTGATGTTCTATATTCGGTGGGTGAGTATAAAGCAGCGCTTGAATATTTCAATAGATGTCTTGCAGTGAGAGAGGAGATACTTGGTCCCAAACACCCTGATACTGCCACCTGCTATAGCAATATTGGTGCTGTTCTGCATGCCATGGGTGAGTATAAAGCAGCGCTTGATTATTGCAATAAATCTCTTGCAGTGAATGAGGAGATACTTGGTCCTAAAAACCCTGATACTGCCACATCGTACAACAATATTGGTAATGTACTGGGGTCCATGGGTGAGTATAAAGCAGCGCTTGATCATTACAATAAATGTCTTGCAGTGAACAAGGAGATAATTGGTCCTAAACACCCTGATACTGCCACCTGCTATAACAATATTGGTGGTGTTCTGCAGGCCATGGGTGAGTATAAAGCAGCACTTGATTATCACAAAAAATGTCTTGCAGTGAGAGAGGAGATACTTGGTCCAAAACATCCTGGTACTGCCGCCTCCTACAACAATATAGGTACTGTACTGCATGACATGCTTGAGTATAAAGCAGCGCTTGACTATTACAATAAATGTCTTGCAGTGAACGAGGAGATACTTGGTCCAAAACACCCTGATACTGCCCTATCCTACATGAATATTGGTTGTGTACTGCATGCCATGGGTGAGGATAAAGCAGCGCATGGTTATTTCAATAAATTTCTTGTAGTGAGTGAGGAAATACTTGGTCCACAACACCCTGATACTGTCACTACCTACAACAATATTCGTATTGTACTGCATGATTTGGGTAAGCATAAAGCAGCGCTTGATTATCACAATTAGTGTCTTGCAGTGAGAGTGGAAATCCTCGACCCTTGACGCTGCCAGTTTCACAACAATATTGGTGGTATACTGCATTACATTGATGAGCATAAAGCAGCACTTGACTATTACAATAAATGCCTTGCAGTGAGAGAGACAATTGGTCCCAAACACTGTTAGAACTTTCTAAATTATTGATAATCTGTACAAAAAAATCCAAGGGGATACAATGCCCATTGATAAATTACGTAGTCATCTTGGCTTTTGCAAGTCCTTCCTTGAGTTAATTTGTTTTCTTTCATGAAACCCTTCTAAACTAACATTTTACGCACCTCAAAGGGTAATCATGTTTTAATTCCCTTCATTTCTCAAATCTAATTATTTGTATTTCAATAAGACAATTAGTATACACATATATATTAAGGACACGTCTTTCTCATACCACTCATTGCTTAGGTCAGACTTATCTGTAATAGAGTCCCTAAGAAGACGCAGACAAGATTAAGGGTTCGAATATGAGAGTCAATCAGATGTTCATGAACGCTATGCGGCACATTTTAGAGAGTGTTATTTACTCCTCTTTAAACATCATAGTGTTCTTCTTTATTATTTCTGAAAAAAATTAACTTCATTGTCATGAAGCAAATTAGGAGTTCAAACTACACTGTGGGAATCTATATTCTCTTCTCTTAATACAGTCCGTATATGTGTTGTCGTTCTCCCTCCCCTCCCCGTTCTCCCTTCACTCCCGCCAGTCATTTTTAACAATTATTTTGTATTATTATTCTAGGCCTTTCTGTTTTCTATTAATTACATGCACCGCAATTACACTCGAGCTCCTTTACTTGCCCCTACAAAACAAGCCTTGTTTAATGTATATATACTAGTGTAAATTAAATAAATTCATCCTGACACTCATACTTTTCTCACATTTATCTTGTAGGCTTGTCTTATAGACCATATTATACTCTTCACACATACTTTCTTTTGCCATATACTGGGACTTCTTGTCTTATCCAATACTAATTCTACAACTTCAGTCAAATCCATCAAATCCATCTTCTAGCCTTGGCTCACTACACAACCACTTTAACAGGTCAGTATTTATGTCTACATGTCTAGGACATTCTTCGTGTGCATATATTCTGACAAATACTTTCCTTAGCTCTTCTCTGTAATATAGCTTACCACGCTTTATTTTGCCTGCTTATATGATAACGTAAAAATAAGTATGTAATCCAAAATGTCTTCAAGTGTGTGACAAAATCTATAGGCAACAGGTCGCTTACACACACATACACACATAACATACACACACAGACACACACATACACATCTACACACATACGCAGGCACACAGACACACACACTCTGACACCCAAGCACACACACGCATACGTACACAGACACATACAGGCACACACACTGCTTACATCGTATTCAATTGCAAGGGGGTTTAAATGAGTCATTTAAAGACTGCATGTTTGTATGTATGTCATTAATATTTTTCAAAACGCAAGCAAATATGATAATAATGGTCACAATCATTTTGACAAAGAATCCATGATCATTTTTCATAGTTGTTTATATGTTTGTTAGTAGACGATTGTATAAGTTTTACTTTGTGTCAATATCCATCTCGTATTCTACGAGACAAGTACATCTAATGAATAATGATATTTATGAAAGAGGTCTGCAGAAGTATTATAATTTTTCAAGTACATGTTTAGTATGTTATATGCATTCCATATTATCGCATTGAAAACTGTTGTATCTGTAGTCAGGGTTCCATATTGTGGACGCAATTTATAATATAATAGATGAATGGTAACATTTATTTTGATAAACGATATAATATCCTTATGTTGTATTAAGAGTGTATTGTAGTGGTTCCAGGGTTTTGTACCCTGTAAGTCGAGGTAACAACTAAATTATGTCTAATTCATTGAGATAAAAACGTGTGTTGGTAATCAAAATTCCGTATATTACATGATAAATAATTCTGTTTTGATAATGCTATTTATTGCAAATATTCAATATGTCAACTTCAAGTAAGTTTTTTGGTACATATTAGTAACATTCATTTTCATAGCACAGGGTTTGGCTGTGTTAAGGAACGAATATAACATATGAATTCTTATTCTATATGGAATGTATGGAAAAGTGTTCAATGTACTTTTTTATCAACCCAACAAAAGTTGTTTCATCTGTAGCCTAGGTTGTATTGTTTGGAGCCAGTTAATAATGTACAAGTATCAGGTGAATAGTTGTTATTTTTTATAAATAATTTTATTTAGTACACATGTAGTCCGAGTATATAGCAGTTCGGCCAAGGTCTTGTGATTTAAAGTGATGGCCTAGTGATGTCATAGCTTTCTTACAATCTGTACTGTAGATATCTTAATTATAAAAAGGTGCCTGAAAGGAAAAAAAAAAGATATTCACTACTGGCGTTATATTTTACCTACAGAAAATGCATAATGCATGTTGCGAAAGCACTCAAGCAATATGAGACGACTAGTCGCTGGACCAATATTTAAAGTTTTTTAAAATTTTATAGGATTTTAAAGGCTATTTTAGTGAGAGTAATGTATATATAGTAGTGTTTCGTACTTTCTGTAATTCAACTGGAAGAGTTGTCTTCGTGTTCCTAGATTGAGATGGTCTTATTTATTACAGAACAGTGTATCACTAGTTTTGAGTAATATATGACCTATATCTTATATAAAATGCACCTTTGCGAGTTGGTATGTAATACATGTACTTTGGTGTACAACGGTCAGATATTACACCTAAAACGTAAGTGTAAATTGTTAAAAATTGTTAAATATGATAATAAAATATGCACTCTAATGTATTTAGTTCACATTTCTTCAAACAAAGGGTTTCATATTCATTGTATCATAGTAAATGTTGTGTTTATTTGACACTACATGAATGTCTCCCTGATGCATACGTTTTAGTGATCATCTTATTCGTAAACAAACCGGAGGGGGGGGGGGGGTTCCAGTATATCATAAAGACTATTTTGTAGAGCAAGAGAAATTTGAAACAAAATTTATAGGATAAAAATTCTGGTGTGATGTTTTGAAAGGAGAATTTTACTTCATCATTGACGACATTGAATTTTTTAGAGCATGTTTTATGCTATAAGGGCTCATTGTCTTTAAAAGCAAATATATGTATTTTCACTGGAAATATAGTTAGTTTGTAAATAAGTAAATTACTAACGAAGAGTTACTAGGGTTATGAAAAAATGAAAAACAAAAAACGGAAAAATCTTGCATTATAAACACTTGCAAGTTGCTGGAAAATTTAAACTCCAAAATCCTTTTCGTACAACATGTGTCCTCCATACACCTCCCAGAAAGTAGGCACTGCCCTGAAATCACGTGACCCATGACGCTATTACGGGCTAACAAAATGAAAAGCTAAAAAACGAACACACTGTTTGAAAACGTAACATTTGTCTCCCCAGCACCGCGCCTGGTATCAGATTGTTAGTGGTGCTTAAAGATCCACAGACGCACTCGTGGTTGTGCTGCAGGGATCTGTAACTCAAAAGCGTCGCGCATTGCGACCGAGCGCAAGCGTCTCGATTCAATTACTCGCCCATACTCGCCCCATATAATTCATTGTAGCCTCTACTATGTGATATCGCTATTCGCAGTACGGGATGTTTTCGAGTTACGGTTTCCCCGGGCTCCCGTAACTCGAAACCATCGCAAATTGCGACTGCACGCAAGCACAGCGATTGCACCCACCTGCTAACTCGAAGCCTTAATTAGCAGACACAACGCAATATTCGCGTGTCTGGATATATAATCATAACCTCGAACGCTACTAAAGTTCGATTGCCACATAAAGTGAAGACGCCAAAACACAATTACACATAATTTAATTTTATTTCAGAATGATGCTAATCAACAGATTGTTGTAATTTATCGGAATATCACAATTACAAATACTGATATTTGAAGTGGTTGGTACCATCAAAATTTAAAAAAAAAAACAATACAATAAGCGAAGTACACGTGATATTACGGAGTGGTTTTCAGTCTCATAACAACACACACTGAGGAAGGTCAAGGTGTAATTGAATGCTTTTTTTAAAACATTACATACACATTTGATAAAAAAAGTGTAACACTTCAATGCAAAATGATTGTCATAATGGTTCATCATTGGTATACATTAGCGCTTGTAAATATGAGCTCGTGTACATGCCTTCGTGCATCCCAAAAATCATTACGAATTAATCACGTAAAATAAAATGTGTGTTCTGCTTTATTTATGATATTGTTTATTCTGTTGGTGATCCATTTTATTTGGTTGATACACCCTTCGTTTCAGTCTCTGGAATTGCATATATCTAGTGCTTTAATTAACCTTTATTAGCTTATATTATTATATTTAATTTAATTAGCAGGATCATTTAAATTCTCTTTTAATATAATTTTAAAGGCAATAGATATCTAGAAGGGAGTTCTGTTTTGCTTTCACCGTTTCCCCAAATATATAATGAACAACATCTGGACAATGATGTTGTTCTCAGAAGAACACAGGTTGTCAAAAGTGATTGGTAAGGGTAAAAAGGGTAAAATGAATCTTTCACATATTATGTATCCGGTCGATTTGTTGCAGCCAATATCAAATATGCAATGGGTTGAACTGACTACTATGGTGCAGGCGAACTGGTAATGGCCAACGAGCACTTTAACGCAGAGCAATGCATCCAAGTACCAGAAATAAACTTTGAAAGAATTGTCGAGAATATCTTTGGGGATCGTGACCACCCAGATATGTTTCAACATGATAGTGGTACGCCACGTACAGTCAATGCAACAGTAGCTTAGGCCGGTTACATGCGAACCAGATCAAGACACCCACAATAGATCAGAACCCCAGTGAGAATGCGTTGGACATCCTTGGAAATGGAATACTGAGGGATAACCCTGCAAAAATGATCTCATGCTATCTTTGGACCTTCTGTGGAAAGCCATCACTCGGCAAACGTCACACATCTTTTTCTGATTTTATTATTAGTTCGGACTAAATTCGAAGTCAGATTTACTCTCAGGCTCTAATACTCTTCGATGTCAATGTGTCACGCGGGCCTCTTGGAACCCTGAATCACAGGGCATTATGAAAGTTTTCACTTTAACTTTAAAATTCCCTACGGAGTCATGTTATCCTGCATGCAGTTTTATAGCTGGGATGAACACTGTGAACTAAAAACGGGCTTTACTTAATATACGACAGTTTTAACAAAACCAGTCTGCAAAGCCTTGCTTTGATTTGGTGTTAACAGATTTGGTTTAGTTTTAAAAGAACAAATATAAATGTGTTGGATGGACTAAATCACCAACATTGTTATATTTTATCTAAATGTAGTCATTAACACAGTTACTCACATAATATGTTTAAGTTGTCTGTCGTTCAGCAAGTATTATAGGCGAGTCGCCACACAGTGGCGATGATCAATCCAAGCACAATCTAGGCTAGTATTATTTACAATATAGATCATGATGAATACAAGTACGCTTTAATAAATAGTCAGCACACGGCTCAGTTTTTGTCACTTGAAAGCTTTCGACTAATGACGTTCAATGAAATCACTAATCATTTGACGATTAAAAAGAAAAATGGGGAGGTTCAAGGGGCAGTTTTTTATTTCAGCTAGGGGGACTTCAGGAAGAGGGTTCAGTGTAGGTGTCTCCTCGGATGAGATTAACACCTTGATTGTAGCATCGCGCAGGTCTAAGCGAGTTGAATAGAAAATTTTTGTTCAAGAATCCTATTCCTAACCACTAAGTTAGGACAAAGGTGTAGTTAATGTAGTGTACAATTTCAATTAATAGATCAGTTGCATACAATAAAAAAGAGAGAAACCGCGGACAAACAATGGTGAATAAAAACGCAATCAATGAGAAAAGTTTATCTCCATGTGTGTGAAATTTAAAAAAAAAAGCAAAGTCATTAATTGAATGCGTGGTGATAGTAAGCAAGCAACATCGTTCATAAAAGGTCTCTTACAATGTAAAACCTTTCTTACAAAGGGACATGCAAAAACGACGCCTGCCGCCACATGTGGAAATAAAAAGCAGGTTCGGGTGGATTATTATGGAAGCAATAATACAGGAAAATGCACGGATGCAGATGCGGATGGCTACGCGAAGTGTCGCGACACTTATTTGAGCTGCAGGGGTCCAAACGGATGCTCTCGCCGAGGACCGCCCTATAACTATGAAAACTTGGGGTTATAGGTATTACAGCGTGGCCGACACTGAGGCCTAGTGTCCAGGTTTCTCTGTTTTAGCTGTAGCTGGGAGGTGTTTGGTCCTCACTGCTTTATAATCCGTTATGTTGGGAATTGTTCTATGGTACCATTCAGATCTGAAAACATTTCCCAGCTTCGATCATGGTTTTGATTTTGCAAAAGGTCGTGCATCAAGAACTCGTTATACAGTGACCTTTATAAAGGCATATATACTTTATTAGGCGCTTCTAAAATTTGCTCCTTGGAGTCACAATAATAATTATTTTTTTAATATGAAACGGGAAACAAACGCAAGGCGTGACAGCTTTATGTATTGTTTGTGCTACAGTTGCAACCATCTAGCTTTTATAGTCTTTATTCATATTTAAATATACAGCAAAGCGTGATTGATCAGGGAAATAAGTAAATACAAAAGATGAAAAGATTGATAACACAATATGTAAGGACGGGTAACAAACATTGTGGACATTAAGGTAATTTCCAACAAAAAAAAAAAGAAAAAAGAAAAATCGATAGACAACAGCAGAACAGATTGTTTTAATTATACAAGACAATAAATATTCTATAGATTGCGATCGCCAGAACCAATTATATTATTTGTATGAGAGATGAAAGCTATTAAATGAGGTTTAATTTAATGCGACATGTTATGTTTTGGCTGAAATCAATACATATAACTTTTCACGGCCATATTCAGCAATTCCACATTCAGCAATTAACTATAGGATGGAAAACTGAACATTTTTGGTTTGTATGCCGGCGACTTGCGTCTTAATTTTCTTTATTGCTAGGATAAAGTCAGCGTATTGAGTATGGTGTTCCTGCGGCTTCTGCTTGTCGAGATTTCTGTAATATCTTTTGGTAAGTATGGCATTGGCAAATCGCACTAGTCTTTTTGTTTAATTTTTTGTGAAAATATATTTTTTGGTGATACTTTGATATGTAGCAAGGCAATATAACTATAATAAACTACAATATTTATCCGTGTTTATATATCAGCTGCTTGTATCTTACTTAGAAAATGTACTGAATATGTTCTTTCGATCTCTTTCAGAATTAAAGCTATATTCATTATGTTTGGTACTATACAGTTTTAGTTGCACATTATATTATTATTGTTATTATTGTCATTGTTGTTGTTGTTATTGTTTCTCCCCGGCAGATGCGACACTATGCAGAGGTTGCACGCAGAATTTGGCCAAAGGCAAACCCGCCTACCAAAGCTCCACCTTCCGAAACGAGTACGGTGTGTTCAATGCCAGTCGTGCTGTGGACGGTAACTTTGACGACAATAACAGACGCGGGAGTTGTTCTCACACTAATCGTATTCAGGGCCAATGGTGGCTGGTGGACTTAGAAGCCACTGCGGGCGTCATCGGAGTTAAGATCACAAACCGTGGCGACGGATATTGTACGTTGATTCCGTGCCAGTATTTTGTATATATCTTCAATTTATGTAGTTAGCTATGATCCATTTAAGGTTATACATGTGCAAAATGGACATCGATATGTGTATCTCTCGACCGTGCCACGTACGGTTTTATTTTCAAAAGGTTACATCAAATTGAACATATTGATCATTTTTCCAGCTTTTCGTCTGAATAATTTCGAAGTGAGAGTTGGAACCTCTTACGAAGATAGTTCATCATTCACCCAGTACAAACACTGCGCCAGTTACCCGGGGGTGGCACCTGTGGGGAACACGTCTCTGTTCTGTGGGTCACCACTGAGAGGACGATATGTCTTGATCGTTAAAGTTGGTAATGACACCCATGCGTTGCAGCTTTGTGAAGTGGAGGTCCATGGTAAATATGTTTCTCATAATCGCTTTTACAGGATAGCCCCAAAATCTGATAACGATCCGAGAATTTTTTTTCGATTTTTTAAACACAAATACGCTACTGCAATGTGTATATAAAATTGCTTTAGTTTATATTACTTTAGGCTATGTTATTCTTAAGTTCCACCAAGACAGTTAGGCATACCTCAACTTGAGACAGATTTTGGTCTCTTGGTGTGTTTGCAAGCCAATTTAATTTGTTATCAATGTTGATACAGATACGCCAATGTTATCGTACTAACACATAAAGCCTTCTAGCTCTAAGATATTTAACATCACGTTAAAAGCTTTAAAAATTCGGCTTTGAATACACAGGGATGTGCATAAATAATGCTTATTCACTTTACAAAGTTCACCATGAAGTTAGCGATAACCTGTCAATCATCACCGTCATCCTTCCGTCCGCTTTGTTATAGTCTCGTGGTTAATTAGGTCATCTTTTGCAGGTATTCCAAGTTCAACGATGTTCCAGCGGGTAGCAGCAGGTGCTCGTGCAACCCTTGTGCCCATGTCCACGCTGAATGTCGTTAGCCACATCGAATGTTGCAGTTCTTGTATGAAACAGTGGAAGTGTGTGGCCATAAACGTTCTCTGTGCCGGAAATGACCAATGTGTCTGTGAACTTCTGCCCAGTACTGCCCAGTCCGGCGACTTGCAGACAGACGCTGGATATGAATATTATGAAGATAGCTGTTTTTGATTGAATAATCTAAGAGACCATTCCCAGAGACTTTCGTACTAACTTTTGATCGAACTATATCTTAGAGGAGATTCTCGCTTAATTGCAATTAATTTAAGCGGCTTAGATGTCTGTCACGCTGTTACTCCCTTTTATAAAAGGGAGTAATTAACTATCGTGTAGCAGCTTTAGCAGACATCCAGACATATTAACCACTCAGGCTGAAAGCAATTTAGCGAGAAACCCCGTGGAGATGGACCGATCCTGTTAGATCGATCTAGGGATGGGAACCCAGTCTTATACAATATCACGATATTTGTGTTCATATTACTATAATAGCTTTTTATCATTGTGCGCATTCTGAGTCAATATAGGTTTTCAGAAAATCGATCATTCTTTATTTGTTTGTTTGATTTGTTCTTCTTCACTATATACAGAGTTTATAGATACGGTTTATCTCCCGTAGGGAATACACTAGAATGCCAGCCTGTTCTATGCGTTTATGCAGTGAGAAGTTCACGTTTACATTTCAGCAACATGAGTTTGAATGCTGGGTGCAAAATTGACATGAACTTAAATTAAGAGCCAAAAACTTCTCAAATGCAGTGCGCTCTTCCACCTATATCCACTTTGCCACCACCCTTCCACCTTCGTGCGCCAGAAACAAAGATGGTCTTTCGGGCATTACCTTGAGCGTCTCCGACTTCAGCTGCTTCTTCATATTTGTACTATATATCTTCTAGTCTCCGACATCAGTTTTATTTGTCACCAGTTTCTAAAATACATTTTGTCAACTGTTCTTAAACAATCAGTTCTATAATATGCATCACGGGAATTGTAACAAGACTAAAACTTATTCAGACCTGATAGTCTCGAAATAACGAATTGAGAACAGCAAGTTGCCCTGTTTATCTAGTCTAAATAATAATTATAAAAAAAACATGAACGTTCGGAGAATCTCATTGAGTATCCGTAATTCGTGTGTATAAAATAGTTGACATATACATGTATAAACATGTAGGTTGGATATTTGTTGGTTGTTACATGACGTATTTCTATCGGTAGACCCTCAATCTAATTTTTCATAACGTTTTTATTGAATAGATAAACGGTATGGTAACGTTATTATAACGTTATGTATTTACATGGAAGGGGGTGTGTTATACTGGTATAGGGGCCTATCTATAAATATGCTATGGTAACGTTATTATAACGTTATGTGTTTACATGGAAGGGGGTGTGTTATACTGGTATAGGGGCCTATCTATAAATATGCTATGGTAACGTTATTATAACGTTATGTGTTTACATGGAAGGGGTGTGTTATACCAGTATATCTATAAAGATGTTATGGTAACGTTATTATAACGTTATGCGTTTACATGGAAGGGGGTGTGTTATACTGGTATATCTATAAAAATCAATCCGTGTAGCGGTAAACTTTAAATATATATTTAAAACAAGTGTTGATGGAGCCTTTCTCCTATTAAAGCATATTTACCAGTGTTGTAACTTGCACAACAATGAACATATATTTGTATGTAAAACTATTCTCAAATATTTATTTTTGTCTCTACCTGTCATGATGAGAAACACACTGTCCCCGTTATTTTAATGTGACCTTATATCGAGTAAAATCAATTATTTTCTGACAACATTAGACATTTGACGTATAAAAGTGTAGCACTTCATTGCAAAATGGTTGTCATAATGGTTCAACATCCGTATACATTAGCGATTGTAAATATGAGCCCGTGCAGATGCCTTCGTGCACCCTAAAAATCAATAAGAATTCATTACGTAAAATAAAATATGTGTTCCCCTTTATTGATGATATTGTTTATTCTATTGGTGATCCATTTTAGATGGTTGATACACCCTTAGGTTCATAAGTCTCTGGAAACTCACATATCTAGTGTTTTAATTAGCAGAACGAACAGGAATGGTGACAATGACCCCATTCAGAATGGATGATCCGAGTACTTATTGATCCGCCGACTAAATATGGCCGATCCCAGTTCAAAAGCGATGCCGCCGATTCCTGACGGTCTCCCAATCTCCACACGCGCCGTTGCTGCAGGGGCCTAGCAATTAAACCTCGGAGCAGAGATATAATCTGTTTAAAGGCGCGAGGGGAGTTGGGGAGACCATCAGGAATCAGTGCCATCGCTTTCAAACTGTGGTCGGTTGTATTTGAAAGGGGCCATTGTCATCTAAGACTTCTGATGACAATTAAGGGATCGCACTTTTGATGTTTTCCCATCTTGTCTGCAAAATTGCCGTGTGTCTTTAACGAGGGCCCGTGTATTTATTGAATCAAAGGCATTACAAAGATGTACAAATATACCTGTAGCTGGGAGTTGCTTGGTCCGCTTTGCTTGTATTTTCCGTTCTGTTAAGAATATATGCTACCATTCAGATTTCGCCTGAAGACGTTATCCAGCTTCGATCATGGTTTTGATTTTTGCAAAGGTCGTGCAACAAGAACTCTTTATAAAGAGGCCTAAGTAATATATACAGTTCTATATTAGAACTAAGAATGACGGTTCTAAAACTGTTATTCCTTGGGCTCGATAGAAAAATATGTTAAATATGAAACTGAAAACAAGCGTACGTAAGACGAGCCTTTTTTAGCTACAGTAGCAATCATCTCATTTTCATAGTCTTTATTCATAATTAAATATACACCAAAGCGCAATTGATCAGAGAAATAAGTAAACAAGAAAAAAAGATCAATTGATAACACAACATGTAAGGACGGGTAACAAACATTGTGAACATTAAGGTAATCTCCAATGAAAAAAAGTGAAATCGATATACGACAGTGGAACAGATTTTTTAATTATACCACGTATACAAGACAATGGACCTTTCTTTAGATTGTGATCGCCCTATCAACTGGGAAAGAACGAATTCTATAAGTTGTATGAGAGTTAAAATCACTGAATGAGGTTCGATTCAATTCGACATGGGGGAACTTCTTGTTCATTTATCTGATCCCCAATCACGATGAAGTCAATTCACGTTGGCACTCTATGAGCATTGATTGAACTTTTCACCGGCGATATCGGCAATTTCACTTTCAGCAATTAACTATCGGAGGGACACTGGACATTTTTTTCGTTTGTCTGCCGGCGTCTTGCGCCTTAACCCCGTTGCTGCAAGGATAAGGAGAGCGTATAAAGTATGGTGAGCCTACGACTTCTGCTTTTCGGGGTTACTGTAATAGTTTTTGGTAAGTTTGACTTTGGCAAATCGCACTAGATAAAAAGGGCGTTTTCTTACTTTAATAAGAAAAAAAATAATACTAAAAAATCACTTACTTTGCTATGTAGCAAGGCAATATAATTACAATATTTATACGTGTGATAGGATGCTTTTATCTTATGTATTCTGAAAATGTTATTTCCATATCTTTCAGAATAAAAGCTATATTCAATGTTTGGTACACTGTAACATCCATTTTAGTTGCACATTATTACCTCCGCCAAGGAGGTTATGTTTTCACCCCTGTTTGTCTGTTTGTCCGTCTGTCATCAACATAACTCAAAAAATTATAAACCGATTTTGATGAAATTTTCATGAACTGTCGGAAGTGGGCCAAGGAAGAGGTGATAACTTTTTGGTGGCGATCCGGATCAATAATCAATCAATAAACAATAATCAGAAAACTAAGTTATGGACCGATTATGATGAAATTTTCAGGAACTGCCATGGAACAGATGATTAGTTTTTGGTGGTGATCCGGATCAATAATCAATAATCAAAAATATCGAAAATTTAGGGGTGAAACGGCATTGGATGGAGACTTTGCTGGCTTTGTGGAGGTCTGCGTTCTCTGAGTGCTTTTCTAGTTATTATTATTATTATTATTGTTGTTGTTTCTCTCCGGCAGATGCGGCACTATGCAGCGGTAGCAAGCAGAATTTGGCTAAAGGTAAACCCGCCTATCAAAGTTCTACCTACCGAAATGAGTACCATGCCAGTCGTGCTGTGGACGGTAACTATGACGACAGATTCAGATCCGGGGGTTGTTCTCACACCTATGGTGGTCAGGGGCAATGGTGGCTGGTGGACTTAGAAACCACTGCGGGCGTCATCGGTATTATGATAACAAACCGTGGCGACAGTCATTGTACGGTGATTCTGTATTTGGTATACATTATCAATTTAGTCAACATACTCGTATTTCGTTATTGTACATGTAAACCGTAAACGTACAACAGTAAGCTATGATTCATTCAAGATTATACATTTGCAAAGTGGGCAAGGAAATGTGTGATAATTTTCTCACATAGCGGTACTTTATCAATGCGTGTATTTACCGGTATCCACTGTACTACCTACGGATCTATGATCAAAAGGTTACATCAAATTGAACATATTGATCACTTTTGTTTTCAGCTGACCGTTTGAATAATTTCGAAGTGAGAGTTGGAACCTCTTACGAGGACAGTTCATCATTTACCCAGTACAAACTCTGCGGCAGTTACCCGGGGGCGGCACCTGTGGGGAACACGTCTCTGTCCTGTGGGTTACCATTGAGAGGACGATATGTCTTGATCATTAAAGTTGGCAGTGACACCCATGCGTTGCAGCTTTGTGAAGTGGAGGTTCATGGTAAGTGTGTTTCTCACAATCGTTTTTCACAGGATATTCCCAGTCTTACAAAGTTCCGAGGATGAATTTTTTTTCAACACAAATACGCTACTGCACAATGCATAAAGGTACTGTATAAGATATTACTTTAGTTTTTACAACGTAAGGCTATATATTCCTTACCCTCGGTAGTTCAAAACTGAGGACAGATTTTTGTTTGCATAGATCGTTTGCAAGCCAATTGGTTATTAATTTAGACACAACTTTGCCAATGTACTACCACATGTGGCGTTGTTAAGTACACGGTATTAATATGAGCTTTAAAAATGCAATTAAAATATGCAGGGATGTCAATAAATCACACTTATTCACTTAACAAAGTTCATATGATGAAGTTGGCGAAAACCTGACAATCAGCGCCGTCTTCGTTCCGAACGCTTTGTTATAGTCCCGTGGTTGATAAAAGCCATTTTTTGCAGGTATTTCGTGTAGAGGTTCAACCAGGTTTCGTCGGGTAGCAGCAGGTGCGCGCGCACCCCTTGTGCCCATGTCCACGCTGAATGTGGAGAGCCTCATCGAATGCAGCATCTCCTGTATGAATCACTGGGAGTGTGTGGCCATAAACGTTTTCTGTGCCGGAAATGACCAATGTTTCTGTGAACTTCTGCCCAGTACTGCCCTATTCGATGACTTGCAGGCAAGCACTGGCTATGAATATTATGAAGATAACTGTTTGGGTGCACTGTAGGACGACATTGACTATTGGAGACCGTTCACATGGAAAATCTATTTTCTAAAAATCTAAAAATCTATTGGCGGTATCTTGTGATCACGGTCTGTGCCCTGAATACCCCACGGCGTAATTACTGGCAGCGCGAGCCAGTTACCTCCAAAACTGTAATTAATTCTCGGCTACGCTCGGAGGAGATTCCGACACCTTGACGCATGCGCAAAAGTATCTCTAAGCTGTGGAGTTCATCAGTTTACTTGTGACGACTCAATTATGAAGACGGCCGAAAAGGCCTTGTTGACACGAAGAGAGAGAGAGAGAGAGAGTTAAACTTTTGTGTATTCATCATGACTCAATTTAATTGTATGAACGTTTTAGAATATATTGATTTCATGCAGTGTGATTGACAGTTTCTGTTCTTGGCACGTGAAACACGAACTTTTACATAGTAGGGGTAACATGTATACGATTGTAACGTGAATGCAGCCGAATAGTGTATTACTTACCAGCACTGACATCTGGTCACCAAGCTTTCTCAATTGCATATAAATAAGGCTGAATGCCTAGTCGGCACTTGAAGTTTGGGATTCGAACAAATTAAGAAGACGTCGTTCCATCTCTTCTTCATGTCTTGGCGGTGGAAATGTATATTTTATGTATTTGTCCTTTCTGTTTGTATAACATGACAATAAATTCTAAAAAAAAATCGAGAGAAAATACTGAGTTCGCTGTTCCTTTTTTTTTTTTTTTTTTTTTTTTTTTTGAGGGGCCCGGGGGAGGGGTGGTGGTGGAGGGATCACCTATGGTTATAGCAAGGAGTTACAGTATAACTCCTTGGTTATAGATATCAATACTTTCTAGTATGAATAATTCAGTCAAAGAAATTAAACAAATATATATTTATATATATATCAGCTGTATATATATATATATCAGCTACAAAGTAATTCTAAGGGCACATGCTTAACTTACACATTAACATATTTACTTTACCTGCGATAACTTCACTCTTTGGTTTGAGATGACACTTAAATGACTCCTGGTCTGATATGACAGCGTGTGTTCTGATAGGGCACACCTGTATGCGTCAGCCAATGGCCTCTCAAACATGGCGAGGTAAACAAAGGTGAGCACATGTAGCAACTCGATCAGAACCAATTATAGTGGAGTATGTTATATGTAGATACAGATCCCTTATATTATGTGTTGGGGGGAAGGGATATGTATGTATTGGGGGAAGGGAGTGTTCTCTCTCTCTCTCTCCGTTTGCAAGTGGGATAAAGTTACTCTGGTGTGAATCTAATTTACACTCAAAGTCTCAATTATTTACAGAGTATTTTCACCAAGAATGAAATTCAAGATGGAAGAGTTTCCCTGAAGCTGAATACAACCACACACAGTGAAAGATCAGACTGAAAGGTAATTACACTATTGACAAAGTATAATAATATAACTTACGAGCACATATTGCTGTACAGTACACCCTCGATCACCCCTCCCTCCCCCCACTGCTCCACTGTAACAGTGATTAGTGACTGTACTACCAGTATACAATATACATAAAGGTGTTTTCAGTGTGAACTTATAATAAGTAACGCTTATATTATGTGATGATTAACTTGCTTCTAATTTTTCTTGATGCAGGATTTTAAATCATTGGAGAAATGGAAGCTGGTACTGAATTTGAAAATCAAGATCCAAAAGACACGCATACATGTACGTCTTTAAGTTTACCTGTGTCCAATTCAAGCCCTAACTGCCAGGAAGAGACCAGTCAGGGAAACGGGGACAATTGCACCAACATACCTGTCCCCAGTTTAAATTATACAGGTTCTCACAGTATGAAAACCTCGGGTCACCATCCCAGAACACTGACTGAAGAAGAGGCGGCCAAACTGTCGCAAGACACACGTGTTGTGAATGACTTCAAACAGATGACTTTAGAAAAAGAGGCACAGAAAAACTGGGACAAGTTTTATAAAAGGAACAGCACCAAGTTCTTTAAAGACAGACACTGGACTTCCAGGGAGTTTCGAGAACTTAGTGGATTTGATAGCAGTCAGGTTGGATGTTTTCGTCTTCATGATTAGTGTTGTTCAGGCCTGACCTCATTTAATTCAGAAACATTTTACATGTAATTTTATGTATTTGATGATAATACCACAGTTTTAATTGTAACTACCGTACTACTACATGTAAGATGAAACAACCGCTGTTTTGTACCTAGGACATTCCCCATTCATCTATGATGCTTATTTTTGTGCCTGTAGGAAGAAAAGAAAATTGTTTTGGAAGTGGGGTGTGGAGTGGGGAATTTTCTTTTCCCTCTTCTTGAAGAGAATCCAAACCTCTTCTTCTACGCTTGTGATTTTTCTCCAAGAGCTGTGCAGTTTGTGAAGGTATGTACCACTTATTTACTTTGTGAAATCTCTCCATCTCTCCCTCCCTCTTTCTCTGCTCTTGGAATTCTCTCTCTCTCTCTCTCTCTCTCTCTCTGTCTCTCTCTCTACAACACAACTCTTGTTATTGCTATTATAAAAATCCATAAGGTGATCACCTCCACAGTGACCCAGCTTATACACATCCCCCAAAAATAATAATAATAACATAAATTAAAAATAAATAAATTTAAAAGTAAAAAGAAAAATATCACTCTATCCTTCATGGTGATTCACCAACCTCTCAAATTGGCCTGATGTGAGAAGGACCTTAATTTTTTCAGGACCACCCCCTGTATAACAGCTCCCAGTGTATGGCCTTCCAGTGTGACCTGACCCAGGACCCCCTGCTGGACACTCTTGTCAACCCCACTGTGGACATCGTCAGCATGATATTTGTGCTCAGTGCCATCCACCCAGAGAAAATGCTCTCTGCTTTAGAAAATATTTATAAGGTGAGAGGGAAAATGTGAATTTTCTTTAATAAATGATGTCTGTATTTTTGTCACCATTATGCTGATACAAGAAATGGAATTATTTTGAATCATCAGACAGTTCCTTTTTCCTTTTTATTCAGGCTTGGTGATTTTTTACAGTAGACTAATTCAGAAATGTTTCACTCCTTATGTCAATTCCAATAGGTCAAAACAATTTTATTTGTTAACTAAGGTGTCATTTCCTGATATTCCAGGTCCTCAAGCCAGGTGGGTGTGTTCTGGTTCGAGACTATGGTCTCTATGACTACGCTCAACTGAGGTTTTCTCCGGGTCAGAAACTGGCAGAAAATTTTTACGTGCGACAAGATGGCACGCGAGCATATTATTTCTCAACAGGTAACAGCTCTCGCGTTCTTTTCTGAAAAACAAATGAATTGGGTAGATATATCAATCCTCATAGAGACATGGAGAGCATTTTTTTCCATGTAAAGGAAAGTTGCTTTTTTATGCTAAATCAATCAAATCATTCATATGTTCATGTCAGATTATTTTTTTCATTTGTATGATTTTTTTAGTATTAATTTATGTGTTAGATTTTTTCATTTCATTACTTTATTTATTTATTCATTCGTTTATTTATTTAATGATTTTACTATGTATTTATTTATTTATTCATTTAATTTTTGAATTTATTTCAGACTACCTGTCAGATTTGTTCGCCAGAGCAGGCTACCAGATTGACAACTGTGACTATGTTACCAGGGAAACGGTCAATAAGAAGGAAGGGCTCTGTGTTCCCAGGATATTTGTACAGGGAAAGTTCATTAAAATGAGATCCTGACATGTGTGGACTTAATATGTTGACAGTCGCCTTTAAAAATATGAAACAAATGAAAAATAAATAATGTCTGAGTTTGTGTTTCAGAACAGTTGATAAAGAAATGGCGCAATTTGATTTTAGTAGATAAACATTGTTATTATTCAAAAAGTATGGAGAATGAAAAAGAAAGAATTTATAGACAGCTGAAAGTAAAACTCATACTGGCCATGTCTTTAGCCCATTGAATTGTCGGTGGTTTAATTGCTGCATAAACGGACGTTACACCAGACGTGAGAAACGAAGGATTGCACTCAAAATTTAAAGACGGAAGAGGTGTCTGAATGATTTAATTATAAGATTCTGTAAGAAGCTATTTATCTAATAAAAATATGAATTTCATTATTGATTTTTTATTAATCTACCGGGGTATTTATTTATTTATTATGAATAAGTAAGATTGAATAACAGCGGGAAAATCTTGCGTGGCTTGCAGTAACCTCTTTAGTTGTAATATAGCATATTTGGAGTAGCTGTTGGAAAACAGTTTATTCTTGTTGAATTTTTTATGATTAAAATAAAAAAAATGTGACACCGCGAAGGAGAAGGTAAACATTCTCTGTACACCCTGACTTATACATTGATGTAACATATGTAAATATGTTGTGAGTTTAAAAAACGTTTCATGGACATATTTGGAACGAAGAAAGTGAAGATAATCGATATGTAGTTTCCCTGTTCACATATTACTTATGTGCACTGAGTGTAAAAGAGACAAAGTAAACAGAATAATCAACGTACATGTACCTTCTTCTTGGTATTTCAACACCCTTGTATAGGATGCAAGCATCTGCTGCAATGTTTGGATGATTGAGGGAGGAGGACGCATCTATTCACTACTCGCTTTTGTTTTTGCTACAGCATGTTGTCAAGCAATTGTGTCAAACACTAGTACTGATCCTTGTGCCTCCTCTCGAGACCCCGCCCCCCCCAGACCCCACACTCAACCTCCATTATTTGGTTCGGTGATTGGTCGATTATATTTTAATCTTTTATCTTTGAACTTGTTGCCAGCAATTCCAAAGGGTTTTTTTTTCTAATAATAAATTGTCCTTTTTACCTCGGCCCCTTAGTCGAGCCGACTTGAGAAACGGCATATGATATGGATAAGATCAATTTTCGATCCAGTGGACATTTTCAAGTCAAAAAACGGGTAACACTTTGTCCCCTCCCCCCCCCCCCTCGAAACCCACCCACCTCACAGTCCTGACCTTGAACTGACGCGGGCCGTTCATTGACCTCGCATGCACTTGAGCTGTTCGCACTATTAGTGCAGCAAATCGATATAAAACATGTCTGTGACCTCATTGCGTAGATATGGGTAATCACAAAAACGCCGCGTGGTAAATATTAATGCAGGATCTCTCTCTACATGTACATGTAGCCACACACTCTTAGCAGGTCAGCTTATTAGCGTGCCGGGTAGGTTGTTTTCTTTTAAGAAGTGATCGATATCGTCCTAAATACTAATGTAAAGTAGGCCTACAAGTGCAATGTATATCAGGTATATCACTGCAGTGTATAAATAGTATAAATTGCATATTACTCTGATTGCTGTACCCTCACACGTGTAGACTGTAAATTAAGATGTCTAGGCATTGCATTCGAATACAGTGTGCATGCAGATGGAGCTCTACGTGAGCACTAATTTTTAAATCAAAATTAAAAATATCCGGTAGAATTATACACCTAATACCACGTACAACAGTGATTCACCAAAACCGAGCGGGTACATCTTCACCCCGAGTATTATACAGCAGTCTGTGACTCTCCTCTACCCAGAGGACACTTCATTATTATTGTCGCTACCCCGGGTGCCTTCCCTACGATTGGCGTATTCCTATTTATATTTTAGGTCTATTCTTTTAACGATGTTGTCGTGAACTGTGAACAATTTACAGGCCTCTTAACTTTGTTTCAGGATCACCATTATTTGTATTTATCTCCAGTTACAGTTTCCAGCGTGTAAAGTTGAAGGATGAAGCACGAGTATTGACCAATAAGACGGACTGGATGGACACCGGTCAGAATAGGTGCCCGTCCCGCTCAGACAGTAACGACCAGATAGCCACAGAAGTCCACCAGGCCGTGGTCACTCACTGTGGGGCATGGAGGGGACTGACCGCTAAAAACATCAGGATGACGCCGCTTGGGTGAGACCGAAAAACATTTATATTAGTTATTCGGGTTATTACGTATTTTTATGCCTTTCAGCTCTACACCAAATGAAAAAATGAACAAGCCCTTGCTTGTCCGTTCAGTGTTTGTTCAGTCAGCGATTCAGTAGCCTACACTTCTCACGTTTTCTCTCTTTTACTCTGTATTCTAAATTTCTTTTTTTTTTTCGTTTATTTTTTTCGTTAGAGATGGAGCTGCGCTCAGTAACTACATCTATCTTTGTGAAATACCAGAAGATGTACCGCTAGAAGACGGTGAACCAAGACAAGTCGTGGTTAGGTTTTACGGAGAAGTCATAAAGGCGGACACTGAGGGCGTCATTCAGAACACGGTCATATTCTCAATACTATCAGGACTGAAGCTTGGCCCTCAGCTGTATGGTCTTTTCGACGGAGGACGGATTGAAGAATATCTACCAGTGAGTTAGACTTAAAACTGCCTACTATATAGAATAGCTGAAGTCCGTACACAATTTGAAGATAAATGAGAACCCACCTGCCAATGTTGTCTTGCCTCGGTCGATTTTAGTACAATCATGATACATGTACTGGGAGATGGTTTCAAGTAATTTATGAATCCATGGGTGCAAGCTTATGTGAAAGACCCCCTCCCCTACCCCTGAAGCCAATATAGTTCCCTGATAAGCAATAGATGACCGCACTACCTACTGTCCGTCTGATTTTGTGACTGCGATACTTGCACCAAATTGGATCAGTTCTATTGAGCATTTATTTATTTATTTATTTATTTATTTATTTCCAGTCTAGATGTTTAGCTAAAGACGAGATGCGGCTTCCCTCTACATTGACAAGAGTGGCGAAGTTGCTGGGAAAATATCACACTCTTACAATGCCGATTTGCAAGCAACCGACGTGGCTATATGAAACTATGGAAAAGTGAGTTTGAAATCACCATCTTAGTATTGTTGTAACCATTGGGCCATTTTCATAATTTAAGAGTTATGTCACGGTGCCCGATGTTAACTTTTATATAAATATATGAGTAGGGTTTTGGTCAAAGAGAGCTCAGTTCTGGTACATGTAGTATTCCAATAAGATTGCACTTTGTACTGCTTCCTACATGTATTTTGTAAAATGAAATCATTCCTTATGTTTCAGGCCAATATTTATATACTATCTAAATGAACTACTATGGATTTTTCTTGAAATGAAGTAGATCTATTTTTGAGGTTACATGTACAGTAGCTCTGTTCACGGGAATGGTACGGTTAGTCCGCTAGGAACCGAAGTCTGTTTCCCATTACCTCGCACGGGTCTGATTCGCCTCATATTCTGATTTCCGAGTAACCTATTAACCTGTAAGTAATCATTATGGGACCCAGACTTCCATTACTCGGACTACCATTGCGGTCACACCTGATGCTAATAAGAGATCTACCATTATTTGCCCGACCAGGTGGTTGCCCGTGGTGCTGCAGAGAGCTGCGGCAGGCTCTGACGACACTGCCCACAACAGGTACTTGGCAGCAATAAGAGACATGGATTTGAGGACGGAGTATGAGGAAGTAAAGTGAGTATGAAAAACCTGACCAGACAAGCTATTGAAGTGTTCCCCAAAAGCCATCTTCAATTGCACTTGACATTTCTCTCTCTCTCTCTCTCTCTTCTCTTTTTTTTTTTTTTTCTTCGCTCAACTTCCGAAAACTATTCTATTTCACAAGAAAGGTGTTAGCTAGTCTGGGAAAAATTCCAAGCGTCAAATAATACTTCTCAATATTAGGGCACCTTGCAGTCCTCGTATCACATAGGCCCAACTGTTGCAACGTCACAACTAAGTCGCTTCACCATGATGCTAGTGACAGGCATTTTATCCCATCATTTGCCTTTATTGTAGGAAAATAGCCAGCAGCGAACCCTCCCCGGTAGTGTTTTGCCACAATGATCTGAATCGGGGTAGGTTTCTTTGGGATCCAGCTAAGTGCATTGCACAGTTGCTTCTGGGAGTCAAATCTATAAAAAAATTTTAAATAATACGATTCCATTATAATTATATCTGGATGGTAAACATTTATAATATTAATTTATGCTGACACATTTTTTTCTTAGTAAATTACTCATTGTCTAGTGGTGTCGCTTTTAGGCAATATCCTACTACTGAGTGGAGATGACGAGATGAAGTTTATAGACTTTGACTACTGCAGCTATAACCACAGGTATATATATTGTATTGTTCCGTATTGCCTTAGTCATCGCAAAAAGATGGAAAGACTGCACTTATCGAGGTTGTTGTTAGATTGGACATACTAGCACTGGCCTGTGATCGTTTTCAATTTCACTTAATAAGTAAGATAATTTTCAAACATTTACTTCTATATTTTGAATACTTTAGTTTCTTAATTAGCAATTTTACTTTTATTTCTTTCTTTTTCTACTTTCTTCATTTTTTAAATTTTTTTCAATTATTCATCTATTTACACAGAGGGTTCGATATAGCGACTTATTTCAATGAATGGTGCAGCTACAGGGACCCGGATGTGTTCCCGCAGTACCTGGAGGACTATCCCACCCCGGGACAGCAGGTATGGAGGTCCACGTGGCATTTAAATATACCGAACTGTACTGCAGAGTTTAAATACCACGTGCGAAAGTAGATAAGATACTTGCAACAAAGGCATTATATTTTCGTGGTTTCGAATTTTGTACTACTTAGAAACAAACTAAAAATTCGTAATAACGCCTATCATAATGATTATTTCCCCCCTCTCAACAATGTATAAAAAAATTAAAAAGGAATTGATAATGAGAGTTTCATGCTTTTTTCAAGCTAGCGGCGTTAAATGCATGTTCACAAAAATAAAATATACCAGCTTCTATACTCTGGCTTAAAAATGTGTGATTGTTGAAAATATATCGATGAACTATAATGATTATGTTTATTGATGACAACTAAATGCTTCTACATTTTTTAATTTTCTTTTTCAGAGGGAATTCTTCACAGAATATCTCAGGTCGAGCGGCGTAGATCAAAGTAAACTGGCCCAGGAGGCGGCGTCCATGGCGAGGGAGGTAGACGTGTGGGGCCTTATAGCGCACTTCTTCTGGGGCCTGTGGGCCCTCAACACTGTCGGCCGGTGCACCATAGATTTCCCTTTCATAGTGAGTAAAATTATCCTTCCATGCCGTATCCTCTTCTTACCATCTCACTTTGATTTTTTCGTGTTTTATTGATACATTATTGGCATTTCATTGGTTGATTTTATTTGCTAGAAGGTAATTATGTCATGAGAATATAAAATATATTATTTATTTATTTTTATTTATTTCAGGAGTTTGCCATGTGCAGGTTACAAACTTATTTCAAAAGAAAGGACGAACTTTTTTGTCAAGTGTGAGAAGTAAAGCCTTTAATGCCAGTGCACCTACAGCCACATTATTAACACTGTTAATTAGCGCGTGTAGGCAGTGTATAGGCTACAGAGGACAGAAAGGGGACGTTTGGCTTTTACACTGATACAACAATTTTGGTGTATCCAAACTTCTAACCAAGGGCTACGTGCGTACTGACGCTGAGCGTGGCGCCACGCTACCAGTTTGTGGATTAATTTCTCGCAGTGTTATTAAATGGAAGGGAGAATAAATATTGGTATTGTTGTTGCATTAATTTTTGCTTCATCGATTTTTACTGATTGATAATACGTGAAGTTAATGCATATATACGGTACAGAAATTACCAGGCTTTAACACCAACATTCTCCGTAAAATCCATAAAGGTCATTAAGAAAGGTCAAATGAATAAATGAGTAAATCGATTTATCAGATTAATTTTAGAAGATTATATTTGATTTGCATTTTTAAAAGCAGTTGATTGAATGAGTAATTACTTGTAATCTTTCAACAAAATAAATAGAACCAGAATTGAAAGAAATAAGCTCAGATTTAATTTTGTGTCAATAAATTGATAAATGAATTATAATCTAAAGGTCATAATGATAAAAAAAATATGCCTATAGACAAAGTAGCCCATATGAATCCAAAGAGGAAAACCAAATGTCAGTGATCTGGGCCTCATAAATGAAGCGAACAAGTAATTTATAGAGTGATTTTGCTTTTTAAAAACATTTTAGACATTTAAGAATCGGCCGCAGTGAGTTTGCCTATGTAGCTATTAATGAGACAGAATAAATAATTTTTTACCTGAATACTGAATATACAGTTTTCACGCAAAGGGTAGAGATAGCTAGGTCATCGCTGAGCTCTTAATATATAGGTCTGTGCATGAGGTCGTAATGTAATCTGCTCCATTAACTGGCTGACCTAGATGAAATAGACGCGCTTAAGATTACGTTAACACGTGCTGTAACAGAATATATGTTTTACAGTACGGTAACTAGGATATCCTGGGTTTAGGTACAGCAAGAAGTATAGGCACGGCGCTGGTTGCTATGTTTCGTATGTCGCTAATGAATGAAAGAGCAACCTTGTGGACTCAGTGAGCCAAAGCATCGCCTGATTATCCATATGACAGTGACGATGCTGGACTGATTTCTCGCAGCGTTGAAGACATTTAGATAACTACCGGGTAGGGCCTACTAGACACGTAGGCCTACAGTGACAACATTAATTCTTTATTTCCAAGTCGAATTTAACTTCACGGCAGCACCACTGCACCTTAAAACATGGAACCAACCTCAGGGATAAGCGAAGAAGCCAGCCAGTCTGAGGACAGCGAGCATGGTACCTGTTGCCAACCCCTCACCACTGATACCAGCAGCACCAGCCAGATACCTGTAGAGGTGCGCCAGGCCGCCGTTTGTCACTGCCAGAGACTGCTGGACGGGGCCTGGAGGAGACTCACTGCTGATAGCATCAGGATGAAAACACTTGGGTGAGATACGTCGGATAGTTGTCTTGGGATTTTCGTATTGATTTGCAATGGGAACCTTACATATTACTTTGTGTGCGTGTTTGCAGAAGGATAGCCTATGTCAGTAGAGTTTATATATATGCTCATGCTAATGTTGTAATTACGATTGTTAAAGTAATAGATTAAGCCTTTAAATGTAAGAAAAGTCCATGATATTTATATATTTTCACTGATTGGCGACTTAATTGACCGGTTTTAGCGACGGTGTGGCTCTCAGTAACTACATCTACCTCTGCGAATTGCCAGACCACATTCCGGTAGAGGGCTCTGAACCAAGACAGACCCTGGTTAGGTTTTACGGAGAAGTCATCAAAGAGGACATTCAAGGCGTAATCCAGAATTCCGTCATATTCTCCATACTGGCAGGTCTGAAGCAAGGCCCACAGCTGTATGGTCTCTTTGATGGGGGAAGAATCGAAGAATACTTATCGGTATGGACTTCACAGGTCTTCATTTTAAACTTTCACGTGACTGTCATTAAATAATAGTAACCAAAGACTTATTTTAATAAGTTAAATTAAAATTCAATGAGTTCACGGGTAAATAATTTATTGTATATAGAAATAACTAGTTGCTCCCCTCCTGAAAAACTCAGCAAAGTATTTTATAAAGTGTAAACCTTTTACTTTCTCCCAGTCCATCAGAAGACCCTGGGTTTTTTCCCTTTATTCGTGATCATGCAGCGTCCAGATGAGTTCCACACACAAATAACCTACCTTCTACCAGGGCCACATATTGATTTTCACTAAATATTCACAGATATGTCTTTGGCAATTATTCATGGCACGTATCGCTGTGGAGAAATGTGCACATACTTAATTTGCGACTTTGGTTGAGGATAAGTATAACCCGCCTAGCTGCATGCATATCGTGTATATGCGGATTGCAAGTCTTTAACAGCTTGTCCTGTGCACATTTTATCGAGCCGCGTACGGGCCGGGGATGTAAATTACTAACAAATGCTTGTGAAAGATTGTGTTTTCGAGTACACAATTGGTGATAATTTATCGAATACAATTCCAGTCCCGGTGTGTTAGGGAAAGTGAGATGCGTCTTCCAAGCATTTCAAAGAGAGTGGCAAAGCGACTGGCTCAGTTTCATAGCTTGACCATGCCCATATGTAAACGACCGCTTTGGTTTTATGAGTGTATAGAAAAGTGAGTTGTTATTTTATTAATTTCATGCTGGCTGTGTATTAATTCATTGTCGTTTTATTTTCTTATTTATTCTAATAAGAGTACTCATAGTCACTTAACTGAGGTATTTTGAAGTAGTACGTATTGTGGTATTTTGGAACCATTTATTTATTTATTAATTTATTCATTTATTTTTACCACTAGTAAAATAATAAATAAAGTCCTGGCTATACTTTTATTGGGGTCCTGGGTTCGCCACTAATTACAGGCCTGAAATAACCATCTCTCCTCTTCTTTCTAACTAAAAACAGTATCAGGAGCGAAACAACACCAAACCAAGTGTTTCTCTATCCATACATAAACAGCAAACGTGTCCTCAACAATTGTTCTATACCACTAATCGGTGCAAAGCGGCGAAATTTGTTACCCTTCTCTCTCCTTATTTGAAAAACCGTGGACCCACCACTAGTCCAGTGGTATCATATTAGGCCTTATCTTCAGATGGTTGCCAGTAGTACCCCAGCTTATCACATCCGGCTCCGGCAACAGTTCCCATGCTGAGTATCTCCGGAGGCTGGTAGAGATGGGCCTAGAGACAGAGTATGCAGCTGTTAAGTAAGGAGCTGTAGATGTATTTTAATAATTAGGGTGAAAGCAAATTAGGAGATATTGGCTGTCCCTATGCTTTGTCTGTTCGGATAAGTTAACCTTATTACTGCTCCTCTGCTTAATGTACATGTATATCAGTCGAGTCGAAATTCTTTTGACCAGAAATGAAAGTGAACACTATGCACATTATACCTTTGAATATACTGATTTAATGTGCCAAAAGTAAAAAAAAACTTTAACTATTTTTTTTCAGAAAACTAGCCAGAAGTGTCAGGTCACCTGTTGTTTTCTGTCACAATGATCTGAACAGAGGTGAGACACAACATCTACGGTGACTTTGACTTTAATATAACTGCATATTGTAAGATTGTATTTTAACTTTATTCTTCTTTCTCCAAATTACTGGGTCCACACGTGTATAAGTGTTAGTAATGGGCGCTAAAGACGTCCACTAGTGCTACTTCTACCACTACTCCTACTGCTACTTATAATACATGTAGTAATAATAGTACATTATCTTTTATATATATTAAAAGTAAAATTGTTCTTCCTGTACGAGTATATATTATATATAATAAAAAGAAAAAAACAGGTCCATATGCTTTGTCTGTTCGGATAAGTTAACCTTATACCTGTAACTGCTCCTCTATATATATACAGTGTATTTACTTCTAGGAAATATTCTTCTTTTGGATAACAGTGAAGAACTAGTGTTTATAGACCTAGACTTCTGTAGCTATAATCACAGGTAGAACTTCCGTTGCGTCTTTTCTGTCATTTCCAGAGACCACGTTGGTATAGCCTGTTTCTCTCTTAATTATTTTAATGTGTAACATATGAAAAATTATCATAAGGTAAGCGATCATGTACACATAACTGCGTGAGCGATGTGGTAATGCAGTCAGTTTTTTAATTCGGGTGCTGAATTTTTACGATTTTTCAGTCTGTACATATTTTATAAATTATTTAGTGACGTCATGTTGTCCTGTTTCACCACAGGGGGTTTGACATCGCCACGTATTTCAACGAATGGTGTGACTACCAGAAGATGGAAAAGTTTCCCGAATGCCTGTCTACATATCCGTCCAGGGAGCAGCAGGTAGGACTGAGGTCAAACAGAGGTCAAATGGAGGTCAAGCAGAGGTCAAATAGAGATTAATTAGAAGTCAAGTAATGGTTAAGGATAGTTCAAGTGGAGGTTGTTTATAACCCCTTCCAATTTATTTGAAATGAGCTTCGTAGCTGCCCCACTACATTGTCCAATGTGTCGGTTGTTTTAATTGAAAAAAAATGTATTTTAAATATAAAGAAGACATGTTGGTTTAAATAAGTCATAATTATAGTTTAGCAGATATTTAATTAGAGTTGGTATAAAATATCGTGTCCAAAAGGCAAGTGCAAGAACGGGTTGAACAATGATTCGTAATGAAGAGAAACTTGCTTTATCCTGAAGGAATATTAGTGCGAAGACCGGATACAGGTTATTACCATTCATTTAACATTATAACTTGGGATCCATTCTGTTTCTTAGTTAGAATTTTACAAAACGTACTTGACTGCCAGCGGTATAGATCTCAGTGACATCGAGGACGAGGCAGAGTCCATGATACGAGAGGTCCGAGTTTGGGGCACGTTAGCACATTATTTCTACGCTCTCTGGGCTCTGAATACTGTGGGGAAGTGCAACATAGACTTCCCTTTTATAGTAAGTACAGCCGCATACCCGCTGCTATGGTTTTTAAGGTTGTCCTTTGGAATATAAATAAGGTTCCAGATGCGAGGGGGTGGGATGGGCTTTAAAAAGTCCAAATACTCTAAATCGCATTTTTGTATTTTTTAGAAAATGCTTGAAAATATAAACTAAGTTTTAAAGATTCTTCAAGTTTAAGGGTATAACTGCTACATATATATATATATTATCCCACTATATATATATATATATATATATATATATATATATATATATATATATTTAAATTACTATTTACAATTGAATGAACTAGTGGTTCATTTGTGATACATACCGGTATATAAATGAATGTATGATGTTTTACTATCTCCTTTCTAGGAGTGGGCCGCGTGTAGGTTGGAAACCTATTTTAAATGGAAGGCAGAACTTACATGAGGCTTGTGGAAATATATAAAGATGTAACATGGAGGTTACATAACCGGACCATGGAGGTGAAAAGTAAAAAAAAATCTTCCGAAGCAAGAAGATGAGGCATGCAGTTCAGGCGCTAACGACAAACATATATTTGCTTTTAGTAGATACAAGATAATTGTGGAGGTGAAACATGGAGATACACCAACGGAATCTGTGCTTACATTCTCGGCATGGTTAGAAACCTTGCGTGTACCACCACTCTCCCCTTGATGGATATATATATAGGAAATTTGTAAGGAACACCGTGTCTAAATTTGTTGTAGAGATTATACGCTAAAACAGGTGTGAACTTACTAGAGAAGTTCTATTTTATCGGAGCGGAGTTCAGTCATATGCTGTAGTTTCTGTCATTGTCTGAGGTACTGCTGTAATTACTTTCAACGACAAACTCTGAACTTGCACGTGCTGCATAATTCCGGCCTGTGTGTACGAGATACACTAAAACCCTTACGTTAAACACATTTCGGGATTTGCAGGGATTCACCTACCTGTAATTGTAACTTCTACCCTCAGATTTAAAAAGCAAAATAATCATTAAGCATCATTATATGGTGCATTTCTCAGCTATTTGAAAGGATGACCTCAAAGAAAATGTAATATGCAATTTTATTATTTCCACTGCCATTATGAATTGCTCTTTGGTTGGATGAAAGCAACGTTTTACGACCACAATTCAGGATACAGCTTTATAGCATATATTTTCTGCTGCTTGATTTTAGTAGCCACAAAGGACACGTTTTCAAAAACAGACAGCTAGGAACTCGAGTTATGAGAGTCGGACCCGATTGGGTAACTAAATATTCGGATAAGTAAATGATTACGTTATTGACACACATTTCAGCACATTGGAAAAGCACGTAAAAATTAAATTAATTATTCGAAATGTGAAAACGCCAAATGCATGCACAGTAGAATAAATTGGCATGGAAAACACGCCCCCATCATCATTAATTTAATTTTCATTTATTTCAACTACCAATATTGTAACATTCTCAGTGAGTAGGTCCATTTGCTGTTGTATTGTATTTTTATTTAAAAAAGTAACTGAATGTGGTTGGTTGTTAACAATGTAATAAAATGCCCCTAAAAGAATATCGTAAGCGAGGCCATGGTGTCCAGTATTCCTGAAGAAACGTTAATCATCAGTTGGTCACAACGTTGTATTTTGACAAATTTGCTGACAACATACTATTGGTACATTTCACAAGAGAGGATGAGAAATGTCAAACATTTTTGACAAGCACAATTTCATTAAAGTCAAAAATTGTTTCGTTTTGATGAACCTCTTCGGATATGCGACAAAGAACTTCTACGCCCCCAAACTCGCGTTATGTGAAAGGTATATATGGCCAGTGTCAGGTCAAGCGGTTCTTGCACGTCACGTGACCTCACCCGCTCGGGTGAAGCATTCCTTTTCATTTCTAATGTTCGTTGCTAACATCTTTTATGCACAATGCACATAAATCATGCCAAATTAGATAAAATGAAAGAAAATGCCAAGACAAGAGCAATCAAAAGACGCGCATGGCCCGCCACAGTTAACCCTATAAGTCCGTGGAGGATACGCACCAGTATTGTTTTCGTCGCCGGGGATAACTGAATGGGTGGATCCGTACGGGAGAACCCCACTAAAATGTGAGTATATATATAAAAATTTATTGTCAGTCTTGGTGTTTCTGTTTCCGTAACACTGTTCAAACAATCATCAATTTTTACGGATGGTGATAAGATCGTTGATAAATTCTATTTACTTCATCTCTGCTTCTAAGTTTTTATGTGCTCGTGTCTGTCTGTATGTCTGCATGGTGATTGGCCTTTCTCTGTCTGACATTGTTTGTGTCCAATGTCTCTCTCTCCTTTCTGCGTCCTCCACATAAAAAGCAGTGAATCATTAATAACTGTTAATTGTCAGAAAAAAATTATTTCGTCACTTAAAGAGAAACCCATTTCACCATTGCGATTCCATCAAAGTGATTTCGAGAATCAGTTTTAAAAACCTTTGATTAATTGTAAAGCGAAGGGAGTATCGTAAGTATAGGATGTTTTTTAAAAGTCACAAAGAGCAAATATATAACAAAACTGTCTCGTTTCGAAGGCTAAAATTCAGCTCCAGTGCACGTGCACACATGTGTGCGTTCGCGTGTGTGTGGGCATGTTTGTGTGTCAATGTGCACGCGTGTCTGTGTGGGTATTTAAAATGCCCATTTAAGAGATAATTAACAGGTTTTCCAAGTCTAAAACGATTTTAAAGATGCCAGTAACACCACTGTACAGAATTCGAAAATAAAAAAGAACACACCTTGTAAAATTAATGTGATGAGTGGACGTCTTCCTTCATCGCAAATGCGCCTTTTTTTTTAGGTAACAGGTAGGAGTCGTATTATTATCTTAAACAGGAGAAAAAACACATCTGTACACCTGTGTAATATATATTTAAAAAGAAAATAGGCACATGTAAATTAGAAAAAGTGAATAGTCGACTTTAACGAACATAATTCTAACATCAGCGTCATCGGACCTTTTGATATTTTGAACAAAAGTTTTTCATTTGTCCTCAAATACCATATCCATTATTCTGCAATAAGGACACGATAGACTGGACAATTGTTTTGCAAGCATTTAAGGTTAGGATTCCCATTTGTGGATTGATTTATGTCATGGTTGAACGCAAAGTGAAACATTAACGACGCTGTCTGCGTAAATGACGTCAGTCATGTGTCAAATTCTTCACAGATCATAAACATGCACAGACTTAGCCAGAGAAATATCGGTGAAAGCTTTATCTGAGGCGATACCATCATTTCAGGGGGAGGGGTGGTATCATCAGCCGTGTTTTGTGCTAAAAATAAGGCATTTTTCTTCACTTTGTAGTTATTGAAGGTAAATGATTGAGACTACTGTAACTGCTTTAACCTTCATAATTCCCTTTTCATGCTCGGCGTTTTAAGGAAAATATTTGCAGAGCTGTCGGATTCCACGAGTCGTTGGAGGGTTGAGTATTAAAGTACGTGAAGACCGCGCATTCAGTCATACCTCAACTTTAACTGTAGGAGTACATCCTTTACCATGTAATTGGTAAACTATAAAGACGCAGTTTAAGTGCCGTTAAAAGGCGTTTATAGACCGTGATACATATACATCGTATTATTATTACCGCAGCCCATCTACAGCTATATCAATGTGAGTTTTGCTTGGAACGTTTAAATATTTCAAAATGTGAAGTAGGCATAAATTGGCCAATTAGTCTAAATGCATGAGGCATGCTTGTCTACTCTTACCATAGTAACTTTGGAGGACTTTAGCATGACTTGATGACCTGAGAGTCAGAGACCTGATAGGGTCAGCAAAAATTGGTTGAAATTGTTAAATTACATGTATGTATGAGGCCAGTTTAATGTAAACAATTTCATCAGTGTATATGCAGTTGTAAAACACGTGTGTGAATGAATCCAATTTAATGTAAACGATTTTATCAGTATATATATATATATATATATTTCATCAGTATATCAGCGCCAATTGTACAATAGAACCGATAACCTAAACTTTGCCTTAAAGCTCTTAATTATATAAAAGTCTTTATTCTTTGTGTTTCAAAGACAAATAGATGTTCATTTACATTACAATGGAGCCTTTCTTATGAAAATAGAGCGATGACTGATATGTTTCTCGTGGTTTTATTCTGAAAATAACAATTATGGAAGGAAGTGGTCCAAATATCTTTAAAATAAACTGAATCTTCGTTATATCCGTACGTGTTAGAAAAATACATTAATACAATATTATTTTTAGCATAATTATTTGGTATTCTGAGTAAATTAATTTTCCAAACTTGAAATATTATCAACATAAACTTTTATTATATCACAAGCAAACTACGTACACAGCACTTTTTGAAAGCAAAGAAGGCTTGGATTTATTTAAGGGAAGGTCATATGCCTTAATGTTGTCATCCTTAGAACGAGACATTTTTACATGGATTTTGAGCAGACTTAACAAAAGTTGTCAAAACATTAATAGCCTATGTTGCTTTAGCTTAGGGCTACGCTCTACCGGTTGGGTGATAACGCCATTTTGTGAAAAAAAAAACGCCACAGCTAGTGAATAGCTGGACAAATATCTATAAATTTCTCGTGAAAACAATTTTTCTTCAAGCTTGGTACATGTATAGTGTAGCACATGGCCATTTGTTGAGATAAATACTTGTGTTATCTAAAAAGATATATATAAACACATAACTACAGCATATCCGCCTGGGTTAAATGCAATGTACCATTAGCCAACAGTATCTCCGCCAATATTAAACTAATGTTTGACATTCTTGTGTAGAACCGTGACAGCTCTCATGTAACGTAATCTAGTCGTGGAACCATCCATATCCACAACATGCAGCACTCAGGCTAATTTTTGTCTAATTTTTTATCATAATACAATTATACCAAACCATGCAAGCACAACCATATATACCAAATAAATGCAATACCATGCAAAACGTGTCTTTTTGTTTATATATTACAAGAAACAAACAAACAAATAAACAAACAAAAATGATTTATCATCTCCTATGTTGTATTTCATCAATGTTTTCCAGGGCTTTAGTGGGAATGCTAATTGCTGTGATATTAATTACCGACATCGCACATGCTAATCAGAATAACTTCCAGCCATGGTTTCACGAAACGAACCAGGCAGCGGGACCTTCAAACGCAGCGGATAACACGGACATTTTCTTCTTCAAGGCGGGTGGGGAGCAGCAGGCCCCGGACGTCCAGTCGCCGTGTGCTACTGGGAGCAGTTCTTCGTGCAGTAACCCTGGTCCCAACATCAACGACTTGCCATCCTGGATAGTCGCCTCACCCGACTCACCTGCGTCCTCCTCGGCGCCACCGACAGGACAGGCACCGCCATCTAACGGGGCATGTCAGACTTTCCCCTGGTTATGTCTTGGTACCAATCCGCAACCCACGGGACCAAACGTGACACCGCCTCCGCCTACGGGAGCACCTCCGCCGTCGAGTAATTGCCAGCAATACCCGTGGATGTGCTCTGGATCTACGCCACCGGCGACACCGACCCCCGCTATATGCCAGCAGTACCCTTGGATGTGCACTGCCACCACGAATTCGCCATCATCATGTGCCCAGTATCCCTGGATGTGTCCCTCTCAAAGTACTGCCCCTCCACCTACAAACATAGGTAGGTAAAACGCTTCGGGAACGATGTGTTTCCTAATCCGACAAAAAGGATTCTTCTAATTTAAATTGTTATATAGGTTGTGCCTTCCCTAACAAAAGTGTTTAATGTGTCATCTAATGTGTCATCTAATGTGTCGCGGCTAAATATCCCCACTTATAAAATACACTTATGTGAGCTATATTCCAGTATATCTTTTTATGTGAAAAGATACCTGTACGTATCACATTATCAAACCTATTTTGGAAAAACCTAATTTACTTTTCATTTCCATAGCTCCGGGAGCCTGTTGTTCTATGGGACAGAATGTAGTGGCCGGCAGAACATGTACTCAGCGGGCGGCCACCCTCGCTGGTATGTGCAGGACTGAGTTCCTGACGTGCTGTAGCTGTTGTGCTATGGGGGCGGTGCCCGATGACAGAAGCTGTGCAGCCAGGGCGGCAACACTCTTTGGAAACTGTAGAACGTCCTTTCTAGCCTGCTGCAGTGATTCAGGTATTGTTTTGTTTAGTATCTAAATGATAGGTCACCATTTGTTGAGAAGTAGTGTTACGCAAAAGCAAAGCTTACACTTTTAGAAACCAACGCAAAAGCAAAGCTTACACTTTTAGGTGGTTTATTCAGGCCTTCCCAACTACCAGACTCGGCACCTACGGGTCCAGAATAAACCGGTATATCTGACCACACTACCCGTTTTCAAGGTGTGTGTCAGATCGCATAAAAGAGTATCATACCCTATCACAAATTCTGTAAGCCTACCTGTCATCCGGGAATCGCGCCTTGTTTTCGTCAAGTAGGAGTCGTATGAATATAACAGACGACTCCCTCAATCAGGGGGTTGGAAACGCGCTACTTATATGATTAAGACGAGCCTAGCCGTCAGTACCGGTTATTGTTTTGTGACCTTGAGGAGCAATTAGGTTTGGTCGTTGCGGCACGCATGAACAGTAGTTGAACTACCACACCTGGGTCTTTTGTTTTTGACAACTGTTCACTCGTCATCGAGGCGCTTGTTCAAGACTACAGGCTGATATCTACTAGTACTACCAATGGCTTCATTAGTAACGTTCTCACAATACTTAAGTTTTCTGTCCGTGCATACAAACCCTGAAAAAGGACAGCCTCGCTGACGAGAACAATAGACGTTTCTCACCCCTCTCTAGGATTACCCCTGCCCTCAATCTCGTCCATCCCGGTAGTCATGAAAATAATTTAACCCCCGACAGAATATGCTTCTGCTATCAAAATTAAGTCTACTTTTCTAAATTAATATATATGTTTGCAAGTTCTTATTTACAAAACATCATTGGCTATGTCCGAACCTAAATTTTATGTTAAAAATTGCGGTACTGTCAGATTTTAGCATAAACAGAGAAAATTGCAGCAGCGCATGAATCTAGATGAGATGCACTACTTTCCAACCCCGCTTAGGATCATTGCTATCACATCGCGCACCAGGCAAAATCGGTGTGGTGGCTGATACTCTGTAATGCGATCTGACACACACCTTGAAAACGGGTAGTGTGGTGTGATAAACCGGTTTATACTGGACCCGTAGGTGCCGAGTCTGGTAGTTGGGAAGGCCTGTTATTTGTGAAACGTTATGTATGTTATTTGTTGTATCATAGCAACTTTCCCAAATTTACTGGATGAAATGGATAATAAGATAAAAAATAATACACCCTGTCTACAAATAATATCAAAAAAATAAAACAGTTTATTCAGATTGCAGTTGGGCTAGTATACATATAATTTCCATTCCAGCAATCACACCGTCTCCAACGCCATGGGTGCCACCAACCGGGGCGCCCTCTACAGTTGACTCGCTGTGTTCTATAATTCCATGGATGTGTCAGTCACAGTCTACACCACCTCCACCTCCAACCCAAGGTACTGTATGTGAGAACCTGAACAACGCGCGCACACACACACACACACACACACACACACACACACACACACTTGAAACAATAAGCATGGAAGTTACTATCGGATTTTTTCCAACTTAATGAAAGTTGATCCTTCAAAATCCACCGCTTCATGTTATTTCTATCATTAGTACTGAGTATCATAGCAACATGTCCAACTTTGCTTTGATGAAATTGATGATGAGATGTTTAATTGGACAGCAGTTGGGCTAATGTAGCTGTGTTCATCTGTAGATGATTTTCCATTCCAGCAATGACACCGTCTCCAACGCCGTGGGTGCCACCGACTGGGGCGCCCTCTACAGTTGATTCGCTGTGTGCTATGTTTCCGTGGATGTGTCCGTCACAGACGCAGCCTTCACAGACTGCGACACCTCCACCTGCAACCCAAGGTATGTGTGTGCCTGGACACACGCGCACTCACACTCACACGCTTTCACACATGCACACTTCTGACAACACACCTGCCATGTTACTTTCAGTTTTTTTAACCTTTTCTTTTAAAATCTACCTTGAGCGAAATTTTCTATTTTCAAAGAATATTTTCTCTATTAATCAATCTTATTGGTTACATCTACTATATTTCATTTTAACACATTTTTATCAAGTAATTATCATATTAAATATTTTGATCTAATAACCTCGTTATATTGACTTAGCCGTTTTACCTTATTCTTCTTGCCTTCAGTTAAATTTTTATTCCAGGTCCCACCGACGACCCTAACTGCTGGGGCTGGGCAGGGTTCCTTATTTGCCCCCCAACAGCGTCCGTTCAACCACCGGTTACTACTCCCCAACCAACTACAGCGGCACGTATGTTTTTTATAATCCTTAAAATTATTGATATTTTGAATGCTTGCTTGTTGGTTGTCCACGGTTTGAAACGCTGTGAAAACGATGTTAAGCATGTGTCCCCCTTATTTTTTCAGTAGACCTTTAAGATCGATGTATTCTGAACATAGGATAGAAAGATATGTACCTGTCAGCCACGTGGACACAGACTCTTTGCCCATATCATTTAAAGGACGCCACAGTTCAATACTGGTATTTGCGAATAGTATGACATATTTAATAACAATGGTTCCAGAGAAACACTGATATTGGTATATTTAACTTTCAGCTCACGGCAGTACCATATTGAGCCCATGGTGCTGGTTTTCCCCATGGCTGTGCTCAACACCTGGTGCCACGCCCCCAACAACAGGACCACCTCCAACAGTTACAACTCCAGGTAATGCTTCTACATGAAGCTTACTTTTTCATTGTGTGTTTATAATACAGATTCACGTCACAAAAAAAGAACCATTTTTCCACAGCAGTTACTAGTAGTAGGTATCCTGTGAAAGCACATGTATACATAGAGACGACTTTAATGTATGAAATGTACAGGAACTACATGCTTTTTCACAGTTTGTGCAGTTTAAATCTTTAAAAATAAAAGAAAGACTTTGTTTCATTCATGAAAGTAAGTTGAAATTGGAACTGGAAAATACTGGGTGTACTGGAACCACTGTCGAAATCCGATGCATGTGTCAGGCCCCATGTTATTCTTTAAAACTTAATTTTATGTACTGCAGTCAAGAAACACGTAATAAAGTACATAAAATCCTATCACCTTTTTTTTCAGGTGGTAATCCCCTGTGTATAATTTCACCAATAAATTGTCTGTCCAAGTACACGGCTCCTCCCCTACCGAGTTCCGAAACACTGATATTGTTATTGATATTGATATATTCTATTTCAGCTCACGGCAGTACCATATTGAGCCCATGGTGCTTGTTTTCGCCATGGCTGTGCTCAACACCTGGTGCCACGCCCCCTCCCACTACTGGTGCCACGCCCCCTCCCTCAACTGGAGCCCCGCCCCCGACAACAGGACCACCTCCAACAGTTACAACTCGCGGTAAGTGAAATGAAATATTTTGTTTCAATCATGAAAGTAAGAAGAAACTGAAATTGGAAAATACTGGGTGTATTGGCACCACTGTCGAAGTCCGATGCATGTGTCAGGCCCCATGTTAATCTTTAAAAATTAACTTTCTGCAGTCAAGAAGCACGTAATAATGTACATAAAATTTCATTACCTTTTTTCAGGTGGTGATCCCCTGTGTATAATTTCGCCAATTTATTGTGGGTCCACGCCCACGGCTCTCCCTCACCAAGTTCCGAAACACTGAAATTGATATTGATTTATTCTACTTTCAGCCCCCGGTAGTACCATAATGAACCCATGGTGCTTGTTTTCTCCATGGCTGTGCTCAACACCCGGTGCCACGCCCCCTCCTGCAACTGGTGCCACGCCCCCTCCAACAACTGGTGCCCCGCCCCCAACAACAGTAGCGCCCTCAACAACTACAACGGCTCCTAGCACCGGTACACCAGAGCTCGATTAATTTTAAATTTCATTTCATACAGAATGTAATTAAAATAGAGTTAACGCAATAAACACAATTTGTAATTATTAAAAAAAAAACAGATGAGTGAAAGGAATCGTTAAAAAGATAAATATTTAAGGCATGTATTTACTTCTCAGGCTGCAATTCCTGTATCTGCAATTACCTGATATCTAAATGGAGGAGCAACGCCTGTGGTTGGTATCACTCTAAATGTACATGTCGCCATAAACACGCCAGGATGAGACCACTTGGCTACCACGTGACTTCCGCATGATGACGTCGTAGCCATGTGGTAGCCTCGTTGTCTCAACGTTGCGTGTTTGCTTGGTACATGTGTGTCATTTCTATATATCATTCATTTATTTGTGTTCCAGTTCATTCTGTCACTGCCTTTGCCTTAAATAAAATTGGAATACATACTGGTATAACGGCTTGTAGCCCAATGTTCGTTGTATTACTAATTTTTTTCTTTTGCATTTTGTCGTCGCTTAACTATCGTGAAATAACGCAAAATCTGTCTTTCATATCACTATCAAATACTACTCATCGATAAATATGACCAATATATATGAACATTTCAAGTGTAATATGTAATCTATAATTTGGTTGTAGGCGGAGAATATCCACCTCATCTACAAGCCACTGTTGACGGAGGATGTAAGTATGCAGACACATGTTCGTTTTGATCTTATAATAAAAAATACGATGCAATATTGTATGTTTTATGAATTTCTGTTATGGTAACACGTGAACACTTGATGACAACGACAATTAATACCTCTTACTTTTATTATTAGTAGTAGTAGTAGTAGTAGTAGTAGTAGTAGTAGTAGTAGTAGTAGTAGTATGGTAATAGCTGTAATACATGTAGTAGTAGAAGAAGCATTAGTATTACAAGTAGTAGCGGTATTATTACCGTTATTATTATTATTATCAGTAGTAGCAAAAGTAGTAGTACAAATAGTAGTAATACATGTAGCATTAGTAGTAGAAGCATGAGTAGTACAACTAGTGGCGGTATTATTATTATTATTATTATTATTATTATTATTATTATTATTGCAGCTTGTTCCAGCTGTGTGTGTGATCTCATACGCAGACAGTACCACATCAACAACTGTGCTAACGGTCTGTACACTGCTTTTCTAGTTATTGTTTTAATTCCTTGGTTGTACAGCACGTATGATAAAATACTGCTTATTTGTAGTATTATATCAATATTATGCAGTTGTGGGGTTCCTCAGTGTTCCATCTTTTACCAACCCATATATAAAACTGCTCTATAGTATAGTAATAATCGATTTTTATTCAGACATGCTATTTTCATATTTTGTATTGGTCAGTATCGCGGGGACTTCGTTGCCTTTTCTGAATTTAATTATGAATGACATATTTTGTGATTATTCTCAGCGGTAACCCAACCTCCGCCTGCGACATCATGTCCGCCATGGGACTCACAGTGTAATACAGGTAAAGACCACTTTATATGTTGAAAAAATTTATCGTTTAATTCTTTTAATTGTTTTTTACTTATGAATAACAAATGTGCAACTGATAAAACTGTATATCGTTTCTGAAAAGATTTTCTGTTTAATATTATCGATTTATTTCTTAGTCTAAGTCTATATGGTCATTGAGTTAAGAATTAATTTTTGATATTTCTTTTCTTTTCTTTCTCTTTGTTTTTGTAAGCTTTGTGTATTTTACAATTTGCATTTTTTTCTTGACTCATGAAGGACAGCATGTATTGCTTATGGCGATTTGACTTCTTTTCTTCTTTTAAAAATATCATAAATATTCCCAGGTATAACCCAGCCTCCACCTCCCGACAGTTCGTGCCCCCCTTGGGACCCTCAGTGTAATACAGGTAAAGACCACTTTCTGGAACAAATTACAGTTTCATTTTCTAACTCTCTCTTTCTTAAGATTTACAGATTTATTATTGCTGAAAGCGTAAATTGTTTTTACGAAAGAGACGCTCTATTTTTACATGGGGAATGCATCGCGCTTCAACCATTCATTAAGTAATAAATGGTGTACGATTTATCGTCAATATGACCACATGTCGTCTTAGAAACGGCGGGAAAACAAGATTACCTTCAGCCTCAAACTGAGGGTAACCAATGTAAATTGGCCTGAACCGATGTATGCACACTTGACTTACTGCTTATGGTTTTATAACGGATTGAGCCCACTCTAAAACGAAAAAAAAAATAAAAATAAACAAAATTGTAAAACAAACACGATATCTTCAGTTGGAGGTAGCCAATGCCCACCATGGGATTTTGCTTGCAACTCTCGGAACAGACGCAGACGCAGACGTGATCAGACCGGGATATGTGCGGCGTTTTCCTTCCTGCCCATGTGCGGAACAGCAGCGCCACCACCTGATACAACGCCCCCAAGCGGCGGATGCAATTGGTGGGACCCAGGGTGTTTCACCCAGCCTACCACCCCTCCGCCTGTCACAGGCTCAGGTATAAGACGTGTGACGTATGTTATAATCAAATTATGTGAATTTGGAGAAATGTGTATGTGAAACACATTATGTGAAGTAAAAGTATTGTTTCGTGTGCTCGGACACAATTTCGAAGTAAAGGTGTTGCGCTATGTGTTTAGAACAAGAGCGTTTCTTATAGTTTTAAAAGACGTATTGTGTACTGTGCATTGATATGTATTTAAATTGCGCATGGGATTTGGAAGCCTAAATTTGCTGCAATTTTAACCGGACTTTCCCTTCTAAATGTTGTTCAGTTGTGATTTTTATGTATCTAATATAGGCTGTAAAACATGCAGTATGACGTTCCTGACCAATGAATGGGGAACGGGTCAATGTGGTAAGTTTCAGCGACGATACGATTACATAACGTTAATACGTTTATTAAGTAATTAGCCCTACTATCATTTAGTCTGGCCCCGGTTTCACAAAGAAAAACAAATAATAAATAAATGAAAAATAAGTCAGGTTCCCAGGCTAAGAACTCAATTACCAACGATACATGGTCACATTCGCACATTTTACCCTATCAGGAACAATGTTGCAGCACTCTCATGAAAATCCTAGTCAACTAAGCCAAGGAACTGCCTTAAGTTTATTTATTTATTTATTTTACTGGGACCTGCAAGCTTCAAGAATGATAAAAATGTCTTTGATGTACGGAACACCACTCTGCGAATGGAGGGTCTTGCTTGCCATAGAAATACATATACCGTGCGTATTTATAAAAAAACGAAGACAATGTACAGATACTCTAATGTTACATTTTAGGTGGTGCATCTATACCGTGTAGCCAGTCAAGCAGTAAGTAAACAAACCTGTGTTAGGATGAGACCCATACTACAGCACAGAGAACAAAGCACTCAGAAAGCAATACAACCTATGCTCATATAAAACACCAATAACTTTCGGTTTAACTTATTTTGTGGCACATTATCATCAATAAATCAGACCAGCACTGTCCATTCCGATCACCTCAGAAACAACCTCATCTTCACGGGCAGCATTTGTATATGTGTACTCTGGTAAGAGTTAGTCATATTCAGTGGTTGGCCATGACGTGTTCGCTGCCGGAAACAGAAAGAAAAATACTGTTGAATTTTGTTTGTGACATTTGATTTTTTATATTTCCTAGGCTGCCTTGGTTCTAGTTGCCAGTGTGCCCAATGCCTTTGCAGTTTTCTCCAAAACGTGTACTGGGAATTGTGTAGTAAGTATAACCGTGCGTTTTTAAAGGTTATATTGTGTACGTGCATTGTTCAGGAAGGTGACTTTTCACAAATTAGTATTGAAATAGATACCAGTACGTGATGGAATCACATGTTTTGTCTTAATTTAAAAAAGAAACAAAGCTCGTGGTAAAATGCCAATAACCGAAAAGAGGCAAATCTATTATAAAAACACAACAATATATCCAAGTTGAAGTTCAAATGTATGAGAACGACCGTTGTGTGCGATTGCAATACAAAGTCTAATGGAGCCAGATTTTCAAGCATTGCTAAAAAAAAGCCAAATGTGTTACAAGAGCAAAGTTATTTTGAAGCAGGCTTGAAAGTTCGACATCTTTACATAATTACATTACAAAACATTTATCAATGCGCGCTGTTTTCCAGGTCCCACTGGACAAACAACACCCCCTCCAACTACACCCCCTCCAACTACACCACCTCCAACTACACCCCCTCCAACTACACCCCCTCCAACAACACCTCCACCAACAACACCCCCTCCAACAACACCCCCTCCAACAACACCTCCTCCAACTACACCCCCTCCAACAACACCTCCACCAACAACACCCCCTCCAACTACACCTCCACCAACAACACCCCCTCCAACTACACCCCCTCCAACTACACCTCCACCAACAACACCCCCTCCAACTACACCCCCTCCAACTACACCCCCTCCAACAACACCACCTCCAACAACACCCCCTCCAACTACACCACCTCCAACAACACCACCTCCAACAACACCTCCTCCAACTACACCCCCTCCAACAACACCTCCTCCAACTACACCCCCTCCAACAACATCCCCTCCAACTACACCACCTCCAACAACACCTCCTCCAACTACACCCCCTCCAACAACACCCCCTCCAACTACACCTCCTCCAACTACACCCCCTCCAACAACACCTCCTCCAACTACACCTCCACCAACAACACCCCCTCCAACTACACTTCCTCCAACTACACCCCCTCCAACTACACCCCCTCCAACTACACCTCCACCAACAACATCCCCTCCAACTACACCCCCTCCAACGACACCACCTCCAACTACCCCTCCTCCAACTACACCACCTCCAACTACACCTCCACCAACAACACCACCTCCAACAACACCCCCTCCAACAACACCCCCTCCAACTACACCTCCACCAACAACACCACCTCCAACAACACCACCTCCAACTACACCTCCACCAACAACACCACCTCCAACAACACCCCCTCCAACTACACCTCCACCAACAACACCACCTCCAACAACACCACCTCCAACAACACCCCCACCAACAACACCCCCTCCAACTACACCACCTCCAACTACACCTCCACCAACAACACCACCTCCAACTACACCTCCACCAACAACACCACCTCCAACAACACCACCTCCAACTACACCTCCACCAACAACACCACCTCCAACAACACCCCCTCCAACTACACCTCCACCAACAACACCACCTCCAACAACACCCCCTCCAACAACACCCCCACCAACAACACCCCCTCCAACTACACCACCTCCAACAACACCCCCACCAACAACACCCCCTCCAACTACACCACCTCCAACAACACCCCCTCCAACTACACCTCCACCAACAACACCCCCTCCAACAACACCCCCTCCAACAACACCCCCACCAACAACACCCCCTCCAACTACACCTCCTCCAACTACACCTCCACCAACAACACCCCCTCCAACAACACCCCCTCCAACTACACCCCCTCCAACTACACCCCCTCCAACTACACCTCCACCAACAACACCTCCACCAACAACACCCCCTCCAACAACACCCCCTCCAACTACACCACCTCCAACAACACCCCCTCCCACGACTCTTCCACCTTGTTCATGCAACCCAGGTTATACTTACTCCCCGGGATGTAATGACCTTAACAACTGCGGCGGTTGCCTTGACGACATGGCGGAGTTGGATACCATGACCCGGGCAGAGGCACAGACCACCTGTTCTAACACTGGCGGCCATCTTGTCATGTTCAGCAGCAAAGCATGCTGGGATGCATTAGAAAGATACCTACAAGGACCAGGTATTGTATTGAACCTTGTATCTCCTTTGTTTGTCAGTTTGTTCAACTGTTCTGGAGTACGTGGTGATTTCTCCAGCAAATACCCCACGTTCCGACTTCGTGGCTACCATGTTGTTACGCCCCATTAAAAATACTCTCCATGGTTTTGAAAATCCCAAAAATGCCAAAAATGTTTATGTACCTGTAGCAGGGGGGGGGGGGGGGCGATTTCATTGTTGAACACGATTGCCTACCCTTTATTGGCAGCCCTGCATTTCAAATTTAAAACACAAACGCACTCCCCATCGTGGGTAGAGACGCTCTCTCTACTACTTAAATCAGTGAAACGTTTTTATATTAACAGATGATAAACAATGATTAACTAGTGAAACAAACAGGAGGTATGTACGTTTTTGTTTATACATCTTCAGGTCCCATTCCACGCTTTGCGCAATCCCAGATCTTCTTTACCTGTGGAGTAGTTACAGATTGGACTGACCCCTTTTTGACCATCACCTGGGACTGCACAGGTTTGAATTTTGTATTTAAAGTAAAGATGTGCTTATTAAACAGCATTATCCATGGATGCCTGCATGATGTAACTACATGTATTATAATTACCAGTATGTAATTTCATAATGAAGGACAGGAAAGAACTTATATTGAGGTGCTCACACAGTTCAATAAGCGTTGGGAAATTGCATGGTAATAATTCTATATTTAAATTGTCTACACGTGTATGACATCTTGTTTACGTGAGAAATTTAAAATATGATTAATTCAACAGGTGCGTGTACTGGGAGCAGCCCTACCACCGTGATAGACACCAACGTGATCCCCATCAGCGGCAATCCGGTGCCAGGACGATGTGTAAACCTTCACTACAAGGGACAGGGGACAGGTACACCACAGCCTATAGACCCCAACAACAACTCGGACAAAAACACCCTCATGTTCCAGCAATGTGGGAACAGGAAGCTGGTCCTTTGTCAGCACATGCGCACTTGTCCAATGAAATAGTTTAGCGATAGTCTAGGCTTCATATATATATATATATATTGTAAACTGACAGCAGTGGCAACGTGAACGGTCTATCGGCAACGGATTGGCTTTAAATTATGTGCTTAGACCCTGTATGTAGTCGTGCTTGTTTCGTCATTTTAAAAGATAAAGTATCACGTATTGTTATAAATTCCCGCATGTTCGTATGTAGACATTTAAATTTAGTACATATACTCAAAATAAAGCGGGACTTCGTCATGAAACCCACTTTTATAATAGGAATCAGACGAGTTGGCTTAAAGAGAGTCCGAGATACTAGGGTAATAGAAACTGGTAAAAAAAGGACCTGCGTGTGTGCGTGGTGCTAATTTGTAAGCGATAAAGGGAAAACTCTTTACGTCGCAAATCTCGTCGTAGACACCAACACAAAAACGACAGGCAAAAGTAATGGCGAAGTGTAATTCGACAGGATACAGTATATCTGGGTGAATTCTGTCTGCTTTTCGTTGTTGCAAGCTTTCACTAGTCTGACCTTGTTTTTGATCCACTCTCCCACCCATCCTGCTAGATGCTGCGTGATTTTACGCTCTGTGGCGAGATTTCGAGTTACCTCGAATGATGACTATTGATAAATGCCAGAAACCCCTAGCTGATGCAATGCACAATATATAAAACTGGTTTCATCCTCAGGGAATATAATACGTTTGAGACACTGATATTACTGTTATGAAATTACTAATGAGAGAAATCCAAGGTTTCTCTCATGTAAAATTTAAAAATTCATGAATAAAATGTTTTAAAAAAGTGAGTTTTTAATTTCTTTCAAAAAGATTCTTGTGATTCTATTTGTATAATAAAAATTGGTAACTTATTCCATTCTACCGGTGCAGCTACACAAAATGATATGTCACCATATGTTTTTAACTTTCATTTGGGAACTTATAGTAAAAGTTTGTCACCAGACCTCAGGGATCTTTGAGGACTATAATGTTTGACCAGATCATTTATATATGGTGGGGCTAGGTTATAAAAAGCAGCATGTGTAAAAACTAAAACCTTAAATGAAATTCTTGCCCTAACTGGTAACCAGTGTAACTGCTTTAAAATTGGAGTGATATGGCAATTCTTAGGCTGTAGCATTAAAAGCCGTGCAGAGATATTCTGGATGCGTTGTAATCTTTTAATAATAATAATAATAATAAAAATAATAATTTATTGTCATATTTATACAAGTATAAAATGAAAATTGGTATGATCTGTCGATAAAATGTAATACAATGGAATTGTTAAAATATATTTTGTTCATTAAAAATACGTACTGCTGATGGATAAAAACTATTTTAGTGCGCGTGGAGGTTGCTTTAAATGACCGTATAGTCGGCTTGATGACATATGCATAAGTAGGCTATTCGCTGAGTGACCAGGGTCACAAGTGATTGACTCCACTCTTTTGAGCACTCGTCTCGTATACAAACATTCAATTGACGGCAAGTCCCTACCTACAATGCGCCTGGCAGTTTTTACTACGCGATTGAGGCGATTCTTGTCCTCTGCTGTAGCACTACCGTACCAGACGGTGAAAGATTGTGTTAGTACACTCTCAATCACTGCCCGGTAAAATTTTGCCAGCAGTTCTTGGTTAGCATAGAATGACCTCAATCGCCGTAGAAAGTAAAGTCTTTGCTGAGCTTTACAGACAATTTCATCTATGTTAATGTGCCATTTAAGATCATCAGATATATGTATGCCAAGAAATTTGAAATGCCTGACTATTTCAACCTCAGAACCATTCAGCATAAGATAGCTAATTTCTGTTGGGTTTTTCCTAAAATCTACAATAATTTCTTTTGTCTTTTTATCATTAAGCTCGAGGTCGTTTTCAGAGCACCATGAAACAAGGTCCGAAACTTGATTTCGATAATCAGACTCGGAAGTGCTAATAAGGCCAGCGCAGGTGGTATCATCCGAAAACTTAACAATCAAACAATCGGGATACGAAGCAACACGGATGTAAACAGTGAATATAAAAGAGGCGAGATGACGCAGCCCTGAGGCGTGCCAGTATTTATCTCTATAGTCTTGAAAAAGTTACTGCCGACTTTGACCTGTTGAGTACGATTCATTAAGAAATTTAAAATCCAATTACTGAGTAATGTACTAAAATGGAGAGAGTTAAGTTTTTCGTGAAGTTTAAAAGGCGATATCGTGTTAAAAGCAGAGCTATAATCAGTAAAAAGTAGTCGTGCATAGTTAGGGATTTTTCGATCAAAAAAAAGTAAGAACATTATGTAAAGTGATAGCAACAGCATCCTCAGTCGACCTGTTCTTACGATATGCAAATTGAAAAGGGTCGAAGGACGTCGGTAATTTTGATTTCACATGTTGCAGAACAAATTTCTCGAGCACCTTCATAACAATGGAAGTTAGAGCTACAGGCCTATAGTCATTAAGACAGGTAACAGGTGTGCGCTTTTATCACAGATTGTTTCAATATTTTTGGAACATAACTAGAGCGTAAAGACCAATTGTATATGTTGCACAATACACCAGAGAGCTCATCGTCACATAATTTCGGCAGCCTGGGTGTGATCCCATCCGGACCTGCCGCTTTCTTAACTTTCAATCTTTTGATCTTATCATCTGGACATCCATATGATACAGAATTGCAATAGTCTAACCTGGAAGTTAACAATGAGTGTATAACACTAGCAGCAGATGATTGATTCAAATATTTCCTTATTCCCAATGTTGAATAAACAAGGCCTTGTAATGTTGGAGATCTGTTTGTCCATTGAAAGTGTAGAATCAAAGTATACTCCTAATTTTTTACTTGGGGGGAGGAAAATGCCATACTAGCTCCAATTTTAAGATGCAGGCTGTGAGCAAGGCCCTTGTTGTGGGGTTGAGTAATGACTAAAAATTCTGTTTTTCCATCATTTATCTTCAATCAGTTTGAAATGAGCCAACCACTGAGATCTGATATGCAGTCAGCAATGGTGTTCACAGACAATGCTGGATCATGGATGTTGCAAGATGTGTACAACTGGGTATCATCTGCGTAAAAGTGGTAACCTATCTTATGATAACGCAGAATTGCTTCATGTGGTAACTTGTAAACACAAAAATTTTAGAGGGCCAAGAACGCTCCCCTCAGGAACACCAAATAAAAGCTGTGACAGTTCAGAAAGCACACCATTTATATTAACTTGATGCATCCTCCCAACAAAATAGGATCGTAAAGGTTCTATGGCATTATCTCTAACTCATACACTCTGCTCTAGAAATGTCAATAAAATATTATGGTCTACTGTGTCAAAGGCAGCAGACAAATCTAACAATACCAATAACATAGCAGAATGTTTGTCAACGCCACTTAACAAATCAATTTTAATTCCCAAAAGTGCAAATTCAGTGCTATGATTGGATTTGTAGGCTGACTACATTTCCTCAACAAGATTGCTTGCTTCTAAATGCTTAAATAGTCTAACTGCTATAACCCTCTCTACTACCTTAGATAAAAATGACGATTGGAAACAGGACGATAGTTTGCCAAAAGATCTGTGTAAAGGTTGTCCTTTTTGAGTAGTGGGCGAATTATTTCAGATTTAAACTTTTTTGGAAAAACACCCACAGGTAAACATTTGTTGATAATTTCCACAATCAAATTTATTACAAACGGAAGAATCTGAACCAAAAATGATGATGGGATTGGGACTAACATGCATGATGTCTTTCTGGAACTGTTTATTATCTTCATTACTTCACAAGTGGTTGTTGGTTCAAACATATAGTGATGAGTGACTCCGGTTCTTGTAAAAGTTCTGACAAAGGTGGATGCGATGGCGTAGTCACAGTCTTTTCTTATTCAGAAAGTACAAATAAATGATTTATTAGTACAGTATCTGCTCAGAGTCAAGTAAAATTTTTATCCTACTTCTAATTATTATTATTATTGTTGATTTTGAAGATTTGTTTAAACAATTTTGTTTAAACAACTTTGTAAGTTTGCGTCTTTAATGTTAGATTACAGAAACTTTTGATTTAACAGTACTGGTTACTCTAGGATAATAAAACAGTTGTACGTATTTCATCCATCTAACTGATAGGGTCGTCAAGGTAAAATATGCCCATTTACAACATCTGATGATCATTGCCTTGCAAGGGGTACGTCTACTAGTTCATGCAGTTAATTTATATTAACCATAAGCACATTTACAGAATTTAAGGAGGTGCTTCGTTTGTAATTGTGAACAAGCAATGTTGTATTATGCTTTAATTAATTCATTTGATTTTTTTATATATTTCCCTCAGTCATAACATTTTGCCAGGTTTGCTTCCCTCATTTGTATTGTACATTATTTGCGAAAAATTCGACTTTATTTACACCGTATAATATTGCTGAAAGTTTATTGAACTGTCGATCTATTATTTACCTATATCTAGGTCACGTACCTTAGCAAAAAATCAGGCCTGTTGCAAATTCGCAGCAAATTCGCAGCAAGTTTGCTGCAATATGGTTGTAAATTAGAAGCAAGAAAATTTTTTAGCAAACTCGTTGCTACAAACTTTTAGTTTGCAGAAATATTGCTTCAATATCGTACCAATATTGCTGCAAACTTTTCATTTTGGTAAGGGACGTCCTTGTCCGCTGCAGACAATGCGCAGATTTGTTCACAAAATTCTTCCAAACAACAAGGTTTACCTTCACACGTAAATAAAGTGCAAGAGGTAATTAAAGTACTCATGTAGAGTACACGCGGCAAAGAACTGTGTCATTTTCCGTCAGACTCTTCAGTCAGTGGAACATTCAAAAAAGACGTTTAAGATTCATCACATGTCGTGTCATGGTTAATTTAATGGACGATTAAGGACGAGACTATTTTAAAATTCGAGTTACGCCATTGTCACAACTAAACACATCTAAACCAAAATTACATGTTAGTTTGCACCCAACTGTCGTACATTTGGTGATATTAATTACATTGGTTTTCCAGAGAAAGATTTCTAAAACACCATTAAATCAGAAGCAGTAAAACGGTTTTCGTCTTTCGTTTTTTCGTTTGTTTTGCTCTCAAATAATACGCCGCCCAATTTGAGTTTGATTTGCCGCGGCCTAAAGTGGAAACCCCCGTGACGCCGAAGGTTCTACCTGACTTTAAAAGGATTAATTCTTCAAATAGGACCCCGAGAAGTCTCCAGATTAGAGGGACACAAGGAGCTGAATACAACTATTGGAACTGACCAGCCGGGGGCAGCCACAGTCCACAATGCGAGTGACCAGAGACATGGAGCGGTAAATATGTTAATTTTATTTTACGCGTGCTGTTTGCCCACTGAGTATCTGTATGCGTGATGTGCAGTTATTTTTTTCATCAAAAAACATAAAATGCACGTTTGCATGATCATTTTCGAGACTTTCCTTAAATAAAGATACCATAGCCGCACAACAATGATCATAAAAAAAGTCTTCACTTATGTTGAGTTATTTCTTCATGAACGTCCAATTCAGCTTTAATCCCACAGATTTATTTTACTTCACTCAAAATTGCAAAATGTTTCAGTGCACACCCTTTCGGTAAAGGGAGCCTTCAAAAATTTGCCAGTTTGTTATACATGAAAGTCAATGTTTTGTACGCAATGCGGTCCCTCGAAGGGTGATAAAGAATACGATATGATTCTAATGCCCATTAGAGGTTTACTAATCGCATTTGTTTCAGTATATATACTGAAAAGGAATTTTTTATCTCAGCAGAGACCTTTAACAACAAATCCCTTAAATAAAAGTAGCAGGTGTCGATATATATTTCTGAATGTTCAGGAAGGCAGTGCAGTCTAAATGTTTAGAACTAAATGATTTAATCAAAAATTGTTCCAAAAAATCGATCCCAAGGCGGGCCAACTAATCATTCGCGAATAGGTGGGAATCGTTTTCATTTTGAGAAGAAATGTCTATGGCGCTAGTACACCGCAGAGTACCCCTTTAATATCACAGGAATAACGAAGCAGAACTTATTCTTTTTGAGGTTTTTTTATATCTTCAACATACCAATACATACAACTACCTAATTAGGTTGATCATTAAAAATGAAAAAAAATGCCTAAACTGTATTTAGAATTATGCACTCAATAAAATTCCCCAACCCACAGTGAAAAAAGGAGAGAGGGCGGATGGTGGGTGGGCGGAAGGCGAGGGGGTGAGGGTAGGTAGGCTAGGGTCGAGAAGCAGAGGCCAGGAGGGTGGAGGGTGAGGGGTAGAGGCCAGGAGGATGGAGGGTGAGGGGTAGAGGCCAGGAGGGTGGAGGGTGAGGGGTAGAGGCCAGGAGGGTGGAGGGTGAGGGGTAGAGGCCAGGAGGGTGGAGGGTGAGGGGTAGAGGCCAGGAGGGTGGAGGGTGAGGGGTAGAGGGGAGGTGGGTGGAGTATGGATGGGAGGAGGGCGAATGGGCGAACGATGTGTTGGCGAAGGGCGTGGGGGCAGGGGGACAAGTGAGTTACCTTTAAACAAACATACTGACTGTAGCGAGTCAAAACATTCTGTATACTCTGTGGTTTCACCTTAATTTTAACTTGTCACCTTTGACCCTCAAGAGTGAACACCTAGAAACTTAAACCACCTACATCAAATGCACGGTGAATAGCAATGTATGAACATTTGGCACATGCGATATTAGGGGACTAAAATACCATCAATCCATTACCAAATAAAATAGATAAAAAATACCATATTATGTTTTGAAATGCTTAATTTCTGTTTTTATCGTAAGAGTGAAATTCATCAAACCGCTGATCTCCTTTGCGAGAGAGGAAAAATTAACAACTCACAGTCAAACTTCAAAAACATAACCCTCCCCTATTCCCTCTTTTTCACTCAAGGCGCTTTTATTTTTAGACGTTTAGCCCTCCAATTAAAAAACTTGCTAACTACGTGCCTGCGACTTAGGTATCTAATGACACTAATCGCTTTATGGGAACGACAATTACAGACTGGCAACATTAACCATGCTTAATTGTAAGAAATGTTAGTAAATGGAGTGATGGTAAAAATAAATGCCACTTTGATCACATCTTAGGAGCATCAAATTAACCATTTATGTGGTAAGACTCGCCCTGTTATGCTTCGAATGAGTTCAAGAATGCCGACCATTTTTCTGATATCAATGCACACATCATTACCTATTTAATTATATTAAATTAAATTCTCCAAACTTAAAAAAAAACGTCTGAGTCACAAATACATAGCGATATCCATTGACATATTCAGATGCTCCCCCCCCCCCCCCACACACAGAACTGATCCCACTGTGTCATTATTATTGGATATTCTTCCCCAATGTCCACGTTGTTCTCACATTTAAGTGTAGCCTGTTAATTTTGGGTGGTGCATGTTTCTAAGACTGAGAATTAAAAGCCCAACAACCGACCGTTTCCAAGGCAACATGCGTCCAAGCTATGTTATTCGTAACTATGATTACTCATAAAGTGTGGTCGGTAGTGGCCGCTATGCTCTGAACCAGTCGGGTGGTTTATCATATGTGACCGTATATTGCATTCCTCAACATGCCAGATATGCTTTTAATGGACAGGGAAATTAAGCAGCAATAGTGTTATCTGAAACTGACGTCACCTTAATGTAGATTTGCAGTTAGCGATATGTTCTTGATGACGTCGAGGTTATCAGCATTCGTAGACCTAGCTCTGAATTCATATAAGGCGAATTCAAGAGAAAGCGACAATAATTCCGAATGTAGACACTAGGCCGTCTTGTTCGGGAAGCAAGCAAAAAATAATAATAATAATAACAAGCCATGTCGATATTTTGAAAGCTGATGCCGAGTTGCCATTAAAGTTAATTCAAATTGCCTATGTACTCCTTATATGGGCCTTTATCACGACTGGTCTCTCTCTCTCTCTCTCTCTCTCTCTCTCTCTCTCTCTCTCTTTCCTGTGTGTGTGTGTGTGTTTTCGTTATTATCATATTTTATTTCATATTTATTTTTGGCATTAATCGTTAACTTTTCTAGGCGGGGTGAAATATTCTAAATACCTGGAATATGAAGTTCAACATTTTTCTTATTGTATCTGGTGTCATTGAATCAGTTGCACCGAATACACATCAACTGAAACTTAAAAATTAAGTGATAGTGGAAAAAAGTATAACCAGATAACTTCGTAATTAGAATGAGTTAGCATCTGCTCCCAGTAAACGGTATGTTCTGATCTATATTTCCAGGATGTGTCATTTAGCAATCATGATCGTGTTCATACTTAACGGTTGCGATGGTAATAGTTGGGGAGGCTGTCTGTTTGGCAATTGCGGCCAAAATAACCAACCTGTACCCCAACAACCCCCACCAGCCCCACCCCCACCCCAATCCCCACCACCAGCGGCCTTACCGGCGGCGGCGTCATGGCAACGGCTTATATGTGGATCGTCCTATCCGTGCGGAGGTACCCCACCTCCGGGTAATGTATCACAACTTTACATACACACACACACACGCGCGTGCACGCACGCACACATACACAATCACACACGCACACATCCCCGCACGCACACACATACACACACGCACGCACACACACATACTCACTCACACACACACACACACACACACACACGCACACGCACGCACGAACACACACATATTCACACACATACATACACTTACACACACACACACACATATCCGCACACGTACACACTTGGGAATGTCTCATGGTTTATTTGGTTTATTTGTTCACAGCTACTCTTATATATTATATATTATATATATATTATAGCAACAACTCAGTCTCCTGGTGGGTGTGGCCTGTTTTGGTGGTTACCTTGTCCGGGCGGGACAACTCCTCCACCAGGTAAGTGGAAACAAAATTGTTCTTGTTTCACACATCGTCAAATGAAATTAAAACTCTATTTACATAACTTGATTTCCCCGTACCACAAAGTGATATTTTTCATTACACTTACTCTTCTATATATTAATATATTTTAGCAACAACCGCTATTTAGCAACAACACAATAGGAAGGTCTATATTGGCGGTAATAAGGCTAATGTGACTTTGGCGTTTTTGAAGGGACTGGCCTACCTTCTGAGCGGTATTCACTAGCCCTTTCCTAGCTTTCCTAGTAATATATATATATATGACCAAGGTCACAAGGGAGTACGTGTCAATTTGACTGCTCCTATTGGCTGGCCAACTCACCACTTTAATAGGATTAAGTCCCATATAAAGTTCAAATCATGGCATAATGGCAAGGGATATGAAGTAGTCGGACCCAAAAGAAATTACTTTGGGGCATTTTGGGTTTATAAGACTCCAAAGATTTAACACTCGCAAACATTGGAATAGCATGTTCATTTCTGAGCGTATTTTCCGGCCAGACCTTATTGACTATTGACATTAACGGGTGTCTGAATACAACGTAATGTTATGTGTATTTGATATTTATTAAGAAGTTCACCACGATATATTACAGCAACAACTCAGTCTTCTGGTGGGTGTAGTTGGTTTCCATGGTTACCGTGTACAACTGAGACAACTCCTCCGCCAGGTATGTAGCCTACAAACAAACCTGCTGGCGTTGTATAAAAAATTCTCAAACTAATATTCGCCCAAACTCTAAGAGTGTTGATGGTTGCATGCTATGTTAAATTCCTCGCCTTGTAATATAAAATGCGTCTTGATGTAGTAGTAGTAGTAGTAGTAGTAGTAGTAGTAGTAGTAGTAGTAGTAGTAGTAGTAGACATGATTTAAAATGTAAAAAAAAAAGAAATAGGCAAGAAGAAGCCGTGGAGGGTTTAATTTAATATGCACTTTGTTAATTTACAGCCACAACGCAACAGCCAGGCGATTGCTATGGACTACCGCCCTGGTTCTGCTTCACTGGAACACCTCCACCGGCGACAACAACAGAAACAACGCCAACAGTAGCCCCTCCAACGACGACAGCAGGTGCAGATTAGTTTTTATAAATCAAATATTGATTTGTCCCTTAATTTCCTCCTTTGATGAAAAGCATACTGATGGGAATAATTGTTATATATATGTAAAGGGTAGGAAAACTTTTTGTAATCTATAGTGTACAAATCTTTGTCTTTCAATATGTCTACTAAATGTGTTTTCGACAATTTATAATACATTGTTATACACCTTTACCATTGAATCTGGGCCGCTAAACTTTAACTCTTTGTTGCTCAACGCCTTAAATTCAAACGAAAAATCATCGTGCCTGCTGGGGAGCATTCGAAAAGGGCGTGGGTTATATTTTAATAGGTCTCTGTTAATTTGCTATAAGGAATAATGACACAAGTTTGGCATATCTAAATTTCATGCTCATGCATGTGTTTGGGGTTGTTTTATTCAAAACTACCAGACGTTTTCGTCATCTTGTTTTTAAAATCGTTATCAAAGGCAACCACGTTTTTAAAACCAAGATAATAATCTATCAAATTTAAAGTATATTAGTGTGTAAGAGATAGATCGATCTACAGTTAGTACGATAGGCTCTGGGAATGGTCTTTTTGTCCGTGTAATGTAACAAAAAAAATGCCTAAAAGCTTTGAAAAATTTCCTAACAAAGGTTGCTGTCACTAAAGAACTTTCTCGCAGAGGTTGGCCACCATACTTATTTTAAATCAGCAATCCGACAACAGCTTCACAAAGATTATAAACCAGTGATAGACATTCGTGTGCATCCCGCGACATAACTAAATTACTAGTACATTCAAACGACCAAAAAAAACATCTACAGGTAGCGGGGTATATACCCAGTATATAGAACTCTTATGTTATTTACATCTCCATAATACATACCGGGTCTGTATTCCAGACAAATATACGCAAAACTATGCTGAACATTCATTTGTCTCATCTGGTATGTCTACAGATTATTTTCCGTTGAAGCTTACTCTTCATATTTCACCTTTTAGCGGGATGCTCCACCTGTGATTGCTCTTATCTTCTCAATAAATGGCGGCAGTTTCAATGTGGTGAGTTTCCTCTCCTCTCTCCTTTACTTCATCTCTCTCTCACTCTCTCTCTCTCTCTCTCTCTCTCTCTCTCTCACCCACACACACACACACACACATTTCCTTTTTTGTCACTGTATTCTGGTAGTGCTGTCTCTGTAGTGACCTATTGAACTGTCATGCATTGTTGGTGCTCAAACGATTGGCCGTTTGTATCTGGTTGTTCATATACCCCCTGTAGAATATTTCCTTCGTTCAGATAATTTTTCTTTACAGCCTTCTTTCAATCTATTCGTTTATCCATTTATTTATTAATTCGTCCATTTGATTATCTTATATAAGGCGGTTCTTACCCACCACAGTTGCAAGGTGTCTCGTTTGATGGGGGAGGTAAGTTTTCGGTTCATTTTATTTCGTATTATTATTATTATTATTATTATTATTATTATTATTATTATTATTATTATTATTTATTTATTTATTTATTTATTTATTTATTTATGGATACACAACGATCTAGCAAAGTCCGAAAAAATGAAAATAATCAACATTTTGTGACAAAAATAGGAGTTTTCAATTTCTACTCGATTGATCGATAAATGGAACACTTCACTGAATATATGAAACTTTTTCAAATGTTGACACTGTTGCTATCGGGGTAGGGATGGCATCTGTTGTTTTAAATCTGGCTCGACAATTCGAGAGTGCTGGGGCACCATGTGCTATGAAATAAGTAGTGTGAGTGTTATTTCAGAAACAAAAATGTTGCAGGTAGGTTGAATGACAGCCATTATTTGACTCGTGTCCTGCTTTATAAGCAGCAGAAGAAGTATGATTCATTGTAGTTGTTGTTGTTTTTCTTTTAATAATTTTTTTCGCATTTTTTCAGAATGCCACGTGTGTCCCTGTAACACGTGTAAATGCAATCTAATATCAGCCCAGTACAACTTGAACGGCTGCGGAGGAGGAGGTGAGTGGGCCGTACCATTACAGTGTGCCACGAATATAATTGTGCTCAATGATTTTTGTTGAATACGCCATAAAACTCAACCCTTCAACTCTTCCCAACTTGTATCCCAGAGTTGCCCCTAGCATGATTAACAAACAAAAAGGGTGTGAGTTTAGACACTTACGTTTGCCATAGAAATACTTGACAAATAAATATAAGGTATACGACATTTCGGGAAAAAAAACATGTGCATTAGTCCTATGGAACGAAACAAGCTGATAAACAAGCCCTCTTCACAGAATGACATTGTACTAATATGTCCATGTTGTCCTTTTCTTTCTTTCATTCAAAGTAAGTGCTGGTAATGCAGTTCAACAGCAATTCGCATGGGCCTTCAACTCTCATCGACGTAAGAGGGGATCAATGTGTGATTGGCTACCAGCCTTCTGTCCTTACCATTCCACGTCACCACCATCGACAACACTGCCCTCTACAGGTGGGAACTTATACTGCACAAATTGAGATATATACATGTCGATAACCTTAAAACAATACGACACATGATTGCACTTCAGGTTTGCTAGCTGCGCTTCAGTTAATATCGATTGTTGCTGCAGTTTTTTTTTTTTTTTTTTCGTTTACTGAAAATGGAATTAATGCAGTGTTTGCGTTATTGAAGGATGCACGTTAATTCTTGAGTAAGCCATGTGTTTAAGATTCGAAGTTCGCTTTACAATAAGTATTAATTCAGGGGCGGACTGAGGCCGTCTTTTGGGTCTTCCGGGAGACGGTCAGAATGTTTTCAAGTTTACCAGCACATTGACGGCCATCTAATATTTTCTGTCAGTAGACTGTCAAAAATGGAGGATGGATCAACCAAGGTACCGGTAATTTGGAAGACTGTCAGAAAATATTTCTGTATCCCCCCCTCAATATTTTTTTAAATCTTCCATGTGAATCTTCCATTGTTGTCATTGTACTCATTGTACTCATTGTACTCCAGACTGCACTTCGTGTTCCTGCGCCTGGATAATAGGAGAATGGATTGCCAAGTCTTGTGGTAAGTCTGATGAGAGAGTTGAGAATGCTGTCAAGGATATTTCTACAAGTTAAATCCGCATGAAGACAATGAACATGTGGATTGATTTAGTCTTAACCCTCTACTTCAAACTGCATTTTGTGTTTGCTATCGACTGTTCCTGGCAGTTTTCGAAACAAAACCATTGAACATGTAAATGGAGATTCACAGTATTGATCGATACACAATGATCGAATAAATATTGCCGAGGAAATATTAGGACATACCACTTTGCCAGTGGGTGTCCGTGTGGTACATTTCTTACCAGCTGGTAAACTCGATATCATTTAATTATCCATGAAAGTTTAAAATACGTGTTATTGTTTTTTCAACAGGCGGAACCGTCCCTCCAGTGGCGCTACCTGGGAGTAAGTTAACTTTTCTGTTTGCAAGTTCCTGGTTGGAAATATATGTAATAACGAACATCATACGTGCTAGTATACAAAACCACAATGATCCTATATGACGCATCACCCATGATGCTGAAAATGGAAAGACGGATTATGAGTGGTATTATGCTTGCTATTTACTGGTATAGTACATCTAGGTTACAACATTTGAATTGAATGGAAACAAGGGTCGACCTTGACCGAGTTTCGGTTAGCCGCCAGTCATTTATCTTTTCTTTTATAAAATAAAATTAAAAATTAAATTAAAATGCTTTACATGTACCAGTACTAGCATTAATATGCCAATTGACTGTGTAGATGCATATTTCAAATATAGCCCATTATCTGATCAAAAGGACGATTGTTCAAGTATACAATATATTATATGAATAAGATTAATAACATTGTACAAACACACTGAATTGGAACCCGTTGTATTTTATATGGGTTATTACAAAGGTCAGTACACTCTGTTAAGAATTAACTCTTGAATAACTTCGTATTGCGTTAAGGTTGCAGCAGCTGCAGCTGTCCCACGTGCGAGTGCAATTTACTCCAGAAAATATTCTATCATGTGTGTGGTAAGTATCCAGATAATGCTTCACGTAGGTATACTAGTAGTCATTATTCACGCTGTATATTATTTTAAGTAAATCAAATATACTCGTTAGAGATATTCGGCTGTCCCTGTTTGCATAGGTATTTAATTTTGAATCCTGGTGTTTCTTTCATTACGTTTTGATGCTTTTTATTTCAGCTGGACAAACCGCACCACCTCCAACCACGCCCCCTCCAACAACACCGCCTCCGACCACGCCACCTCCAACCACGCCCCCTCCAACCACGCCCCCTCCAACAACACCGCCTCCAACCACGCCCCCTCCAACAACACCACCTCCAACCACGCCCCCTCCAACAACACCGCCTCCAACCACGCCCCCTCCAACAACACCACCTCCAACCACGCCCCCTCCAACCACGCCCCCTCCGACAACACCCCCTCCAACCACGCCCCCTCCGACAACCCCACCTCCTTCTTGCTGCCCCAATCCAAACTTCCAATACGTGGGCAGTGTGTGTAATGACAATATCAATAATTGTGGTGGCTGCTTTTATGAGGACGCCGCGAGGGGAGCCATCTCTAGAACAGATGCTTCAGCCACCTGCACGAGCATGGGAGGACACCTGGCGGTGGTGACTACGTACGACTGCTGGTTGGCACTGGAGGGATTCCTGCAGGGTGGAGGTAAGGGCATGGGTGACGAAACTGAGGGTCCGTAACAAAAAGTCGGTCTTCATTTAGTTTTAATGGTTAGGGTTAGCCTGACCTAAGTGGGTCAAGATCTAAAGCGAGGTTTATCTGTGCAAATACATGGGAGCGGACTCTATCATGGAAGACACTGTCACGATTAACCGCCGAGACAGGAATGTTCTAGATTTAGGAATGGAAGTCCGGGATCCCATAGGATTAGTACAAGTTAGCGTTAGTCAGAGTTTTTGCAGAGGTTAGTATGTAGTGTAGGCCGAATGTCACCTGTACAAAGTAAGGAGACACGGGCTAAAGTTCCAAGCAGACTACCATTTCTGTCACACCTGTATTTAACACTACATTTATGTATAAGGCCCTTTATAGTCTACTATCAGTCACTGCCTTTAATAGTGTAACATTCGCTGGAGGGTTAAAGTCTTACTGTGGCATTTGTCTTCAAAATCTTCCTATTTCTTTATTCGTTTTAATATTCTAGTATGATGATCTTAATTAGGAATATTTTTTGCTTTTAGTGGTACCTTTTAGAATGTTGGAAATAAACATTTGAATATGACTCTTCTCCGTGAGCCCGTTATAAGGGCTGTCCCAAATACAGTGCATTGTTGCTGAGCATTTGAATTAAAGAAAATGTTTAAAATTGCTTGCTCATTGTTGACGCATAATTACACAGCTCATGTTTGCATTGTTTTTTGTTTTCATTTGTATACGTAAGGTAAGTGATACGCTAGCATGCTAAAATGTTACAGTACACGTACTAGTTTTTGTTACACTACTAATTTTTGATACAGGTTGAAAGTGCTGTATAGTTGTCACGCTCTGTTACTCTCTCCTCACTCCCAGGTGGTTCAGGCAGCTTGCCGATGTTCACAGAATCTCAGATTTTCCACACGTGTGGAACGATCCAGTCTATATCCGGAAACATCCTCACAGTACTATGGAGCTGTGATGGTACGTACTGCTCGTCGAATTCATTATAAGAGTCTAGCTCCCAGAGTCAATAGAATCAACAGCAACCGTCCGTGTGTAAAGATTTAGATTTACTATAAAAGAGCAATATAAAACCGTTTGATTTTTTCTTTGGTGGAATAATGTTAAGTGTTTGGAATAATAATAATAATAATAATAATAATAATAATAAGCCAAAGGACACCCTGTCATACTTCAGGTGCCTGCCAGGGAGGGTCTTTTACAACACAAATCGACTTAAACGTGATCCCATCCCAAGGCAACCCCGTAGTAGGAAGATGTATCCTCATCCACTACAAAGGCCAAGGGGTGAACCCACCTAACCCTATAGACCCCAATAACAACTCGGACAAGTTAGAGCTGAACTACGCGGGCTGCCAGTCTCCGAAGAAAGTACTGTGCCAAGCGACGTGTACTACTGTCGCGAAGTAATCTTGTTCTTATGAAAGTCAGGAAATAGCTATAAGGAAAAAACTTTTTGAAAAGCTATATAAGATTGGAATATGTTTGCAATTACCTCCATCATTGTTGTTCTTTACCTTGGTAAGTTAATTAGTTAACAATGTAACTCAGTAAGTTAAGGACAGGTTTTGGTTTTAAAAATTCAGGGTAAGCTAACTTAAAATGGGTTAAATTGGTGATGATCGAATAATTATTTAATTAACAACACGAATTGAGCTGTTTTGGGTGCTTTTCTCAAATGATCAGCCGAGGATTAAATTTGATATAACACGGGCTCAATAAGACAGTAAAGTGTATATGGAAAGCGTTCATTGGTTTAAATATTTTCATTTACTGGTAAATAAAGTTTATATTGATAGTTTTTTTGGCCATTGGTAATAACGCTTATAACGAAATAAATTGGTTAATACATGATAAAACGGGAGTAAAACTTTTTCTGGGTGTAGTTTCCTTCGATCACCCATACTTAGGCAATCTTGACCATGTGCCTGTATGATTATGAAGTTGCCTTACCCTCCGGATGTTTCTTATGGAATAATATCCTGACAATCCGACGGGTCCAAGCTGCTTCTTATGTCAGCTTCGTGGTTAAAATAAATCCCTCTCATTTCGGACCCGTACATTTAAAGTAGATTAGTGTTGGGTATTTCAATGATCAAGTAGGGTAGATCAACATTCATACTTATCACATCTTTAATTTTCACGATGCTCAGTTGCCTGGTTGTCATGTAATAGTAAAAGTAACTCTCTGGGTACCCATGCAGCCTACAATGTACATACACTAAATGAGATCGTGGTTACCCTTTTTTTTTGGGGGGGGGGGGGGAGGGGAGTATAAAATAAATGTAGAAGTGGAACTTCGAACAGTCACAATCACTACTTAAAGAGTTAGGCCTTCATGTACTCCAACTTTAGTTTGTTTTTTTTTTTATTCTTCCTGGCAAGAGCGTCTTTTTGACTTTATTCCAAACTGCAAATATCATAGAAACGGTAGGTATTTACATATAGCGCTCAAAAAGTTATGACCTGATTACAGCAGTCTGATCGGACAATTCGCCGATTCACAGGTTCAAATATACGTTATTGATAGCCGAGTTTAATACTCCGTTTTATACCCGACTTAAATACTACTACATATTATGTATGAATGTTAACTTCCCGAAACTATGCGAAACTGTGGTAAACATTTAGCTTTTATTCAATCGGTGCAGGACACGGGTGGGGAGTCGTTCCTTCTTCGGTTGTAAACCAACTTGGAAGATTCCGAAACCAGACATGAAGTGCACCTTAATTATAGATGGTGCTATATAATGACACTACGGGGCCAAACCATTCCTACCAGTATCATACATTTTGATACTGTAAATAGAAATTTAAGCTGAATCTTAACATTTGAAATTTGAAAATATTGGATAATTCAAAACTATTGAAACATAATACCACGGCATTTGAAATATGATGCATACATGCCTGATGTGCCACTAGAGAAAGTATGTGAAAACGAGTTCCAGGAGATTATAAATAATTATTACATAATGATTTATTCATATTTATACGGATATTAATGCAAAATGGTTTACAGGGGATCATCATACATGTTTATTGTACGTGGATGGTTATGGAAGGAAACCATAGGTTTGTGCAGTAACGTAGGCCTACCTAAATTTACCTTATGTTGAAGAAGTTCATTGAATGCCGTTTTTTAACGGCTGAAGTAATTTAAACGCTCTTTTGTGAATAAAAGGGGTGGACAAACAATGGACAACCTGGGTTACCATAACAATACCGTCATATTTTAAACGGAATCACACAATAGCTTAGACAGGTGAGCCCATGACGCCGGCATCTGTGGTCCAGCGCAAGCGCGGAGATCCCCTGTAATTTGGTGTCATGTACAGCAGGATATATCAGGCAGAAGATCATCATTGTTTGTTGCGGCGATAGGATAATACTCCAGTGGCTTAAAGTGGATAGGAACAATTACTCATTGAGCAGGTGTTTCTCTCCGTAAGAGAAAAAAAATTACCACGCGCACTTTGTAAATCGTCAAAATTTTTTGGGTTCTCATTGGTTTACATTTAGTTTGATACGAGACCAAAAATGCGTCAAATTTTAATGTTACTCTTATAGACTGAAGCTGTACACGCGTCAGCTTGGGGGGGGGGGGGGGGTAGGGGGTCATGCTAGTCTCCAATGCTTTGTTTCCAATCAATAAACATCAAAGCAGAGTATGTAATCTAGATTTTTCAAACAATTTATAAAACATACTTGTAATCAATATACACTTTTGTAACAGGTAGAAGACCTCTGGTGAAAAATATCCTAGCAACGTAGCACCCTCAAAGCTCGCATTCGCAATACAAACTTCAAAAAATGTTTTTTAATACCCATCTTTATTATAGGTGCTGGTATCACACGTTACTGTATACTTAAATATAAATATGACAATATGTGATAATTGCTATTCATTGCAATTCTAAACTGTAAATTATCAACAATATATGAAGACAATCTGAAACTGCACTTCTGTCTGTAAATGTCTAAGTTTACTTTACTTGTGAAAGTTAACCCCCAAAAAGGAAAAAATTTTCAGAAAGAGGTCTATGCAAATCAAAATTTTCATGAAGATGTATGTTAAACGAACGTAAAGAGATTAACAAAGTTATATTCTTAATTAAAGTACATTTTAGTGGGAGGCGGACATTGTTGCCCAATTAATTCCACTATAAAAATAATGCGACATGAGCCTTATGAATGCATAAAATATTAACGATTCTTAAATCCATGCATTATTAATAGTGCGTATAACTCTGTGTCCAAATAATAATGGTTTTTATCAGTGTCGAATACAAATTTTACAAATAAAGCTGTGATCTATGGGGATTATTTATTTTTGGAGAGCGAAAAATATATGCTCATTAACTATCATTGAAGGGCACTGAAGACATTTTTGGTAATGATACCTTTTCGACAGTGAAATAATTTCGGTTACTATTATTTATCACTCTCCTTGTTTTATTTCTTATACTGAATAAGAAGCTTTCAAAGTGTCTGCCTTGACACGTAGTAGGCGCGCTACTGCTGAGTGTTCCTTATTGTGCAGTTTTATAGACGTTTCCACCAGTTCCTTCAAATCTAAACCAATGCCAATAACCGCACCTGCTGCCCCAACCACTTTAGTTAGTGTCTGAACAGGCGTTAATGTGCTAACATTTATTAAGGGCCCCCCGGCTTCTGACACTGTCATGGATCCTTTAGAAACGGCATCCTTCATGGTTGTCACTGCACTGTAACCAGTCACCGCAGTGGAACAAATTGGACGAATAACCAGTGCCGAAACTGGGTGATTGAACAGATATATAATTTTATCAATTAATTTGTTCGCCAGATTTTGAGTGTTTAATTTATTATCCGCTACAAAATTATTTAGTGTGAATATAGATGCTGAGGCTGCATTGAAGGATTTATTGTACATTTGGATTGCCTCCTGTGCCTTTTTCATCGTTTTGCTGTTAATCACAAACTCGGCGATATTTGTCGCGGTCGTGGTCAGCACCGAAGTACCTCCTACTATGGTGCCCACAGCTGATACCACGAGTGAAGCACCAAATGTAAAGAAAGCCAACCCTAAACCCGCGAGGACAAGTCCGCCGCCAACTAAACCTGATGATGCGGCCGTGACCTTAGCGATGTCCATTTTCCGCTGCTGCTTTTCTATTTCGTCCGCCAGCTCTCTCAGTCGCTTCACAGCGTCTTCCTTTGTTATATCAACATGGGCGAGTTTCCTTTCGCAATCTGTCACATACACCCAGAATTCTCCACAGCATGGTTGCCCGTCTTACACCTGAAACATATTTTAATAATACCAATATAGATGCACACGAAAGTTTTAGTAAATATAAGGGCGTATTCCAATAGATTTTAGATCGATCTATCCCCGTGGGGAGTATCAATAGATTACTGTCAGATAATCCGTCCCGCCTACTACAAGCTGTAAGGGGGTAATTAAATTTCGTGCCCGCTCGGCAGACAGCTATTTAGCGTGAACCCCCAGGGAGTTAGGTCGATCTAGTTTTTATCGATCTAATCTCTGGGGATGGGGTCTAATTTCACATGTAATCTTAATAAGATTCTTTCCCCTTGACTTCACTTTAACACGGTCTGACCAATTTTGTCTCATTTTCTAGATTGAATTATCATACATGGTGTATCCCTACATTTCTTCATTTTCTTTTGATGTCATTTTTTCAGAGAATAGGAAGAAGACATCTTGATTTTTAACATAAATTTATCAATTTATTCATTCATTCATTTATTTATTCTTCGCTCCTAGATGAGCCTCAATTTCACGCTTCCAAAATATTACTTCAAAACTGTTAGGAGTAAAAAGATGTCGATTTCCAACCCCTTTTTAAATGGTTTTTGGTGGAGTGGAAAGTTCCAGAATATTCTAGGATTGAATTCCAGACATTTCTCCTGCATCAGAAAAAATGGGTTTGTCCAAACTTGACACTCGCAATGACTAAAAAATAACAATAATGACTTAGCATTTTACTAAATCCCAGAATATTCTAAACTTTCTGCACCTCCAAAAACTTTTCAAACAAGGGGCTGGAAATCGACATCTTTTTACTACATGTACCACTGTGGTAAAGCTTGCAGCACTGGCAGTCAATGAAAGGGGGGGGGGCAATTTGGAAAGGGGAGTCTGGGTAGTGTGGGATGGTGGAACAACTTTACACTGCCATAAATTACTTTAAATGATCGTGTTTTAAGCCGTAGATACAGGTATTTGTAGGTTCGATGGGCACTTGCATAAAACATGGCGACGCAGTTATAATGCGAACTCCTTATACAGCCAATATAAAGCGAACAATGTACATTTGACTGTGAATTTACGAACTGTTTTGAGACTGGCCCCTAGGAACATGTACCCGTACTTACTGTGTGTATATTTTTTTCCTAGTTCTAATGTGCTGGTTTCAGTGTTTTGTCGCAGATGTGCAATCCAGGTGACACTGTTTTTTTGAGTCATTTTTGTGTGCAGTAATGTTGCCACTCAGTGCATATAATTTCAAACAACCAGGGCTCCGTATCTCGAAAGGTTCGCTATGTTGCGCACGTGTGTTAGTGTCTCGATTCCATAACCGATTTTATTTCGAGATACGGGGCCATGGAATCGAGACACTTGCTCACTCGCTATATCATTGAGACCATTCTCAGACCCTACTAACTTTGGGGCGAACTATCTCCAAGAGGATCCTTACATAATTGCATATAATTTAAGCGGCTTAGATGTCTGTCACGGCTACTGAAGCTGATAGCTATAGGGGGTAATAAACTATCGTTTAGCAGCTTTAGTAGGCGTCCCAGACATCTAACCCACTGACGAGGGTAGGTTCTGTTTTCAGTGTCACAGATGATTAGCATGCTAGCGTTCAGAGTTTGACGACAATACTCTTTTCATTGTTCAGAAGTCATTCAGTCTGCATGCGCTATGAGCATAAGTGCCACGGGCAGTAAAAATAGGGCATACAGCCTCGGGAAATGTGACGTCAACCACTTTTTATGTTAGAAATGGAGAGAATTAAGGGCGTGTTTAGAGTGTTCTGCTGCTAAGAAAGGGAAATAAATGTGTTTTGATTTCTTTTAACACTGATATATGTTATGTCATAGGAGCTTTTACATTTCTAATTACTAGAAAACTGAAATAGTCACCCCAATTCAGGCGCCTCGCTTAAATGTCACCAACCAAGGAGTTCTATATACCACCTACTGTGGCCGATACATTACCCCCAGCAGATCATGTTATAGGAGATAAACAGTTTTGAAGTAAACTTTGACAGCCAGACCATGGAGGAGTAATCCACAAAATTACCCAACATGGAACATTCCCCACTCAAATCTACATTTTTCAATAACATTAAAAATTTCTGCTTTTAAGGAATTTCCCCTCGCCGTGGTTTTGCCAAAGAAATTTCCTTTTCAAGTGCTGGTATTTATAAAACAACCAGACCTCGAAGGTGAAAAGATAACCCACTTTATTTTGTCAATCAAATGAAATGTTCCGCTTTTAAGAACCCCACCCCCACCCCCGTAATCTCAGGTAATCCAAGGGGATTTCCCTTATATATGCTAGTCTGCGCATGCGCAACAAAAAAACAAATAAACATGCGGGAATTTTCGGTGATTAAACTGATTAAACCACAACATTACCGAATTCAATGACAGAACCTACAACCATGGTTAATTAAGGACGTAAAGAGGGGGCCTACTGATTTCTTATTTTTAGTATTTATTTATTTATTAACGTGACATGTGATATGAGTAGGCCTACCGGCCTCATGGGCCTACTCAGTACAAGTCACCGTTCTTTATACATATATCGATCCTCTTCTCCACATTGAGTGTGAAGTGGCGAGGTGCAAGTGTGCGAGTAGGCCTACACATTGAAATAAATTGCAAGAAATTTCGCTGTCTATTGGTGAAACAATGTAGGCCTACATTTACATTTGTAGTTAATACCTAGGTGCGCTAGACTGAGGCACGCTTTCCAGATTTGCTAATGAAAGGGATATTTTAACATACTTATATTTACAGACAACCACACGCAGGCTAGAAGACAGCTACACATTCGGATGCCCAAAGCGGCCTCTGCTTTCAGTCACTGTAGTGTTCAGGAAACAAGTAGGCCTACTTTACGCAAGTACTTACGTTGAATGACTGTGGTTGGCGCTAAGTATATATATGTTCTTCCCAAGGGTAATCCCACTGGTCAAAAAATTGTTTCTCAAAGAATTTCTAACAGCGTAGCAGCCTATAGCTACGTGCACATATCTGCGCAGAAAGCTCTCGGTAATTTTTCTTTATCACATAATTACAGGTATGACGCACGCGCACTGGGACTTTTTCCCGTCACCCAATCAAAACGACCAATCTCCCAAAATCCCCGACTATCACATATGCGTTTGCGAAACCACATAACTGTTTACTGCAGTTTTAGAAGCATCAGAAAATTTCCTTTTGTGTCGAAAATAAACATGACTGTGTGATAGGCCTATCTTGGACAAAATAACGTTCTTATGTCCATGGTGATATGTTCAGGATTATACAGCGTCAGCTTAAGGCCACTAATAGTAAAAGGACCAAAGTCATAGAAACAAAGCCCTGGGCTTATAAGTTTTTATAAAAAATTAAAACAAACTTCCCAAAAGGCCAATTAAAGACGGGGATTAAGTACAGTGTCCAACGGATGACGCTCTGGCGCCAATTTGAGGGGAAAAATGCCGTTTTCGGTATTGGGATTTTCTCTATAACCAAGACAGCTATTCAATTGATTCAAAAGGCCTCATAAAGCTGGGTGAAAGCACTACAGCGGGGTACCAGGGAATTGTCTTAAACTATTTACTTTTGATTTTATCATCTTTTACGTTAAATCAGCTCATATTTCAATGGGTTATTCACTTCAAAAGGCGATAACTTTCAAACAAACAGTTTCCTCTTAAACTCCTGATATCATGCTGTAGTCCACATTCCTAACAACAATAGGTGCAACTTTTGTAACGATCGGTTGCTCAGATAGTGAGATATACTTGGCAGCGATTCACTTATCTCGTCAATATAGAAAGCTGTTAAAACAGCCAAAAACGTTCACAGGTTGGTTAACAGGGCTTATTAGTCAAATGCTTAGCTGGCAAATTTACCTGTTATCGGTTATACGATCAGATGGAACCATTGCTTATTGTCATCTAAAAATATTTTGTTTGGGTGCTTTGAAAGGGCAGAAAATCGTGCTTTTGTTACATTTTCCGACCACTCGTTAGGCCTGTAAGCGTGCCGCCATTTTGATTGACAGCTCTGGAGAGGGCCCTAGCCTAGTGGTGCCCAGTAGGGTGTCAAGGATATGTAGAAGGAAGCGCTGACAAAGGCGATTACGCTTAACCGCAATTAAGAGGTGTGAAATTGCATTTGAACGTTTCAATGGCTCTTCCTCGGCAATCGAGTAATTTTACCTGAGAGATTCCTTCTTTGTTATCGGCAAAGTGATCAGATAAAACTGTCTGTCGAGAGCAAGTGGCCGTCACTTGTGTTAATACGAGTTTTTTGACGGGTAACGCCGCAGGATTATTTTGCACGGGACTTGGTAATCGTCAGATGAACGGAAAAATCCAGTGATTACTTCAGAGCGGTATCTCTCAAAATGCCAGCTAAGATAAAGGGGAGACGCTCAGCTGCACAAGATTCAGCGGTAAAAGTGGCTGAGAGAAGGCTTTTGAATAAATATTTTATTTTTACACACATGACACTTGGACCCTATTTGCGTTTTACCTGCTAGTCTTGACTATTCTCGGGATCTTTTTGTGATTTTCATTTTTGGATACATTTTTGAACTCTTTCTTCACGCTTGATCAGTGATTTTGAAATTGTTTTTCTCCAAACATTGCAAAATGCAAAGCCGCTAACATGCGTTTTTATTTTTATTGTTTTAATCATGCTGTCAACCCTTGCTTGGATTTCTCTCGTTTGGCCATTCACATCACAATTTTTCGCGTGTCTCTCAAGCTCCATGATATCATATCTTGGAGAATAAAATTTTATTTTGTCAACATTAGATTTAGGCCTACCTTTTGCAAACGGCGACCAACATCATTCCGGTTTCGTAACGTGTCGCAGATACGCTCGCCGATACATATCGCAAAAATTAAGAGCTAGGCTAAAAGTATACTTTTTAGCGTTTTTATTTATTTATTTATCGATTTTTCTTTCATTTGTCAATTAATTTAAACGATTCGATTAACTCTTTCACCCATTTATTAGGTATACAGAAATCAGTCATCCGACTGAACAAATAGGGCCGGTTTTCCCCAACCGCCACGTATAGGCCCTACTCTCTTTCAAAATTTTCTTTCTTTCCTCTGGAAATGGACTTTTAACACGAACTTTTCTCTTCCCCATAGTGTACTAGCTAGACTCCTTCGCTGCTAAGCTGATGTAAGACTTATGACCTATTACCGCACAGGTAATCGGCTTATAACTCATTAACTGTGCTCCGACCCCCTCATGGCAACGGCCCTTAGTAACAGAGGCGTGGCTTAGTTGTCGGCCTGACTGGGGCACGTGCCGGTTGAAAAACTCATCAAAAGACACATTTTGCAATGCAAATTCATAAAAATTATTACATCCAACGTTAGATACTTTTTTGATTAATATAAACACACAAAAAACTCAAAAACATGATTTTAAGCGTAGTTAACCCTATCACCGGCCTTAAAGATATATAATCTTAGTCTTCAGTCCCGAGGAAAGTTAAACAAATTTCCAAGATGGCAGTAAATTCAAGATGGTAGCCAATTTTTGCTCCTTTTTAAGAAATATTGATAACTTTTACTATTTGAATTTTTTAATTTAATTATGAAAGAATTGGAATATCAGAGATACTTTGAAGTACCAGTGTAGCATTTTTTTTTTCTTTTTGAGGTGGAAGACTTCACACTGGCCTCTGGACAAGTTACGTGACAGGACACATGCACTACATATATTTGGATATTGAAATGAGAGTTGTAAATTGCGTTAGCTGTTATTGCATAATGACATGAATTTAATCATGAATTTAAAGAACATTTCTAGCGATATGACTAATCCGAAAACCTAGGAAAATTAATCTCAGCAGACTAAAAACGGGAACCATAATGATTATAAATAAATAAGTGCGGTAGCTGTAGAAGCTACAGTTTCTGCCGCAGTGTAATGATAATCAGCACATAGAACATCTAAGGAAATATTTGACAGGTTTTGTTGATTGGTCTGAATATGATTAGGTCTTCTAGATGTACAGTATAACGCCCGCCTCCCAAACTCTTTTTCCTTCCCTACTCCGCAACTTTCTCCCATTGTGGGATTCGTATACAAACGAATTCATAGTGACTATTTATGTCGTAAATACAGTACCGTTCGCATTTGTTGAATTTAACAAACACAGTTTACGGGTAACTGCAGTTATGTCGCGGTTAATTTTTCTAATGTGAACGGACTAAAAACTGCAAAACACACGGCGCAAAAGTAAAAGATATGCCACAGACTCCGCACGAAGCTCATGTGTTGACTTTCAGTTGAGCACGGTTGACTGTACAGCTCTAGTTTTCCGTTGGCGTAGTTTTACATATGCACCCTCTCACGAGCCCCAATGTGCCAATCAAAGTTCATCCAATAAACTAATCGTGTCATTTTGTTTAATGAAAACAGGGCCAGGCTATTGAGTTATCAATCTCTTAAATTGCAGCGACGCGGAAACCGTACTGCTCGATGTAAAAAGGACCTGATCGAGTTGTTGTTCTGTCTAGCACACCCACTATGAGCAACGACGGCAATGAACAACAGGATCACAATCAAGGACTTGGTGGTTCCTAGTCAAGGTGATGGGTCCCGTAGTCATTCATTCCCAAGTTGTTAACCAGCTTGCTAATGTCCGTATCCTAGAACGAACAGACGCCATTGTAGTTAAACTGTGTCGAACAACGAGTTTTAACTTAAAGGTTAAACAGAATAGATAAATAAAGAATATATATACATATATATATATATATTCATAGAGATACGTATATTTATTGGCGCACGCATTTTGGATGCAAGTAATGGCTTACCAGTGGATCTATATTTTTACGTGGTGGGTTACGGAAAAAGACACATATGCAGCAGTAAAGTATGGTGATTATAGCTATGCCAAGACAGACCCTGAAAATAAAATAAACAATAGGTTATTGACAAGTACAAGTCGGCAGAAACAACTGAATTATTATCATTTTGGCTACAGCGTTACTCTTTTCACTACGCTGGTCAAGATCATGTACGCTTAATTGGATCCGCCTAATGCTAATTGGTTTTATTTGATAAAAAAAAAACAAAAAAAAAAAAAAAAACAGAAATTCAAATTGACGGGCGAAATACCAGAAAAAAAGAAACGTGTATAATATTTATTTACCAGTCGAATGACGTCAGGCTTACAAGAACACCGGCTCCAACAGTGCCTGGAATATTTTTTAACTATTTTTCACAAATTTAGGGGAAATATATATATAAGAGTCATATACGAAATAATCAGCGTAAGTAACCATCACCCATTATTCAGGTTAAATGTGAAACGGGTTGTCATTTACATAGGCGTTTTTATTAATTAAAACAGGTAATTCATTCATATCTACACAGCCAAAAACCGAAGTACTAGAATGAACGTGCACACTAGAAATTACCCAGCAAACACTATAACGATACCATAGCGTTTTTTGGTTATATCAACGTTATGGTAACGTCAAAGTAACGTTTTGTGTTTACTGAGTATACATGTAACACAGCGTTCGGCTTCCCCATGTTTAGGCTTCTGCAAGTAAATATGGTCAATCGTAAGAAGCTTGCCTTAGCGTAACGTTACCGTATGAAAAAAATGGGCACTTTAAAGAAGCGATGTACATATACATCTACCTGTGATAAACCCCAGAGAGTAAAACCCACTGGTTAGGCCGTACACCTGCCCATACTCGGACCTGTGTCGTATCTCCACCAAGTCGCCCATAATAGGAGCTATCACAGTGTTGGCAAACCCGTAGCCTATGTTTATCAGGCCTTGAGGACCGATGTCTTCCCACACCGAGCTAGAGAACGGGTACTGGAATGTGAAACATCCTCATTAATGTGCAAGTTTTAATTATGTGCGTGCAAGCAAGGGAAAGCATATTTTCACCGCTGTATTCTTTAGTTAACCGATGGTAACGGCTTATGAATAAGTATGTATGTATGTATGTATGTATGTATATGTTCAGCGTACATGTCTTTGATATAACACATTATGAGACTGTTCTCTGGTCGTTTTAGTTTTGTAGCATAGGGTTATCCCCAAGTACTGGTTAGAGTATGTGAGCCAAATGTCAATTGTACAAAGTTATTGGAAAGGTTCCCAGCGGATTACCATTGCTTTCGCATTAATTCTTCTTGAAAAAAATTAATTATAAAATAGGTTCACGGTATATGCGCTGTAATATTTTGCCACTCACCCATATATACCCTGCCGCGTTAAAAAGTAGCCCCAGTGCTGCAAACATCCACCTGGAATAAACGATTCATTTTTTATTCATCACATGTCGAACTTTTCCTTGGTTTTCCGGCAAACATTTCAGCAGTGCTGCTGTTATATCATATTCAAACAAAGGTATGTGATAAAATTGGAATCCTCGTGTTGTTATGAACGTGCACATGTCGTTTTTAATACTGCTCATTTGTCTAAAATTGCATTGTAAGGGGCATTCACATGTACAAAGTATAATCTCAAATATACAAAGTATAACTAGAAGGGAAAATGTCTAAGATTCCTAGTGGAATGTCATTCTTAACACAACGCTTTTTAAAAAATGAGCCAAAGATACTTGCCACCATTGTTTTCTTGCCACTAGTCCATAAATAAACTGCGCCCCTAGCTGTAGTATGGCTGCTACTAAAAATACGCCACCTACAATTTGACAAAACAATACGCTTAGTTGCCATCTTGAAACCATTCTGTATGGTTTACGGTTGAATGGCTTGTTGGTTAAGGTGCAAAGATTCATTAATTAAAGTGAAATACCCATTGAAATGGATTTTGATAATATCAACCCATAGCGCTAAATACTGGGTAGGGTGATGCAACGTCACCATTTTCGTTCAGCCAAATCAATGCATCCAAACGTCTGTTCCAAATTAGGCCCTAAACTCTTAAATTTCTTGAAACGAATTTGTAGCTTTTAGGATAAACGTACGAATTGCGATTATTGCAAAGTAAGCTTACACAATGGGGCATCGCCCTGTGAAACACGCTCAGCTTACCTATCTCCCACACTCGCGCAAGCTGTTCTTCTAATATCCAGGGTGATACTATAGCCAGACTAGCTCCTATACCCAGGGTGTACATGATTGTGTAGCCTAGCAAAAAATAAAGTGCTAGTGGTCAGTGCAATTATTTGGCAGATATGTAGGATATATAAGACGACATCGCTATCAAGCGCTTCAGCGGCAAACTATTTCATAAACTCTAACTAATACCCAGTTGTTATTATTTTCACTTGTAGTAGCGTTAAAATATTTTTGACAGAACTAATGAATGCGGGACTTATGTAATTCCACAGGTTACTTAAAATGGTTCGATGGCGTTCTTACCGAAACCAAGAATTAGGTATGGGTCTGTTAGCAGCTCTTTGCAGTCTTTCCAAGCACCGAGAGAAGACGGCTTAACCTGGAGGACCAAAAACACAAGTACAGAAGTACTAGGGAAATGTATGTTCACTTGCGCTTGAGCCTAATAGTTTTGAAATATTGTTGTCTGAATTCTAAAAGTCAACGTGTAATTCGAATTTTCTTCCAACCCCGCCAAACACAAGCACGCACGCGCACGCTGTCAAGGACGCACGCAGACACAAATCACCCCTCCATACCTGCCTTTGACTCGAATAATAATTCATTGTGCCTAAATAAAATCTATCAATTCAAATATAGCTGTTGAATTTATTTCCCTAGAATGAGCATTTTTTGCTTTCACGATTTATCATATCATTAACATTTTATCATTCGTATCGATAGGGTTATTGGAGATACCTACCAGTTTTTCAGGGGCTACAATTATTACACGGAAAACTGAAAAAAAGGAAATAAAACAATAAGGCCTACTTTACACAAAATAATCAACTTTCAGTTAACCTCACCATCAATCTATATTATCGCTTTATATATCAGTGACATTTGCACGTACATGTAAATACTTGTTTAGGGTGCAACGATTTCCGTGTACATGTACAGTATACGTACCAAGTCAAGTATATCTAAATTCCATTGTAAAGATTTAATATAGAAAGCGATGAAAAAGAAGAGTCAAGAAGATAAGTATACGGTGAGGATTCATTATGCAATGTGGAGAAACTCAGGCAAATTACAAGGATACCGATTGCAATTGATGATCAGTTTTACTATTTTAAACACCTCACAGAGAAGAGAATAAAAGTAGGCTAGAAGTTCTAGAACTTACTTGCATCTAGGACGTTAATAAATGCCAGAATTAAAAACGGCATCTCCTTTCCAAAGAACTGGTACGTGAAACTTCCGAATGGATATCCAACTGAAAATTTTAATTAAAATGTATGAACGGCAAGTTTTATTGAAATAAAATTATACGAATGTTGATTTTGGTTGCAAGTTATTAACTTAACATAATTACAATTAAAAATGGCTGTTTTATGGGGTTAAACTGCTTTAAACCTCTTACTGCTGGCATTAACGTCATTATTTTGCCATTTGCTTTGTTTGACTTCATTGGCTACCTGCGGCGATGCCACATAGGGCTATGGATGGCACACGTGGGTTTACCTGTATACAATACGAGACTTTTTCCACTTAGGTTTCCTTTAATTCAGGCCGCATTGCCAGTCAAAACATTGTATCAAAAGGCGTTTTATATATTGTTTCATCACCAATTGGTGAATGAAAAAAAAAACAAATTCACTGAAATTTTCACATTATTTGATTTTTCATATTAAGTTCTACAATTGGAGAAAGAGAGAGAAAGTTTGAAGGGAATTAACTCCCAATACAGCCCGACAAAAAAAATATTATTTTAACATTTCGGTTCAATTCCTTACACATGACTCCCACTGCATACCCCCCGAAGGCTTTGGCCATGGCTTTAGACCTCTCATTATCGTCAGTATAAACCTCTGCCAGCATAGCTATACCTGGTAAAGAGACATAGGCCTACAAGTATACTTGGTGTTAGTAGAAGGATTATGTTATGTTATGTTATGTTATGTTATGTTTTTATTTTTTATAACACTTTTAAGAAAAAAATGATATCGTAGAAGTGTACGTGGCTCTGCGATTATTCCCCTAACCCCCTCTCCAAAAAAAAAAAAAAAAAAAAATCCCCCACCCACCCAAAAGGTGCACGACCTGCCATTAAACCTTACCGGCTACTGTGGTAAGACTACACCCCAGCCCCTGAAGAGAGCGGGACAGCAGTAACATCGGCATCCCACTGAGGAAAGCAAACCCTGAAAGAAGAAGTAGTTCAAGTTATGAAAAGCATTTAATCCCATCTTATCGTAACGTTATTAGGCTGCTGTTGTAAATTTTCCAAAAACAAATTTGGCGCCTTTTATTAATGTCAGCACAAAGACCGAAGTCAGATATTGTCTCAAACTGTACTAACATCAACTGCGCAAACTCACCCAATGTTGCAAATACAGTTATTATAGAGCCAAAGAGAAGGGGTCGTCTGTGTCCAAATCTGAAAATAAAAGCTGTAAAATATAGCATGTATACAAGTGTTTTACTCTTATGACCATCTGGCTCTCTTCCAGGAGCCATTCTAACTGTTACAAAACTGGTGCCACTGGGTCCAGGCTCGTTGCCAGGGGTGTGTGTGTGGGGGGGGGGGGGGGGGGGGTCGGGTTGTTCTAAAGAAAACACCTTTTTTGCTGGGAAAAGGTCCACTCTGGGTAAAATTTTATCTAGGTACATGATGGTTTTTATGGGAAAAGGTCCACTTTTTTCAGAAAAAGAACCCCCCTTTTGAAATTGCTGGCTACGGGCCTGGTGTGTGTGTGTGTGGGGGGGGGGGGGGGGGTCGGGTTGTTCGAAAGAAAACACCTTTTTTGCTGGGACAAGGTCCATCCTGGGCAAAATTTGATCTAGGTAATGAAGGTTTCATGGCAAAAGGTCCACTTTTTCAAAAAAAGACCCCCCCCCCCCCGCCGTTTGAAATTGCTGTCTACGGGCCTGATAAAGAGTCCACTTTGCCATAATTAAAAGATTTAGCTGGAGAGCCCTTGGTGACGTGTGTATTTAAACATAACCCTTTTGGTTTCTCGCCTGGTTGATCTGGGTTCGCTTGGACGGTTATGTTGAATGGGTGTGTTTTTACAGCACACTGGTTTGGCGTATTTCTACGTAAATAGTGAGGATGTTAAATGGTCTACTAGTTAAGTAGTTCAGGTCTTTAATTTCCGTGTTCATTCGAGGTTTTACAAATCTCGTATAAATTACGATTTTATGTGAAACATACCAACCATTGCGGGCGATATCAAACAAGCAATTCTAAATTAAAGATGCATACTAAGTCAATTTTTTGTCACAAAAACCAACCAAATGCCAGCATATAGTTTCAAGTAGAATAACAAAGAGAATTACCAAAAGGCATTGTTTAATTTTACCCGAAAATGATGTTTGAACGGATTTTTCTGCTGGCATTCTAAGCTGTATGTCAATGGGGCAGGAAAGTAGGTCACGAAACTAGGTTAAATTTACAACCAAAAATTTAAAGAAAGGAGCAGTCTAAAGGTCTTTTATGGCTGATCGAGTGATCTATTCAGTTTATTCCTTGGCATGTCGAATTTATTTGAGTCATATAAGAATCTAGTAGAAGTGGTTTACATGTGTTACTGGGAATCCACGCTCCACCAATGCTCGGTTCGTATGTACCTTTAAGATAGAATTCAATGTATTTCCCCTCGATATATAATACTATTTGTACAATTTAACAAAATCTGCAAACAACAGCATAGTGCATAAGAAGTTTTTTTTTTTTTTTTTTTTTTTTTTTTTTTTGATTTCGCAAAAAGCCCCAGTATGTAGGATATGAAACTAAGGGATAATAAGAAATAAATGAAACGAAAAGAAATAAAAAAAAGCTCACCTGTCAATGACGACTCCGCAGAGCGGTTTAGCGAACACTTCCACCACGTTTTTAATCCCAATGATAATCCCTCCGTCTCCGGCATAGTTGATGGTGGGCAGGGTGACGTTGGCCTGACCACTGTCGACAGCACGGCAGTCTTGGCCAGTGTCCCCTTCCAGCAGCAGGCAGGGTAAGATGGGCTCTAGATGGCGATATATAGAGCCAGGGCTTCAGATAGGCCGCATTCACAACCAAAGTTGATACGAGAACTAACAGATCCGAGGATCAAATAAGACCGACCCGTTGAAAGCTTGTCGTGTAATCCACTCGGGGAATCTATTCATTGTCTATTAGGGGACTATGCGACAAACTTTCAAGTGGGTCGGCCGTATCTGATCCTTAAATTTTTAGGACACTAATCTACTGGTCGTAAATGGGAGCCCCTTTTCATTAAGTTGATTAGGCTTAGGTGCATGTAAGAGATTTAACCAAACCGACTACCCTGTAGCCGGCTACTATCGAGTGTTTCACAGAGAACCGACCTGTGTGGCATTTCTACAAATTCATAACATACGAGTAACGCGGGCACATTTTGGCTTAAGTCCTAAATTCGCGCGGAGCGATACGTTTAGCTGCATCGGTTCACTATACCAGATTCGAAAGTGGTCCTACGCTACCGAAGGTTTTTATCTACCCTCCATCAAGGCCACAGAGAGATTTGTCAGCAGATATTCACAGATGCTTCTAGCTAATAGATGACCATTTTCTCTGCTGTTCACAGTACAAATTACGTCATTAATCAGCCAAAGTCATGTCAGTGAATATCTCGCAAAAACTCAACCCGGGGCTTTCTCAGGGGATAATTTGAAGTTCTGCACTAGTTTGCTCTATGCTGTTTAGCTCATTTTATTAATGGGGACAGAGTTCAAGTCGGGAAAGGAAGAGAGTGAGCACGTTACAGTGATCGATGGGCCCTTATAAGTCTAATGTGAGATATGAAACTTACAGTGCAGAACATTATTACAGGATATTACTAAGTATTAATTGACTTTATCTACGCCCTTATTTCCTCCAAACGCATCTAAATTTAGTCTTAATTGCAAGGCATTTCACGCATATTGCCCTGAAATTGGAGGAACTCCATACATTTATTATTATTATTATTATTTTTATTTATTTATTTATTTTTTTGTCTATATGTGACATGAAAAAAAAGACAAAAGGACTGCTGCAGTTTGCGCGACATTGTACTACTTTCATAAAATGACAAACGATTGCTGTAAATCCAGTTTAGTAAAAATGAACTAACTGGTAAAAGTATGGCAAAGGGAGCTCGTGTTGAAATGCCAAGGCAATGCGAAATCGTAACATATATTCATAAATGTAGAAGAATGTTTTTTATTTCAATTAACCAGGCAAGGGGCAACTTTTGCGCTTCAAAATGTTGCGAAATTCCGACTTATCATCCTGTCTTGATTTATGTGTACAGCAAATTTAAATACACCAATAAAAATAATAATATATTATTATTATTTATTCAACAGTTATTAATTCAGTCAAATCAGGTTTAATTGTTGTCACCCGTGAAACGTAATGGTGATAAGACTGTTTAATTCATGTCTCTACCTCGTTTGTTCGGACTAATGCCAACTTGTATAATACATGTAAACGAAGAATCACCTACCTAGCGTTGTCGAAAGAGCTACTTCAAGTCCAAGCGCTACAAACACTACACTGATTATCAGGGTGTTGGAACGCCGAAAACGGTACCACAGTCCCGGTTGCTGGGGGTCTTCCTGTGCAGCACTTTCGTCACTTACTGGGTCTAGCAGTTCGTTAGACATTTTCTGTTTTTCTTCATCCGTACTATCTCATTAGACCAGTAATGGCAATAGGCAACCACATAGAACACTATTAGAAAACCGACAGCGCAGAACAGTAATCACAAGTCTAAGACCCCATTCCCACAGGTTTTAGATCGATCTATCCCTGTGGGGAGTCTCACTAGATTACTGTCAGCTTAGCCGGCTTAAATGTCTGTCCCGCCTACTTAAAGCTGTAAGAGGGTAATTAACTACCGTGCGCGGTCGGCTGACAGCAATTTAGTGTGAACCCCCAGGCAGTTAGGTCGATCTAGATGGATCGATCTAAATCTATGGGAATGCACTCTAAAGCACCGTGAGTGATATTTTTACAGTTGACAAGACGTCTCCAAATGGCCGCTCGGGTTGGCTGGAGGAAAACAAATGGCTAGCCCAATGTATACAGCCGTGTTATTATGCACAGATTTGAGCGTTTATATCCATGTGGATAATTCAATTTATATATGTAGATGATTCAATTTGTATGCAATAATACAATAAGTTAATACAATACATTATTCATCGCTTAGAGACACACTGAATAGAGCAATTGTACAAGTAATTATCTAAATGCAGATTGTATGCTATTAATATATCAACACTTCAGCTTCATATTAAACTACTTTCGATCTCCTTTTAACAACCCAGCGGGCAAATTATGTTGTTTTAACGTTGAAACAACGATGAACCATAACGTTGATAACACGTTGGATAAACATTGGATTTGAAAGTTGGATCTACGTCAGATAACAACATTGTATCAACCCCAATTGTTAGACAACATTCTTGCATGAAAAGACATTAAAATGACCTGAAATGTTTTTATTTTTGGTACAAAACACAGGTACACAATTATAACATAGACTGTAAAAACTTCCAAGTGCCTGCTTTGTCTGATTTTTTCAACGCATTTAGCTCCTAAGCATGTTTTGCACCTAAGTATGTTACACGCTTTTAGCCCGGATGTGTTTAGCGGTAGTGCATATTTGATGGCTAAATATACGTAGTGTATATGTGTATGCCCTTTAAGTTAGGATTTCAAAGGTTAAGATATAGGCCCCTATATATATATATATATATATATATATATATATATATATATATATATATATATATAAAAGAAAATAACTATGTATATATATAGTCATAGTCACCTCAACCTGTCTATCCATAACAGGGCACCGAGATCAGTCACTTTGTTAATATCAGTCCATCATACTTACAGCGACTTATCCATCCTAGTGTTAGCTGACCTTGCAAGGAAGTTTATTGGAATGTATTTCTGAATAACAAGTTAAGAGAATTCACTAGTTCACTAAAGACACAAAACAACTGTCACTTTTACTTTAAAACACTTTTTTATTATTTTGATAAAGTTAGTTACAGTATTAATAAACAAAGTATCACGTTTTCAATAATTAATATTTTTAATTACAATCCATGTCTTTCATCACGACGACCAAACAACAACGTTGAGTCAATGACCAAAATACAACGTTGAGTGAACGTCACATTATGACGGTGTTTTGACGTGGCTGGATCAACGTTGATTTTACATTTTACGTTGAATTTAGGTAGATCAACGGCAATTCAACGTTCAACGTATCAACCTGTTTTCAACGTTGATCCAACGTCACTTTGCCTGCTGGGAAAGTCTTATGAATTTTGAAACCTCCTTTATATTTGGACGTGGAAACAATGCTAGTATCAAAAATGTGTTTAGATTTAAATGATTAGAACACATCAAATTCATAAAGTTATATAATTGGAAGACGTTTGTGTATGACTTCCGTCCTTATGAATAAAATAAAATCCTATTTCCGTTCTTCACTCGTTAGACATCGGTATATCATGTGACTTTTGGGCGCCATATTTGTCCGTATTTTCACTGCCCACCAACTTCAAGGTTTCCGGGTCCTGCAATAGAAACCAATCACAAGTTATTGCTATAATGCCAGAGCCCATAATTATATCATAATACATGTAATCATTTTTACAAAAGATAAAAAAAATATTTGTATAAAATGGGTCACGTGGGTAACACGATAAAGACGCGTGTATTTAAAATCGTTTTCCCGTGATGCTTCACCTTTTCGAAGAAAAGCCACATTAACAAACAGCTCGCCGGTACTCAACACTATACAACAATAGAGTATATCGAAAAAAATAGTAAATATTCAATATGTGACAACAAATTATACTGAAGAAATAATGACGTCACATGTCGCTCTATGAAAAGCGTGACACTCTCAACAGTAAAGATTGAAATCAAGTGTTCACCTCTGTGTCTAGATTGGTGCCTTTAGGGTTACGAAATAGGATGCAGATACAAGTGTACAGGATCATTAACACCGGGATGCCGCGACACACCCTGTGAAACATGGAGAAAATGAATCAAGCTTACATTATAATGCAACAGATTCACAAAAATGTATTGGACTTTTAAAATATTAACTTAGGCCCTTATTCTTTATTATTAAACATGCTGGATCAAAATTGAAATTATTAAGGATCTACTGGATTTCAAACCGCGTTATCTGTGCCTAACTGCAATTAAGTGACGTCATCTGTCGTCGTGCATGACGTCACAGATAGTACTTGAGAACCTCTACCCGAACACTCACTAATCCCTGGCCTCGCATACAATGGGGAATCCGCAGCAAAACAGCTACGTATAGAGAGTAAAAGACCATGATGTTGTTGCTGTTTATGTGGTAAAGTAACTGCAGACAGGGGGCATTTATCGTGCATTTGTAAAACACCATGTTGAAATACATACAGGCGTATACAGATAATTGTCATTACCAGTTAAATGATGTGACGTCCACAAGTACGCCAGCGCCAACAGTGCCTGAAAGAAGCAATCAATAAAAACATGAATCCGATTATCATTTCTTAATAAAACAAGAATGAAGGAATACATAATACAAATCCAGTTTGATGGTTTTGTAACGGAACAAACTAACACATAGGCCCTTTGCACTGTGTGTGTGTGTGTGTGTGTATGTGTGTGTGTGTGTGTGTGTATTTGGTGGGTTTTATGCCGACCTGGAGACCGTGTGTAATCAATGATGCCAGTTACAAATTCTACTTACTCACCTGTTATAAAACCCAAGGAATAAGCACCACTGGTTAGACCGTACACCTGCCCGTACTCGGCTCTGTGTCGTATCTCCACCAAGTCGCCCATAATAGGAGCTATCACAGTGTTGGCAAACCCGAACCCTATGTATATCAAGCTCTGGGGGCCAATGTTCACCCATACAGAGGAGGTGAATGGGTACTAAGGAAAAAAAGGAAAAAACAACTCATGAACCTCGTATTCATACCGGTATCTTAAATTGCATTAAAAATACACCCGCGCACGGGCGCACAAACACACTAACAAATGCACACACTCTCGGGCACACACACACACACACACGCACACACACACACCTTCAGACATACGGCTTTGTGTTCAATCACCCATCTGTCAATCAAATATGCTACGCGTGTGCACGAGTGTGGGTGCATAAGTGTGCTTGCACGTGCGTGTGCGTGTCATGATCCAACGCTAAAAACATACACGTACCCATATGTAAGCTAACCCATTAAGGAGGAGGCCAACTGCTGCAAATATCCACCTGCAATGTAAAAACACACACACATTCGTTTATGGCTTCCAGGGAGCATCTCCCATTCAACGTTTATATGACCTTTTTTTCTAATAAAAATATATTTAGTAACGTTTACAAGCCACGATACCATCACCTCTGCTAGAAATATAAAATACAGGTATCAAGGAATCGTCACCTTATCACTTCGCGAAAATTAAATCACCACACTAGCTATAACGTTATTGGTTGCTTCACCATCAATACCGGAGTTTATGGGTCCTATACAAAAACAGCCTACCAACATTCTTTTCTTGTTATATGTCCTAGTATGAACTGGATTATAAACTGAAGTGTCCCTGCTATCAGGAATACGGCACCTACAATGTAAAACAATGGTAAAATATATATATATATTAAACAGGAAGATATTGTCATCAAAATATCGTCGCAGGTAGTTAATCTTGTGAAGAAAATTTCATGATTTCTTATGTCATTTTGTTTGATGAAGAGGTATTGTATGATACCGCGTGTTCCTGCAAACGTCGTGAACTGTTGTGCATTGTTAGGACCAAATCCCGCTGTACGCAGATACAAAACTATTTTTAAGTAAATAAAAATTACAAAAAAGAAAAAAGACTCACCTATTTCCCAAACCATCCCGAATTGTTCCTCCATTATCCAGGGCGGTGCAATGGCGAGGCTGGCTCCTAAACTAAGGGTGTACATCAAGGTGTAACCTGCACATGCATCACATATGAACATTTGAAAAAATATCCTCGTGGGAGTAACGTGACTACAACATTGCCACAACAGCAACGCTTGTTGTTAGCATCGTTGTCATTGCGTATTCCCATATGGTGTATACATGTTTAATAGGATAATCATTACTTTTTTTAGCAAAAATGATATTTACTCTAGCATTGCTGGGTTACTGAAATTGAGTAATGTATTTTAAAAACGTCTTCCCTAGAGTACAAAAGTCATGGAAGAGCCATGTGTGAAATCTTTGTAGGCCTGTATAAATACGTACAGCCTTTGTTAAAACACACTATCGTGTATGATTTGCACAACCAAATACTTTCGAAAAAAATATAATCTCTTGACATTTATTTTATCTATATCTATATCTATTTTACTCTCTAAGGGTTTTCTTAATTCCAGAAACCCAATATAATGCCCTTACCGAGTCCCAGCTCAATGTACGGGTCAACCAGTAACTCTTTAAAGTCACTCCACGCCCCATAAGATGAAGGTTCAACCTGCGTACAGATAAAAAAAATCATTGGACTGAAGCCCAAAACAATTTACAGTATATCCACCAGTTGTATTCAAAAATCAGATGAAAAATATGAATTCTACATCATGATGTAAACCTGATTTAAGAACTGCAAATGAATTATTTAGACATTTTTAAAGGCTTTTATTTTAATCTGATCATAATAACTGATACAGCTTTATTGTTTTGAATATCCCACCCTTTAAAAAAAAATCCTTTAATCCTTAATCCTTTCAGATTATAATCAAAATTAGAATTTACAACTCTTTTAGATCCATAATTTCATTCATTTTATAAGGAATGTTTCATTGACCTGCACGGCCTCTTATTCATGCCTTACGTCGTAATGAAAACATAAGCTGAGCCCGTGTTTTAAATGTTTGGGCATTTAATCGTTTTTGATCTGTATTTTGAACAGCGCTCGTTACATTTACTGTTTACTTGGTCATGTACAGTCTTGTGTAAACGTATTTATTAAAATGTGCATCATGCTGCATTTAGTGTACCGCCACTGTATACCTACCAGTTTTTCCGGAACCACGATGATCAGTCTAAAAACTGGAAGAGAACTGACAAATGTGAAAGGTGTTTCTACCCCGTGCGCATGCAAACGCGCATATGGGAATATATTCATTTAATTATGGCAGTTAATGTGTCTTATATTCAAGATCCGTTGACAAATTAAAAAAACAAAAAAACTAAACCCAAACGTTCATCGACATCTAAAAGCACAACCGTACTGCTACGATAAGTATAAATGATATGAAATGGATTAAATTGTATGTTTTGATTTATATTCTCAAATAAAAAGTTATATTACAAAGACCATCTTAAGTCTGTTTGCGTCCTAATGCACGCAAAACTGTTATCTGCTGCAGCTGCTCAATGAAGGCTCCTGGTTTAAACGAAACCAAATTCCTCGATGCCTGCATGGATTACACCAGATTTTTCAGAGACACGATTCGAGCAAGAAGTAACGGAATTAAACATCTAACAGCAAGGAAGACGTGAAAAAAACAGTAACAAATTAGACTGGAAATAATATAAATGACGTCACCAAACGACTATATTATACAGACAGCCCATGCTGGCCTCAGAGCTTTACAACTGTACTTTTCATGCAAAACAATCTAGTGACGTCATGCAGTCACATTTCCAGTTGAATTTGTTTCTGTGGTGAACACGTCTTCTCACCTGCGTCTAACACGTTAATGCCAGCGAGTATCAGGAAGGGAAACTCTTTGCCCAGAAACTGATAAGTGAACGTCCCCAGTGGAAATCCAACTGAAATATGACGTCATCTTGTGTCATCTAGGTTGCATGTACATGGTTGATAATGCATTTTCAGTAGATAAGATCTTTTTTAATAATATGTACTTTTGACGCACAAAAAGATGCAATTATTACCTTGTAAACCTGGATTGATTAAGGAGAAAAAGTACGTCGGGAATTTGCATAAAAGGAATTTGACAGAGTTCGATTAAAATCATTTGAAATTATAGAAAAACACTTGGAGAAAAAATGGGCAGAAGAAAAAAAGAAATTATCATAGTCATAGTTAAACAGACGGCTGACATGTAGAAAGACAGACAGGGAGAGAGATCAAGAGAGAGATAAAGAGAGAGAAAGATAGTTGACATGAAAGGTGTTACTTACATATAACACCGAATGCATACCCTCCAAAAGCCTTAGCCATGGCCCTTGATCTTTCGTCAACGTCAGTGTATGCTTCTGCAAGCATCGCAATGGCTGTTGAGAAATAACAGTGCGTTAGGTGCGCCAGACATAATGTGTTGGTTGTTCACGGTGAAGATTATGAACGTCGTCAAACCTAATACAATATGGCGTTGACATAACTCGTTTTTGTTTCGACACCGATCTACTCCCTATATAATATCTCTCTCTTTCTTCTCTCTCTCTCTCTCTCTCTCTCTCTCTCTCTCTCATGCAGCGGCCTGTATACATAAGTTCAATTCAGCAGTAAGTGCCATCAATATAATTAATCCAGTGTTGAAAACGTAGATGGCACGTCTTTTCCCTCAATTCCACTCTCTGCGTGCTCCACCTATGAATACATATAGTCTAGTAATCTTTGACAGATACAAAACTTTAAGACAAAAACTTACCTGCTACTGTGGTCAGACTGCAGCCCACCCCCTGCATAGCTCGCGACAACATCAGCATAGGGAAGCCGTTCAGGAAGGCAAAAGCTTTTAAGAAAGAAAATAAAAAATGGAGCATATGATTTATACGATCACAAGTGACGAGTAAATTAATTTAGCACTTTTGTTATTGCTAGACTAAGAAAACATGAATCTAAAATGCAACCAATGGCATGTGTATGAATGGTTTAAACTCAGTATTGTCCATGTTCCTACGAACTGTACACTTAGAATCACGCACGTATTACCAGACTATGACAAAGCAGGGGCCCGTTTCACGAAGCTGTCGTTAGTTACGAAGCTGTCGTTAGTTAGAATAACTATTTATAAATACCCTCTGCGCATTCTCTTAACACATTTCTTTCTGTTAATATAAGAAGGTAAAAATATAGCCATTTGAAATAGTCAGAGCAGTCAGAGAAAAATGTGTTTTACAATAGAGAACATACATACCCAATGTCGCTGCTATATTTATAATTGATCCCAAAAGAAGCGGCCATCTGTGTCCAACTCTAGAATAGAGGTTTCCTAACTACAGTTACTCTAGTGCTTACAATTACTAATAATTAACGTTTTAAATAAATCTTTGAGCATGAGTGGTAATTTCATTTCTCACAAATACTAGGATGATTCATAAACATATCAATAAGGCTATATACATAAAAAAGAAGAAATAATAATCTGGACAAAAGCATAAAAAATCTACAAACGGTCCTCTAAATATCTTGGAACTTCTAAAATTGGCAGCAAAAACTTACCTGTCAATAAGAATACCAAACAGCGGTTTGGCGAACACTTCCACGATGCTCTTAGTTCCGATCACAAAGCCGCCCTCGCCAGTATAATCTATGGTAGGCAGTGAGAAGTTGGTCTGCCCGGCTTGGATGGTGCGGCAATCCTCGCCTGTGTCGCTCTCCAGTAACATACAAGGGAGAATGGCATCTAGAGGAGGTCGAATAAGCACATGTGAGGTGTTGGGATAATTAGGCCGCATTAACTACCAGAGTTTATCTTACAGCGCATTCAGAACAAGTTGATCCGCGGACTAAATATGGCCGACCCACTTAAAAGCAGCGCCGACTAATATCCTGAAGGTCTCCCCACCTCCACAGGAGCCTTCGCTGCAGGGTCCAAGAGCAATTAAACCTCGGAGCCGTGATTTAATCCGTTCAATAGTGCGTGTGGAGACGGGGAGACCATCAGGGGAGTAAGCGACTTGCCTTTTTGTGGGGTCGGCCATATATAGTCGGAGGACCAGTTAAGCCGCAGGTTAGCTGCTCTGAATGCGCTCTGAATAACAGATCTGCAGATCAAATATGGCCGACCCACTTGAAAGCCTACCGCGTAATCCGCGCAGGGAATCTTTTCAGTGTTTATTAGGGATTTTTATACGGTAAGCTTTCAAGTGGGTCGGCCATATTTGATCCGTGGATCTTTAGGTACGTGGATCAATTTGTTCTGAATGGGCCCTTATTTCAATAATGGGGAGTACTTAATATTGGGAATATATATGTGGAAGTGTTGGGTGAAAATTGTTCAAATGTGGCAGTTGTGCCCAAAACTGATATGGACTTGGGCTTTGAAAAGAATACAGTTGTGCTAGTTGTATACCCAAAGCAATAACTGACTGTTAACCTAGTGCCCAGGTTTTTTTTTTCTTAAGTGGTGACCCTGCACTAACCTAGCTACCGGTACTACAAAGGTTTTTATCCTGAGTAGTGACACTTAGTTCTACATGTACAAGGATTTTAGCCTGAGTAATGGCCTCTTTTGTGAAAGCTGCCCAAGGGCTATTTCAGAACGAGGATATACTTGCTACAATTTTATACCACATAATTGAACAGGAAAAGAAATTCGCACCGACAATCAAATGGTTTAAATCAATCTCTACATTCGCAATCGTTTTTTAGAATGAGAGAAAATCAACTTTTATTGCTAATAGGACGGTTAAATGACATGTAGTGCAACTGCGAGTACAGAGTTCCTGCAGCGCCCCCCCCCCCCCCAACAAGTCCATGCTCTCGCAGTACATGAATGTTCTTAAAATAGTCGAAGTAATTGAAATTTGAATAACTAGAAAAAATCCATGTGACCCCGTTAAACGGTAAGTAGATCCCAAAGGCATTATTGCAGTAGTAAATTGTGTCTCCTACCCAAAAACTGGCGTGACGAGAGGTAATGAAATGCCTGACCTGATATGGGGTTGGCACTGGCTCACCTTGGTAAGAGCAAAGGGGAGATTGCCCCAAGCATGAGACTCAATGTCACAAAACAAAAACAATGACAGGCAATTTATCCAATCTGAGCCAAAAAGAAAAAGTTTAATCAGTTGATATTTGAGTTAATTGTGGCAGTGGAGATTCAAACATTTTTTTTTATATAACAAAAAAATCTTGGCCTAAATACTGCATGTTGAATACATCTATACGAAAAAAAAAACATGCTCACGGTTGTATTAACTACGCCAAGTTGAACGTGTCCTCTTCACACCAAGTACAGGTATATCAAAGCTTATTTCTTCTCTTGTTGAATATGCTTGCCTTGCGTGGGTTCCCCGAGTTAACCAGTGATCAGTGAAATACATGTAGGCCTATCTAATTCAGGCCCGTAGCCAGCAATTGCAAAATGGGGGTCTTTTTCTGAAAATGTGGACTTTTTTCATGGAACCTTAGTTTACCTAGATCAAATTTATCCAAAGTGGACCTTTTCCCAGTAAAAAGGGCAGTTCTTTCGACCCCCCCCCTCCCGACTACGGGCAAGTATTCAGAGCAGTGAGAATTATATTTCTGGACTTTAATGCCTAAAAAAAGTAAACCTTTATAAACCGTCACATATGAAAATTCAGAGTGACAATGATAAACTGAATTATCATTAATCTCCAACTCCCACAAAATTGTAAGGAGGCACTCATTTTAGCCTCAATGTGCCAAAATCAAAACACTTTTATCCATTTATCCTTAAAGTGATAATAACTCTTCGTTTCGGCCAAAAAATTAATTTTCCTGGAGTAAGAGATTTTAACAGAGTATAGCCATCAATGGAGGTCACGTGGTCTAAAGACAAACTAAGATATAAGAATAATAGCTATAACTGCCGTTTTTGTGGTAAAACAGAATATATTATATTTCTATGAGTTATTCACAATGTTTTTATTGTGAAATATAGATCTCATACGAAGAGTTATTATCCCTTTAACTACGTGCTTTTTTATATTACAAATTCTAAACATTAAATCGTACACATTTATGTATTTTTTAATCTTAAAAACAGTTCTATGGGCAGTTGGAGTTCCCTTCGTGTACTTTCGACCTACCTAGGGCTGTTGAAAGGGACACTTCAAGTCCAAGAGCCACAAAAACCACGCCGATAATAAGGGCACTGGAACGGCGGAACCGATGCCAAAGACCCGTTTGCTTGGAATCCTTTTCTGCCGTATTCTCAGAAGGCATCGGTTTTAGTTCGAATTGTTCGATATCGCCTGGTTTGCGGAGCGGCATGGCGCTACTTAAGGTCTTTACTAGGTCAAAAGGTGTGGTAATGTACATTTGGGTACAACCTCGTTCAAGTCCGCCAGGTGTACAAAAATTAATGGGATTAGACACACTGGCATGCAACACTTTGTGGTTCCATTCAAAATATGTTATAATTTTTTTTTCAAAAAATTACTTTTCAATGCAATTGGACTTATGCTATTGACGACTAGCGGGTACAAAAATTAATGGTGTCACGCAAGTTCAAATATCTAAGTGATTTTTTATACAGAATATTGTAAATATTCTTGACGTGGATTTTTTTTCTTTTCCATGCCATGCATAACGAATTATTAGACTCGCTACATTTGTCTTCTGTCTTGATGTTCCCTTGCATCAAAGTTGCGGTTGGCCAAGCCAGCTATTTACATTGCTACAAAACCCTAGCACGACTGGGTCATTATAAAGCACATGCTGAGATGGGTTAGCATAGGATGAATGAAAAAAAAACATTTAAAGGCTCATTTTATAAGTTTAAAACAAAAAAAAAAACTATCGTTAGAAAAACTGGTGAGTATACGAGTACATAGGTGCTAACGATAACATACTTGTAGCGAGCACTGTAATGCAAAATGCGAACGGTTTAGCCAGATTTTACTATTTCTATAATTTTCTTTTTGTCGGCTCCAGACTATTTTCAGAATGACAAAATTACGCTCTGATTATCGATAATTCAACACTTTTATTATCAAAGGATTATATAAATTGACTCCAGAATAACGTGCCGAAAGAAACTCTAGACAGCAGAGCGTAATGCGGATGATGTGGCTTTTGAACGGAAAGAGTTACCTATAGGCAGCGTAAATTGCGAACCACTTAAAATAAGCACAGATCGCTTAAAAGAAACGCAAAGAAGCCAAAATTCTTGATAATAATAGCCAAATGAATTGTGAAACGGTCAAAAGAAACACTCTCTAAAGCAACGTAATCACCCAAAATAAATCACAAACGTAAGTAACGAGTAGTGGGATATAAAACGAAAACCATCGTATTTTAAATAAGCCACAGTAGAATATACCACATTTCTATGAATATGGATCTCATACGAACAGTGGTTGTCCCTTTACAATTATTATATACAAGAATGCATTCCCTGGAAACATGGACTCTAACTTCCTTTCTCGATCTCCAAGAGAGCATTCAGAACACCAAACCAAGGAGTTATAACAGAAGGAGATTACACGCGTGGGGGCGGAGCCCGTATTACGGTCTCTCATTGGTCGGAATGAATAGAACCCAGAGAACAATGGATGCCTATCTCTGTTACGCTTAATTGCTACTCTCGTTTAAATCTCGTTTGTTAGTATCTGTGCCTTCGTCTGTTGATTTTTGAGGACAGAAACAGAAACGGAGTCCCAAGTTTCTAAAAAATGAGAGAAATACAGAATTTATATGATATTACGTTGGACAAGGTTTTCAAAAAACAGGTAAGTGCTTTTAAATGCATAACTACTCGAAATATGAAGATAAATTGCAACTTTTATGCCGTGGGGTCTCACTGTGTAAGTGTCCAGCTCCACGTCGATCTCGCGAGGTGGTGTGTGGAGCATAAATATTGCACGAAAAATATTTCCCACTCATAACAAGTGCTTATAAATATAGTATCAGATGAAAAAAGTTTGGTCTTTATACAGTTGCAATTGTTAAGTAATTTGTGGCAATAGCAAAGAATAAAACTTAGGTGCACTTTCAGTAGCCGAATAACAAGCAGATGCTTAAGCCGCCATCTTGTTAATATTTCGAAAAAAAAATTACTCCAAAAGACATTTTCCTCCTACTTTTTGAAACTTGTGTCACATGACAGTCATAAAATTTAACTAATTGTTATGTGTGCAACACACTTGCTTGAGCAGTATTGTTTTTTTTTTTTTTGCGATTTTACATGTGGTCTAGCTTGGATACGACAATTGACAATTTTCATGAGTTCCAATCAAAAAGTGTTACGCTTGTTACGGCCAAAAGCCTTACCGCTTTTTGTACTTTTCAAATGCAAGATTATAAAAAAATTTGGTGTGTTTAGATTCTTGAACATCTTGGTCGTGGCGTGGTATATATTGCATGGATACTGCTCCAATATTTCTTGAAAAAAATAACCTGATTTGTTCAGAATACCAATTTTTTACTCTAGTGTTATGGGTAAATGTACCATTTTGGCCTTTACCTTTTTCATGTTTAAATCTAAAAAGACTTATCATGACAGTTGGTCATCATTTTTCTTCTCACCATGGTGGGTGGCTTTGGAGTGGTAACTTTGTTGTTAAAGTGAAGTGCTCAGTTTTTTTTTGACTGGAAAATTTTGCCTCCACCCAGCATTTTCCATCATGGCGGTCTAACAGGAAGTTTGACTTCACAGTGTCTTTGGTATAGTTATTTTTAACTTATTTAGTCTTCTTTTTACATATATATGTTTTAATTCATATTAAACCTTTGAAAAAAGAACACACATGAATCCTGGTGCTTCTTAATTTAAAGTCTTAAGGTTTTAAGTTCACCTAGGCTCCACCAATTACTTAACCTGTTATCTCACTACACATCTCTCTTTGAGTCAAGGTGTGTAAGACACACCTTATTGTGTAAGACACCTCTATAATTAAGGGGTACTTGCTTCTCTACTTAAATTATACTTCACTACTTTGGCATGTTAGGTGGCAAGCTTGGATGTTTCAGTTCATTTTAAGAAAGAAGCTTTGCCTTGGTGGTTACAAAAGAATAGAACTCTATTAAGGTTTATTCATTACTTGAAATTAAATATTTCATCTTGTAGTGTTGAAACAGAAATTCTCTCAAAATTGATAATGAATTTGACATGCATATCTTAACACTACTCAAGTTTTTTTTTCTATTATAGATGTGGGAGAAGGCTGCATTGAATATATGAATTATGGTCAGGCTGGAAAAAATTAAAATATGTCAATGAAAAAAGGAGGTCAGCGTGTCTGGGGTAAGTTACTTTTGTCATAATGCCTAAGATGCATTAAACATTCACTAACAACAGTACCCTTTTTAATTTTTTTTTCAAAATACAACAACCTTGGGCATTTTCCTTTTAGCAACCAGCCTCTCTGAAATCCCCTTTTTGTCCTGTCAGAAGAGTAGGAACCAGGGCGGATTTAAATAATTTCTTGTAATAAGTACAATTTCTTTCAATTTCTTGGGGTTATTAGCTTGTGATCATGAATCTTGATGTTCTATATAAATTTAGTTGTAAATTGTTCATTTATGTGGTGAACATTATTTCAGTCAAGTCATAACAAGACACATTAAACTTCACTGCGTAATTCTATAATGTCTACATGGATACTAGTAGTTCATACTGCTATTATTATGTTTTTTTTCTAACCTACAGGTTTCTCTTTTTTCTGAGTGGCATGGCATTAGCAAGGCAGAAGAAAAGGCCCTGAAGAAATTCTCACTTGAGTTGTCCTTTTTGGAGAAGAAACTGGATAAGACTGGCCAACAGAGATTGCATTAAATTAATAGTGCTCCTTCATGACATTTTAAAATATTTTCAGTCACCTAACTGACTCTATACATTGCAAAAGTGGACATAAATTTTATGTTACTGTTACGTGGAAAAAAATTCAAAACCTATATATAAATTGTTGAGTGCCATGGTATAACAGTCTACTTGATTGCCAGTAAAATTTGGACTGTTTCAGTGAAATTTCTTTAAAGCAGTCACTTACTGGCCCAGTTAATTTTTTCAGCTGTAACATGTACTCCAGTTCATTTTATAAATGTAATTACTAAGTGTTCTCTTGATTTATAATAACCTTTTGAAAATCCCATGTTTTTTATCCTATTTGTAAGAATTAGCCACTTTATCTTCTAGGTTTTTTTTCATTCAGCCCATTACATTCTCAGACCTTGCTGGCCTGTGAGTGGAATAGTATCTGGCACAGACTGGTATCAGCAAGTCAGATAAAAAAGAATATAATTATTTCTATTTGCACAGTTGAAAAAAATTCCAACACAGACTGAATAAAAGTGGAAAACTATAGCAACTTAATCATTCTTATGACTTCATTAATTACTGCTTATGTGTAAAATTTTGTTTTTGTTCTTCTATTGATATAATAAAATGGTTTTACTCACAGATGCTACTATCATGATGCTTGAGTATAGAGTTGACTTAAAAGATATTTTAAGTTAATATAGTAAATAATAGTTGAAATTCAAAATTCTCATCTTTATTTGTTTCACTTTAAAGAGCTGTTAATACTAAAATTTCTGATATATTTTGAATATAAATATATTTATGAATGAATAAAAATTATACTTAATGTTTAGCACTGTGCACTTGTTTACCGACAAATAAGAAGGGTTAGTATGTGTCAAAATAATCCTGAAAATAAAAAGGGAGATTTCCAAGATAAAGAAATTTATAACGAGTATTTAGTAAACTGACATGTCGTGGAATTGCCTCAACCTTTGATTAAAATTTCACTTTAATGCATTATGATATTAAAATTATACCGAGTGAGAGAAAAAAATACTTAAAGAAATTAAAAACCAGTCACAAAGCTTAGGCACTGTCTCAATGTATATGTTTATGGGACCAAAGGGCAGGGGGGTCCAAACGTTTATGTATTAATATTATGCCCTTTGGCAGTGAGGACAGACGTTCACTTGAATGTCATTTTCACAAACCACAGTTGGGACGTTTTCTTTTGACTTATCCTTGGTGATTTTTCACTGTGTTGTGCAAAAGAAAAGCCATCTATCACCGACTCAAAAAAACTCATGGCGACCATCCTCAGTCACCACCTTATAATCGCTTTCTACGATATCGTTCCCTCCCAGCACCTCGTCCAAATAACTACCTGTGAAAAAAATCGTCAGCATACAGCGCCGCTTTGACACTACTGATCTCGAATTCTAACGCGAAATAACGCATATAAAATCAATCTCCAAGCGGAGGAGAGCGACCCAGACGAAACCTTGAGACAGGAGGCCCCCCGTAGCTAGCTCCGCCCACCGTAACAGACATCGGACAATAGAAAGGCTTGCGTGTAATCTCCTTCTGTTATAACTCCTTGACCAAACTAACAGATCCGCGGATCAAATATGGCCGACTTACTTGAATACTTAATGCGTAAACCCCGCGAAAAATCTATTCAATGTCCAATCGGAAATTTAGCGGCGGGCTTTTTAGAGGGTCGCCATATTTGAGCCGGGGATATGTTAGTCGGCTGTCCAAAAAGGACGAGAACTACACAGGAACTAATCTACAAAACACACGATAACATTTACAGCTTTTTAAACCAAGTTCTTTTAAGAATTTAAATTTAATATTAAAATATTTATTATACTTTACCCTAGTGCACAACACCTACAGGTAGTACTATACATTCCATTTCCCCGAGACGGACATAAATGTAAACTTGTACTTTTTTAAATGTAAATCTCTGATGCGTACTTGCATATAACTGACACTGTGCCAAAGCACATTTGCTTCTAGACACTTTGAATCTTTGAATAGACATCGTAACTCTGCGTATTTCACTGTTAGAACGGGGCTCCGTAACCCGAAAGCATCGCGAATTGCAACCGAGCGCAAGGGTCTTTATTCCATAACTCGGGATTTACTCGCCCCATACAATAACCTCGAAATACATGGTGATATCGCTATTCGCAGTTCGTGATGCTTTCGCGTTACTGAGCCCAGGGCCTCATAACTCGAAAGCATCGCACATTGCGACCAAGCGCAAACGTCGCGATTCCATAACTCGCCCATACTCGCCCCATATTATACACTGTAGCCTGTAAGTGAAATCGCTATTCGCAACGCGCGATGCTTTTGAGTTCCAGGGCCTTGGTCTCGTAATGATAGCTTTTTACCATCTTAGCCTGCGTTGTGTTATGTATTATCAGATATTATGTATCTGTATCTGCAAAAATATTTTTAAACATGGCGACAGGATAGATCTCAGGTCTCACTTCTGGAGCAATTTTTTCATTCAATTCCTTCTTCACTACAGCTTCTATATCAGATTCCCTCAGTTCCTTTGTCTCGTTGCACATGTCCTTGTCTTCTAATTCCCCTTTTATATACTGCAGCGAAACCACTGAGCTCTGTGGTACATCCTCTTTTTGACAATCCTTTTTTGAAGGCTGAAGTGGGACTCTAATGCGCATCTCTTCATGCTGCTCATGTTCACATTTGTCCATAACACTCTTTTCACTCTTTTCACATTTAAATGGGTTTTCTTCAGTGTGGTGCCTTTCATGTCGTATGCAATTCTTTTTGTGACGAAAACCCCTATCACAATGCTGGCATTTGAATGGTTTTTCTCCAGTGTGGATCATTTCATGTACCCTACATTTACTTCTGCTGCTAAAACTTGTCTCACAAAACTGACATTTGAATGGTTTTTCTCCAGTGTGAATCCTTTCATGCTGTAAATAATTCTGTTTAAAAATAAAACGCTTCTCACAAAACTGACATTTGAATGGTTTTTCTCCAGTGTGAATCCTTTTATGCTGTAAATAATACTGTTTAACAATAAATCCCTTTTCACAATACTGACATTTGAATGGTCTTTCTCCAGTGTGAATCATTTCATGCTGTAAATAATTCTGTTTAGTAGTAAAACTCTTTTCACAATACTGGCACTTGAATGGTTTTTCTCCAGTGTGGGTCATTTCGTGTACCCTACATTTACTTCTGCTGCTAAAACTCTTCTCACAAAACTGACATTTGAATGGTTTTTCTCCAGTGTGAATCATTTCATGCTTTTTACAGCTATTTAGAACACTAAAACTCTTTTCACAATACTGGCATTTGAATGGTTTTTCTCCAGTGTGGGTCCTTTCATGTCGTATACAATCCTTTTTGATGCAAAAAGCCTTCTCACAATAATGGCATTTGAATGGTTTTTCTCCAGTGTGGGTCATTTCGTGTACCCTACATTTACTTCTGCTGCCAAAACTCTTCTCACAAAACTGACATTTGTATAGTTTTTCTCCAGTGTGAATCTTTTCATGCCGTAAATAATACTGTTTAGAAATAAAACTCTTTTCACAATACTGGCATTTGAATGGTTTTTCTCCAGTGTGGGTCCTTTCATGTTGTTTACGATTACTTTGAGTTCGAAATCTCTTTTCGCAATACTGGCATTTGAATGGTTTTTCTCCAGTGTGAATCATTTCATGCTGTAAATAATTCTGTTTAGTAATAAAACTCTTTTCACAATACTGGCATTTGAATGGTTTTTCTCCAGTGTGGGTCCTTTCATGCTTTTTATGACTAATTTGAACACTAAAACTCTTTTCACAATACTGGCATTTGAATGGTTTTTCTCCAGTGTGGATCCTTTCATGCTTTTTACGACAACTTTGAACACGAAAACTTTTTTCACAATACTGGCATTTGAATGGTTTTTCTCCAGTGTGAATCATTTCATGCTGTTTACATAGATTTTTGACACTAAAGCTCTTTTCACAATACTGGCATTTGAATGGTTTTTCTCCAGTGTGAGTCTTTTCGTGTTGTTTACAGTTTTGTTTAGAAGTACAACTTTTTTCACAATACTGATATTTGAACGGTTTTTCCCCAGTGTGAGTCTTTTCATGTTGCTTATATTTACTTTTGAAATAAAAACTCTTCACACAATACTGGCATTTGAATGTTTTTTCCCTAGTGCCAGACATTCCATTCCTTTTCACAACAATAACCAAAGGATTGTCACGCCTTTCCGCTTTCAAGCCTTATAGGTTTATGCAGTTATATGTGGTGGTCCTAGTTGTCACATAATTGGCAGCGTCCGTCTCAGTAGTAAGAACAATAACCGTTGCTGCTGTTGCTGAACGTCGTTTCCAAACCAGCCTTTGTTCTCTTTTGTTCTGCATTCACGAATAGCCAATCCTTTATCGGCAATTTATCCAGTTTTTCAGACATTTGCTTATTTTTTATCATATATTTCACCCCTGGCGTGACTTTACGTACACATCTATTAACAATCCACCACAATACATGTATCAATTTTTCTGTTGTTCTAACGTTCGGTTATTGTAAGCTAAAGCGAAAAGTCAGTCTTTAAAGTCGAAGTACCTTCTGTCGTAATCTACAGTCTTGTATGATGCTGCCCGGCCGTTTCCGCTTATAACCACCGTGAACAACAGCTTCAGCAACACAAAGCCACAAAGAACTCGGTTAAAAAGGAAATGTGCTCTTCTTCGATTCTACTAGTAGTAGTCTAATACCCTCCAGGACAAGCCACAGTCCAGAATTAGTTTTTAGACAAAAGATAAATTATTTTTCCCATGCTTTCCTTACAGATCTTAAATGTTATACATATCGTAGAATTTTCAATCACTGTTAATATTTTAACGACAGATTTTGAAATAGAATTTATTATATATCTTCTTCTCCTATAAATTCCTTAATAAATGGATTGTGTACAAATAGCAAAATATTCATCAGAATGTCCAAATTAATATACAAGTCAGGACTCGATAAGTCGACAGCATCATAAATTCCGCCCGCACGCAATCAATTAATTTACAAATCTGATGATCAGACGGCAACCAACCGCACTGAGCGATACTCGCCGCCGTGCTTCTACGCCACCGATCGAAACGCAAACTTTAAGGTTGCAGCAATATAGCTTCACTATTTTTCATTTTGCTAAGGGATATTGGAATCATTGCGCCGTCAGAGCAGCATTCATCAATCATGCGTACTGGGGTGTACCTGACAGAAACAGTATTGCTTCATTGGTTAATGGAACTATATATAGGCCTATGGTCTCTCGAGGCCTAACTACACTAATATCGGCCAGTGTGTTGAGAGAAATTGGAGATTTTACAAATTTTGTTTTATTTCATGGTACCGTTTCTGGGATAAAATTTCAGAAATAATATTGAATTTATAGAAAAAAAAAAGATAACATATATATTTTAGACCAAACGACTATTCGGTTTGATCAAATTTGAGATATTTTACTTAAAAGTAAAATATAACGTACCGCTTAAGAGACAATTTATATTCACAAAGGTATACATCACTGATATCTTCGGGAAAATCAATTGAATATATTTTGGTGACAACACTTGAAAAAAAATTATTAGAAAACCATTTATTTCTACACAAGACAAACTAAGGTTGATTGCAAATAAGCATTATAAATACCTGTACTATCTTATCAGCTAGACTTTTTGCACAAAACTAAAAAAGCCTCAGATGATGTGTTCTCTCTGTAAATTACAATTTGAATCATGATAACATACGTCATATAATATAAATACAAGATAATTGCAGACAAGATGGACACTAAGATTTGGGCATAGAGAACAAGGGAAGCCTGGTAAGAGATGGAGGGATAAGTTACAACAGACGAGTAGTGATAAAAATTAGAAAGACAGAATGCCTGGACACTGAAAGAAGCATGCTGAAGCCTTTGTCCAACAGTGGAACACGTTAGTCTCTGGATAATGATGATGACAATGATTTATTTAGAGTCTAATATCCGATTATGTTCATCAGACATCGCAATTAGAGAAGGAAAATAGTGTAAGAAAATTACCTTATTAGAAAACTAAATGTCATTTCATTGCTTACAAAATTTCACTAAAAAGACATTAAATAACTGCCAAAGCCGTAAAATCGCAGTTATAAAATTTTCCAAAAAGACGCATCTTTAATTCGTTTCAAAAGGGTCAGTGAAAGCTGTATGTGGGGTCATGAATACACAAATATAAACCATGGCATTGTATAAGATTATTTAATGAAAAGGTCTGATAACATCCGAAAGCGATTTATCCACATCCGTTAGAAGACATCTTCCTACACTTTGCCAAAGCGGTTGTCCTCATAATATTCATATCCAGTGTCTGCCTGCAAGTCGCCGGAATGGGCAGTACTGGGCAGAAGTTCACAGACACATTGGTCATTTCCAGCACAGAGAATATTTATGGCCACACACTGCCAGTGTTTCATACAGGAGATGCTGCATTCGATGAGGCTCTCCACATTCAGCTTGGATATGGGGACGAAGGGTGCGCGCGCACCTGCTGCTACCCGCCGAAACCTGGTTGAACTTGTAATGCCTACAAATAATAGAAACTAATACAACTTAATACGCCGGCTTTGATTGAGCGACGTCGTCACTATTTTAATCATAAACATTATATATGCATGCTACTATATTTCAAGTGGGAACTATTTGTGTTGAACATACCCTGAACAATGTAGGAACAAGGAGACTTGCGAGAAACCCGAGGACCCTGCTCTTACCCCGGTGTCTGTCTGTGAAAGTGATTTTGAGAAACAGCCGTACACTCACCGCGAACCTCCACTTCACAAAGCTGCAAGTTATACGTGTCATTGCCAACTTTAATGATCAAGACATATCGTCCCCTCAGTGGTGACCCACAGGACAGAGACGTGTTCCCCGCGGGTGCCGCCCCCGGGTAACTGGCGCAGAGTTTGTACTGGATGAATGATGAACTATCCTCGTAAGAGGTTCCAACCCTCACTTCGAAATTATTCAAACGGTAAACTGGAAAAAAAAGAGCAAATTCCCCAATTTGACTTAACGCTATAACAATATTCAATGCCATGTAGCCACAAATTAAACATAAAAATCAGACATGGAAACTGCAGGCGGTGTAACCTACTAGTGTGTAGCAAACGTCACTTTATCTGAGCACGTGGTCACACGTAATTTTGTCCAAATTCCGTATGGTAGTTTCAATCACACTAGTTTTTCAGTTCGTTTTCGTATCCTCTACGACGGCCGTAGGGAGGGGTTTCCACACATTTACATTTCTCTGGCTATTTCTGTGCAATGTTCGATACTGTGTTCCATAGCCAGAGTTTTTGCACAAAAATGACGTCACCGCACAGCTAGTCTGTGTTAGGGTAGACCTACTGTTTCTAACATTTCTCACAACGCGTCCGTTGGGTATTACAGTAAAATATCACACAAGTGGCTATAACACAAACAGTAACGTGTTACGCGTACCACAATTTAAAGTGTATAACATAAAGAATTCAACGAACCAGTAAATCTACAACAGATAATAAAATCACTTACAACGCTGGTCACCACGGTTTGTTATTATGATACCAGCCACCCTCGCCGTGGTTTCTAAGTCCACCAGCCACCATTGCCCCTGAATTGCCTTGGTTTGGGCACAACTCCCATGGGACATGACGTCGTCATAGTTACCGTCCACAGCAGCACTGGCATTGCCGCCATTATTGTGTGTGGAACTTTGATATGCGGGTTTACCTCTGGCCAGATTCTTCGTGTATCCTCTGCACAGTGGTGTACCTACTGGATAATAATAATAATAATAATAATAATAAAATTATCAGTAAAATATCAAATTATATTTTCATGCTAAAATATTTGAAAAGACAGCTGAATACACGGATGAAAGGCGTTATGGTACCGTGTTACTTTAAATATCAAACTAACGTCAAAATCACATTTTCAGTGCATGTACAAATAAATTAAATGATGAAATTCCCCTTATGCGTTCTACTAATGCCAAACTTACCCAAAAGTATTACAGAAACTCCAACAGAAAGCAGTCGTACGGCCACCATACTCAATACGTTGTCGTTATCCCAGCAGCAGAGGGCTTCTGATGTAAGATGCTTGCATTCAAACTACTTAAATGTTCCGTTGTTGCACCTGATGGAGTTTTGCAATGAGTAGGGTTACTGCAGAGAATTGCAGGAGAAATGGTCTGTATTGTCGGTAAAATAATCAGAAGAGTGCAGACTTTTCCCAAACTGATGAATAATTTAATGAAACACCGAGTTTCTTATGTCACATTACATCAAACATCATAAAATAATCATCTCTGTGCTGATGCAACTTTTACTCGACCTGCCAACGCTGGTTGTCAAAAAGCAATTACTTGTTGTTTTTTTTTTTTTCAAATTTCTATAGGTGCACTTACATTTCCATCAATCACGGAAAATTTCGCCTGCTCCAAATCAAGTGAGTGTACACTAACAATCTGTAAAATGTCCGTTACCATGGATACATTGCATAACATATACAGTTTCACGATTGTGTATTAATTTTTCTTCGTCTTTTGGAACCATCTATATACTGACAGCAGATCAGCCGAAGTTTCCTTTTTCTCCCAATCTATAACGATCTTTTGACAACTGACAACCCCTGTAAATTTCTGTCTCATTTAACGTTTACTTACGATTTTCAGTCTTTTCGAGAACATTTTTTTTTTTTTACATATCTAATGTTGTTCTGTAATGAATGTAGCAGTTCGAGAAGTGTTTTGGGAAGTCCTTCAGAATGTCGTAGAACAGATTAAGCACATTTATTGTTTAATAAGAATAACATTATGTTCTAAGACAGATTGAGGACCGTTAGTGAGCGTTAAATGAAACAAATTTTCGCAGGGGGATTTTAGCAATACTTTAGGGCAGGGGGAAGAGTGCGGCCGTAGTTTGAATTAGTTTATAATTTTAAACAGTACATTATTATTTTGAAGCCATTTGCTACCTTCGGCAATTTTCGTAAAGCTTCGGCATGCGTGACAGGTATCATGTATTGTCAATAACACTACACCAGATAGCAGGATTTGCTGGCCGTGTAGTAACGTCCTTGGCTGCCAATCACGGCGGAGTGGGTTCGCTTCCCATTCAATCCCATTTTTCTTTTTCTTTTAGGCATACATTTAAATAAAGTTTAAACGACAACTAGAAAATGTCTTTTTATATCTGGAAAGTCAAAATAATTTTCTTCATACACACTAAAACTTGTTCCAGCAGAGACAATCCCACTATTAAATCAAACGCGCTCGAGGCTTGCGGTATATCTATATCTGCCAATACCCACGTTTTCGTCTCGAGACGCAATAACACAGAAACAATTGTCACAAAAATAGTCAAATAGTGCATATTAATTCAAAGAGCAACGATTAGTAAAGGTTTCAAATTGTGTCGCCCTGAAACGTCAACTTTCTAATGAGTCCTAACTATAAAGAAAAACGCGGTTTCCACGTGTCGTGTATATTTGTCTATACAGAGTTCAGCAGGCCGCCGTAATAGGAAGAGGTGGTTCCCGTTTTCTGTGCTGTATTTACTCGTAAAACAACGTGTGTGTGTGTGTGTGTGTGTGTGTGTGTGCGCGCGCGCGCAAACAAAATTAATGGAATAGATCGCATATTTTGCCCTCTTCTCTACAGCAGGTTCATCTGCGAGAGTGATAAAAGTGTTTTTTTACATGTCATGAAAACGCAAGTGAGGTGGACAAAAGTACAACCCCAAATATTCCCAAAGAACATCGGTAGACTGAATCATCTAGCAAAGAATGACAGTCTTCCCACACCACAAAAGTCTACTTCTTAGCCGAGTCTTTCTCTTTCTTTTGCGTCTTAAGATAGTGAAGAAACTTCTCCAGGTCTTCTAGACTTTCTTTAGGCTCCTGGGGTCCACCTTTGTTTTTCTTCGTCTTCTCGTCTTCCTCCGAACTTGGCGAGTCCCACCTCGATCTCCGCGGGTCAACAGGCCTAACATCTTTGTCACCTGTCTCTGCGTCACCGTTCTTGCCAGGCTTAACCTTTGGTTTTTCGGCCGACATCTTTGGGGTTTTGTTTTTCACCAGTAGTGAACGTGGCATGAAGGACGACGGCTTATTTGGTTTAGAACCCTGAATGTGCTGCCCTCTGTTGTCCTTTCTAATTTGAGGCTCCCTTTTATCTTGGTCGTGAAGTTCCTTGCGTTGGTTTCTCTCGGTAGGGGATTTTGTTTTCAGGTTTCCATCGTCTTTGGTTGTGATTTTCCTGGCAGATTTTGTGTCCGGTCCTGACCCCGAACTAGAGGTACCTGAAGCACTTGACCTACTTGATGACCTTGAACTTGAGGAAGACGACATATATCTTTTGCCAAGCTTTTGCCTTGTTTCTGACCTTGACTTTGAGCTTGAAGTAGATGCCCTATGTTTCTGAGCAGATTTTGAGCTGGATCTAGATCTTGAATCAGAAAACGGGCTTCTATCCTCTCCATGGTCTTTTACTCGATATGTACTCTCATATTCTTTCAGGGAGGTATGTTCTCTATCCCAAGTGCCTTTCAATGGGGTCTTCCTGTACACATCTTGGTCAGAGTATCTGCTTTTTGTCTTGGAACCACTACTGTTCTTTTCAAAGCCGGGTTTTATAGGACGATTATTTGGTTTGTACTTAGTTTCAGTTTCTTTGTTGTGCATTTTCTTTGTGTTCTGATAGGTATGGAAGTCATCTTCTTCTTCAAGTGACCTTGACCTGTGACCTTTTCTCTTATCATGGCCCTTTCCTAAATCTTCTTCAGGATATGATCCGTAAGCATCTGACTGACCATGCTGGGTCAACATGTCACCTCTTGGTGACTTTGACTTTTTAAGATAGCCGGTAACAGTCACGCTTCTTGTTTCAGTTTGGTCATTCACATCTCTGACCTCAATGTATTCTCTATCATGGTGATGGAAATCAGGGGATGCCGACCTTGACCTACTTCTTTGTCTCATCTTTCCTCTCTCTTTAGAGTAACCTTGTTCCTGCTTTTGCTTCCAGTTTTCTTCCCCCACCAATAAATGTGTAAGGCTTCTTTCTGACCCATGTCCTGAGGTGCCACCTGACACAACTCTCCTCTCCTCATGTCTATAGTTCTGGGCATCTTTATCAACATATGCTTTCGTACCTGGAAAGTAATGCTGCCCTTCACCTCCATGTCTGTCTATGTCACCATGCTTGTCGTAGTGAAATTTCTTATCTCGGGAATCTCCTTTTCTGTACTTTGGGTCGTAATCACTTTCACCTCCATCATGTCTTTTTCTCTGAGGTGCTGAATGAACAGTTATCGACCTTGTGGTCAAGGTCACATTGTCATGACCTTGACCTCTACTATCATGACCCTGACCTCTGCTGTCTCTGAATAGATTGTCCATATTAGGATCATGTAAATGTCTGTCTCTTTCTTCTTTGTAACTTTTCCTTCTTTTTCTGTCTCTATAATCAACTTCATCATTTTCATCTCTAGATCTTTTCTTTCCGTATTCATCAAAAACACCTTTGGTATCCCTTTCCCTTCTTGCCTCATAGCCTTGCCTTTCCACATTGGTTTCTGAGTAAGTTTCTCTTGACTGTCTCCTCTCTGGGTGATCTTTTCTCCTCTGCTCAGGAGAATGGTACTTTTCTCCCGACCTGCTCCTTTTCTTTTTCTTTTTCTTTAGCCTGAAATTTATGAATTAACTTGAGAATTAAATTTCCTTAACAGTGAACACCATCCCCTCCCTTAAAAAATAATTTACAATTTCTTTTAAATCACACTAGCTATAGAAGAATCCCCTTACCTGCCCTGTTCCCTATCTTCCTCTATCAGTTTTCTCAGCGTGTCAGCCGTCTCCTTAAAAACTGGTTTCTCAGCATTCCTCGCCATAGGGTCCCTCACAGGACTACTGCTCCTTAAATCTATAACTTCATCAGGATAAGACTGATGTCTTTGTTCTATATCTTGCTAATAAGCAAAAGGAGAATAGGTCAACATGGTTTCATCAAGGTCATACAGAACAATGTCAAGGTCACCAGGTAAAATGGAAGAAAATTGGAGAAATCCAAAAAAAAAGATTTCGTCCACAAATACAGGTGAATGATTCATTAAATTAAATTTATTTTGTTACAATATATTGAAATTTGTTAAATACAATCAATATAAGTCATTATAATTTCAGAAATTTCCAAAAATGTTCGATACCAACCGTTTGCAATCCAATATTATAATTATAGACGCACATGTCCAATGTCCAGAATCATGAGAATATAGTGTTTCCAGAGGACACCAGCAGGATCAGGTTAAACACAGCAGCAAATAGCCATCAGCGGATGAAATAGAAAGTGAAACCAAATATGTTAGCATGTGTTATTTTACAAATGATTGCATTACAGCTATTATTCTTTGTTTGCATGAATTAGTTTCTTTTCCTCTATTTGTTTAAAACTTGCCATGAGACACATTCATTTGTGACTTACCTTTCAAAACTAAAATGTGCAGATTTATTGGGTTTAAATTTGAAACATCACAAAATATGAACATTTTTAATTTATATTAAAAAAAAAAAGAAAGAAAATCTTAACAAGGAAATTCTTCATGCAGTAAAACGGTGTTATATAACTAAGGCGCTTTTTACATCAAGCAGTAAGTCCTCACTTTCAACTAAGATCAGTTTTTCACATTTATCTTTTAAAAGTGAAGTATCACTGTAGGGCTTTAATAATGGACATATATATATATATATATATATACTCACTTCCGGTCAAGATAAAAACACTTTTTACCACAATAAAAAACAAGATTCAAAAACATCACCTCACCTGTCTCAGGTATTCTTCTTCACATTTTAAATGACGAATGCAATCGCGAGCTTCAATCAAATCGGGTTTTAATTCCACGGCGCGTTCGAAATACTGCATAGCAAGGTCCTTGTCTCCTTGATCTTCAGTGCTAGAGGCAAAAACAGGTAAGAAAGGAATCAGAAAACATTTTTTTTTTCAAAAGGGGAGATACAGGCCAGTTTAAAAGTATTTACACGTTAAGATACATTTAATATAATTCATTAAAAAATTAATTGCTCATATGATTACATTCATTTCAGTCCTCAATCAATTACTCATAGGTCATTAGCTATTTGCTGCAGTAAACAATTGTCTCCAGTATCCAAAACTTTGAAACTCTTAAAACTGTACAAAACCAATCACAGGCAACATCAAAGTGCAACACCTGTGCTGATTGGCTGAACACCAAACTACCCGTGTGACCAGCACTTACATTCGCCCATGCACCACCAGTGTCTCACAGAGGTACTTCCTGGCATTCTGGTGTCTGGGATTCAGCTCTAAGGCCTTCTCAAAATCTGCAATGGCCTTGGAGTAGTTCTCATTGTTAGCAAATCTGAAAACAAATTTAATTAAATACACTTATAATAATAATAATTATTATTATTATCATTTTTTTTAATTATAATTACTATTATTATCATATCCTAGTATTTTTTTCCTCATACAAGACAAAAAGATATGTGTCTAAAGTTAATATCATATGCATCAGTCAATATGGATATTTACATTATTTAAAAGACCCCATCGGCTATCATGTGATAATAAGATATATACGTAAATATACTATTACCCAGAACACTCTGATCTGGGCTCTAGCCCCCTATCCACAGATACCCCCACCTTCCAAGTTCACAATCCCCTACTAATAACATCACTAGCTGCCCCTCCTACTTACAGAGCTCCCCTTGCCACAAAAGCTTCCACATTTTCTGGATCTATTTCCAGTGCTTTGTTGAAATGCTGCACAGCTTCCACGTATCGGCCATCTTTGAAATGGCTGATGCCCGCAGCAACACTGGAACACAATTATGAGAATAAATTTTTGTTCCTTTGTATTTGAGATACATCTTGACAATGAACAAATGGAAAAACAAGTTTTACACTTACTATGTTTTGATCTTCAGTAAATGAAGATCTACTACTACTGAATAAAGGGTCAAAAAATGGCTTATTAGGTACTGAGGTAAAATTGCATTTAATATTTCACATGGAGGCCACTTGGTTGGGGAAACATCTCATATTCTGAATTCAAAATAAAAATGTACCCTGTTTAGACTGTAGTAATATAAAGAGTAAAATAGCATATTTTAGGAGGTGCAAAATTTGAAAAGATACCATAAAAATGTCTGTTAAAAAGTTTTAAACTCATCTTACCTTTTTAAAGCCCACTTTGTTGTTTGGATCTTTCTTAATCCTTCTGCCGTTTCTGCCTCTGGTATTTTAAGCCTTTATAATATACAAAAGTTAATATCAACCTTTCAGCTACAGCATGCAATTTGAATTTCAGTATTATACTAGTCTTATAACAACAGTTTATAAATGATTTTAAATATCTATTAAATAAAGCAGAATATGGAGTAGAGAAATGCTTCACCTATGAAGGCCTCTCATTAAAGATGGTGGTGTCTCGTCACTCAACCCCAACACACTACACAGGAAGGACACACAGTTTGGGTTACTGAAACCCAACTCTGACGTCAGCATCTCCTCATATGGCTTGCCAGAGGACTTTGTAAGGCGTCTGTAATTTTATAAAAACTCATCAGTAATACATACAGGAGAAGGATATTCATTCAATTATTTACCAACTTGAAAGTGCTATTAACAGAACTGTGCAACAAGGTCTGTGTGGATGATGTTTTACCATGGAATATATATAGTTTACACAGGAATTTGACCTGTCTGAACAGCATAGGCTATCTGTAACAATGACTTACTGATAGTGGACTGGCATTTCCTCATCTGCAATCAAACCCTGAAAATAATCCATCACATTAATTTCATTTGTGTTACTTTTGGCCTAATTTTCATTTTTTGTACCATTTTAGGAATGAGATATCAAGTTTACTCCACATCAATTCAAATTTCAATTTTCTACACTACTTGGCTACAGTTAATATATTTTTAAAAAAATTCTACACAAGGTGGCAGCACAACTCACAATCTTCAGATTTTCCACACCAGGTGGCAGTGCGGACACCTGCAGGGACACCACTATTTTCTCTTTGTCAGGGTCAACTTGTAGAATTATGCCTGGAATTTTAGTAAAAGGTAGCGAATTCCTTTCAACAGTGCAGACCAATCCTCCCAAAGAGACTGAACTTCATTGAATTGGACACATAAGACATTTGCATCAGATAGTATGAGGGCAAGTTTCATGTTCTCCTGATTGATGCTACATCTACTGAACTTTCACACAGAATTAAAATGTGGCAGTATTTAAAGAAATATTGATTATCTACTATGGTTTCATCTTATTGGATGTTGAAGACCCATCCACATACACACACACAAACAGACAATACAACAACAACAACAAAACTCACCTCTGACTTTATCCTTGATGGTGAAGGCATCAAGAGGACTCTCGTGAGCGTAAAGTCTGGGAACTTCTCGCAGCGGACAGAAACCCTGAGGAAGAAACCCTTGCTAACCTAACACTAGTTACAGAGCATATCCATGCCAGATAGGAAATATCGCATGTTTGGCACATTTCAAATACTCAAACAATCAATTCCTCAGGGTGATCATCTATGTCAGCCAGAATGAGGCAAGAATCTGACAAATGGGCAGATTTGGTGGGTGGCATAAATATAAATGACAAGCTTTAATCATTCATTGCCTCTCTGTCTCTCTGTATGTATGTATGTATGTATGTATGTATGTATGTATGTATACTTAAACAAAAATCTCATACATACTTTAGTGAAGACACAGGGGCTTTCTTAATTTTTCTTTTTTTGTCATTATTGTTCTTTGTGGGCTTTTGCATCCTTTTTCTGGTACTCTTCAACACATTTAACATTAAATTTGTCTTTTAAGTAAACAGAGTTATTTTACAGCAAAAAAACTCCATTCATCTTGAATATGAACACACATAAAAACAGTCTGCATGCATGCACACTAAAGCCAGCAGAGTCACTGACCTCTTGAATGCAGACTCTCTTTCTTTCTCTCTCTCTCTCTCTCTCTCTCTCTCTCTATATATATATATAGAGAGAGAGAGAGAGAGAGAGAGAGAGAGAGAGTAATTATGCACACACACACACACACACACACACACACGTACACACACAGACAGACAGAAGATCTTACAGTTATTCTTAGTTGGTCTATGTCCCGAGCCTTTCCATAGTCTAAAGCCAGCAGAGTAATAATCAGACCACTCTCCTGTACTGCTGTCACCACGCCAACAAAAATGTCATTCTTCTGGGCGCACTGAAAGTAAAACCATAGCTGGGCATGTTCACATCAGAACTAAATCAGACAAGAAATAAACCAGCTGACTTCATCAGATTACATTATACATCAAATTCTTCACACCAAAACTAAATTGGAACACAAACAGACAAATGACATCACCAGAAAACCATATGACAAAGATAGAAATCTCTAAAATCAAACCATTTCTTCCATGATCGAGTCTTAAGGACCTTACTGCAAATAATTGGCCTCTGTTAATATTATTACAGATCCAAAATGAAAACAATTATTTCTGGGAGAGCTCACCTGATAAAAGTGTTTCCTGCACTGGCTGGGTGAGACTCCCATGAAGGCTTCCAGAGGGGGCATCACTGCATAGTAATCTAAAAAACAATGATTCATATAAGTTATGAACAACACAGACACACCATTCTCCTATTGACTTTCATCAGTAAATTAACACCTTTAATCTGTATTTGCTTTTTGATGGGATATTGCATAGAAATATAGAAAACATACCTTCAACTTCATGTTAAACAATTTTAAACTTACCAATTGGGATATTGCATATATTTAAAAAAAATACCTTCAACTTCATGTTGAACAATTTTAAACTTACCAACTTCTAGACAATTTTTTTGATATATAACATATCACTGCGCAAGCTTTAATTTCAACTCATGGGACTACATTGGTCACATTTAATAGTTTAGTTTAAAACTATTTACCATGAATGCTCAACAATACTGCACAGCTACAGTATGCTTAGTATAGATAAACCTCCATCAGAATAACTTTGACTTCATTAAAACTACTTACCTTCCACTGCCTTTTCATTCTTAACTATCTCCACCACTGGGGGAAGAGACGGCGCGTACAGAAGGTCTGATTTACGGGACAAAAAATGGTTCAGCTTGCGCCTGAATTCTTCATCACTGAAACAGTATTAATCAACTTAGCTATATTACCATCCAGCTGCAAGTATAATTATACAATTATTTTTTCCATTGAGGTCTGCCAAATGACACTGATTAAAAGCTAAAATCAAAGTTCATTTTATCATAATGTGTGTAGCTATTACTCCCAAGGTCTCTTAGGGTACATGAAAAGATCCCATTACCGCAAGTACCACGTTCATTCTAAACACCTCTGGTAATTTAGTGAGTGTAAGCCCATAGGCAAGAGGATTAATGTGATTCAAAATAAATTCCCCCTTTTGGATGGGAACAGGTCCACATGAATCAAACTTCAGACACCCCAACCCATTTTAAAAAAGTTTGACTATAATACAGTCCTGTACATACTTGGGATCGCCCTCTGGTGGCCTGTATTCTATGGCAGAGGGAACAGGAAAGCTGCTGAGCGTCTGATCAGATTCCAACAGGTCAAGTAGCTCATTACCGTGGTAATCCACCACCCTCTGAATAAGGTTTGGGTCCATGTCTGCTTTCTTAGACGAAGCTGCAATAAACAAGAGCAGCTGGTTTTATAAATGTGTGTAGAATACTAACCGCAGAGTTAGGTAGATCACAATCCGCTAGGGGCGCTACAGTCGTAACTATCCACGGGCAGTGAAGTGTAAAACTGAAGTCGGCCTGCTGACAGTTCGCCTATGGAACCCCTTTTTTAAATCTCTCTTTTAGCGCCGCGTAAAAAAACTAATACAAGCCATTAACTAAAAAAGTTGTAAATCAAAGAGTAAAATCCGGTCACGTGATTTTCCCATGTTTTCTGTCTTTGACAAGTTTCGGTTCTGCTTGTTTTAAGTTTTGCCTCTACAAAATGCTAAAAAATTTCAGGCAAGTGCTGGTATCATCTTTTTGAAATTTATATCCAGCAAAGTTTATGAAATTTGCTATATTATGTAGAAAAATCATGAAATTTGAAGGTTGCGAAGTATAGTTAATTTAACCCGCAATATTACATGATGTGAAAATTATCACAGGGAAATAGCTTTGCCCTGATTAGTCACAGGCTATGTGAGCCAGACAATAGGCTGAGCACACAAAGACACACAGGGTGCTCTGCTGCGCCTGAGTGATCACTGCTGGTCAGTGGGCACAGGTTTTGAGCTGAGAAGTGTGGACACTTTTGGTGGATTTTTGCAGTTAAAAAACTTCAATATCTTTGTTGCTTGTAGGAATATTTAAAAAATTCCAAATGATTTCATCCGGTTTTTTGCATTAACTTTCAGATGATATAAGTATTTTAATTTTCTGATCAGTTTGAAAATTTTTCTGATATACCTAGCAGAGTAGAAAGGGTAATATATGAAACAGAAGAGCGAGGATATGAAGTCTTGAGAGAGAGAGAGAGAGAGAGAGAGAGAGAGAGAGAGAGAGAGAGAGATGACTCCTTCTTACCTTAAAGCAGCGCTTAATCCAAAAATTGTTAAAAATCAACCGTAGTGTGAAGCATTGATCTACGATAAGAAATTCACAATAACCAAGGGGTTTTCACAGACGAGATAAACTCGTTGCGGCCATGTGTGCTTTTATTTCCAACCTCCAATATGAAAGAGTCAAAATAAATTTTCTCATCTAACACACTAAACACATCCGCAGAATATCACCTTTGACAAACGACTGAAGCACGCGTTGATCACGTATCTATTTTTTTATAGGTACAAAACACTATGTTCTGCCTTAATTGAAACGACACCTCCTTTTATCATCTTTATACGAAAGCCGATATCTTTTCCACGAAAGCATTGGCACTGTATGTTAGATTTTGTTCTTATAAGTCCAGCTCTATTGAAAAGGGGACTCCCAAAATTGTGTTTATACCTGTATGTACCGTCAGGCGTTATTTTGATTACAAATGGGAAAATGAATTGCATATTTATGTGAAGGCAGGAATATTAGGTTACCAGTCAGTGTGACCAAGCTTCGTGTAGTGCGTGGGGGCCGAGATTGATATATTGTGTTGTATGACACTGTTTTATGAAAATATCATTTTTTTAAATCTTTTTATTTCTTTTCATTAAATTTCTCAATTTTTTCTTTTGATTTTATTATTATTATTATTATTATTATTATTATTATTATTATTATTATTATTATTATTATTATTATTATTATTATTATTATTATTATCGTACGTTGATGTTCCCGGGTTATGCGTTGTAATTATTGGCGAAGTCTGAACGATCTAGCTAGACTGCTAAACTGGGATAGCTAAAAAGTGGACTTCGTAATATTATGAAACTAATAGTTTCAATATTTACTGAGTACAACGTGCAATATTATTGACGACTGGATCACAGTTGTATGACAATGTAGTGGTAAATATATTGTAGAAACTAAAATGCAGGTATCAGCACTCAACAGCAGATTATACAGATTTCACATTTATAAATCATCTAATAAACATATATGCATTATACATTTGGTATCATGGCGTGTGTCAGCAGAGTTTGCAGCTGCTACCCACTTCCTTATTGATATTTAATTAATGCGTGTCATTCATCGTTTTGACTTTATATTCGTTGAACATATATTGCTCAGTGCAGTGGTCGTATAAATCAAAACAATATAAATACAGACTTGACATTTAATATGGAATATTTCAGTTTCGAAGGTATGCCTACGTAAAAATGCATTCTTTTTTCAAAAAAACTCCGATCTCATATAAGATATGTGAATGGAGAAGTGTGTAGTCAGGTGTATCGCTTCCAATTAACTGAATACCAGGTTTGTTGCGCTGCTGCATTATGTAATATGCAGTGATTTAATTGGGTAGTGCTCCTTTGGGCAGGTCAACGCTTGGCTTTGGCAAAGCATGGTTATGTCAAAAAAGTATCCATATGTCGGCAACTACTGCATAGAAGAATTTGAAATTTTGCATGCAAGTGATCTGTTTTGCAGTGTGTAAAATTAGCTATGCAGTGCACTGCAAATTTGTCAATCTGTGGCGGAATGGCGCGAAAAAGTAAGAGATTGCCAGACAGATAATTGCGCCAAACGAAACGGTCCGCACAGTTTTATAGAGTAATGCCCAGACTGATGTACCTACACAGAGGCCACACCCAATGTATTGAAATCTTACCACCAGGGTACAGGACTTACTGTCTGTCGGGATATGCTGTTGCAACTAAACAAAAACCACCCAGTCCGTTCAGAATGAGGGCGTAATTGCCACCAAAACGCATTTTTAAAGGCCCTTAGCGAACACCAAACTGGTTTTAGCTGGTAAGAATACCAGAAAACCTCAGGGGAACCCACTGTAAACAGCAAAACATCGTTGTACGTTTCTCTAATGAATTGGGGACCTTGACCGTTTCTGAGTTGAACACTGAAACCTCGTGACTTTCTTTGTTGAGGTCAGATTTCACCTGTACCGCTCAACTAGTCAAAACAGAGTTTACAGACATACAGAAGAGACCAACGACTAAGCGTGTGCCGCGTCTAAAGTGACTAAGGCCACTAACAGCGTCAGTAATTGAAGTGGATACCACATTGGTGCCAAAACACCAATGATGGTCATCCACGAAAACCTGAACCAGATCAAATAAAGGAATAATCTGGGAACCACTTGTCTATCATTTGATAGGGGGCACCTTAGGAACAATTTTAGGTTGCACGCTGAAATTGCCGGTACACACAGAGCACTTTTAATAGCAGATTACTTACAGAACCAAAGGAATGAGCAGCTATCTTGGTAATAAAAATCGCCATATTTGAACCACATAGACAATATGTGGGTAGGCCATTACTCGCCGAATCAATGGTCTACATGTTCTACAACAAAACTGGACCAAATTGGACAGATTTTGACCGATGCCTGGAATGTTATTCCAGATTGAACTCTAAAAACCTAACCCAAGTAATGCCTTGCCACTTGAGAGCGCTGGTAGCAGACAGAATAGGTCAAGCGTAACAGCGACCGTTACTGTGACTAGACACTGACATGGGGGTTCTTTGTGAGGCGTGTAACTCTTTTACAGAAAATAATTTGGAAAATATGGAGATCTAAAATATCTCTTTTAATTATTATCGTATGACATAGAATAGGCAATGTGTTTTTGTTTGCTTCTCTGGCGAATCCCATTAATGAACTGATGTCACAGTGACATCAAAGAGGTAATTAAAAGTTATTTAAACACGATTTTAATCCTTATTTTCATTTATCAGTCGGCAAAATAGGAAAAAACTGAAGAAAAATGATTGGGAAAAAAATATTCCATATTAAATGTCAAGTCTGTATATAAACATTAGGAGGCTGCCTGTTCGAACGTATCAACGGGTACCAGTGGGTATTTCTGACAGTGCACGATTCAAGTAATGGGAGTCTTAATATCTGACAAAATGCATTTCTAATGCATATCAACGGGCCTTTTGACCACTGGTCGCCAATAAGACCGATCACCGCATGGAAATTTTGCAGTTGTCTTTCTTGTTGCTATGCAGTCATCGTATAAGACAAAAAAAGACTACTAGACTTATGTAACAACGCGTATATATATATATATATATATATATATATATATATATATATATATATATATATCATGAGTACAGGCGATTTATCGGGAAATGACCAAAATGGTTCACCATGTTTTCACAATGGACAGCCATCATGACAAATGTTTTAGAGAAAAAAAATGGTCCACGTGTAGGCCTACTCGTCTTGATCTACCGTTTATCAAAACGAATTAAAAAAATGAAGAGATAATTTAAGGATAAAAATCTTACAGTCTAATATCAACAATGAATAGATATTTTTAGAATAAAAAAAAACTTTTAAGCATGCGCAGTTAATTTTGCTGTGAATATTTTATGTGCTGAGACAAACAATAATGTAAATAATAACAGCTTGACTCGACAGTTGTCACAGCATACAGTGTGAGTAGAATTGAAATATTCTCAGGGTGAGACTGTCCTGGACGTCTTTAAATGTTGGAGAGCTGAATTGGGCTGAATTGAACGGGGACTCTCGCTGAATACAACCAAATTCAGAGATTACCACGCATCCTCTTGTGTCCAACATATTTGTAAATAATCACCAGCTTTTTTTTTTTTTTTTTTTTTTTTTGTATTCTACTCAACGTCAGGAGGAGGCGTTTAAATAATCTGTTAATCTGATTCATTCAGCAAAAGTCTCCGTGTAGTTGATTCGATCTACATAGACGTAGAACGATAGTTTAATTGGAAACGAGCCTTTAAATAGGGCGTACAAGTAGGTTAATTATTATTGTTGTTGTTATTGCACTGAAACGTGACTTTGCGATTCCAGGAATCGGACCCCAATCTTCACTTCATCGTCGGGCAGCTAAATTCCCAAACACACGCAATAAACACGAAACATTAACCAATATTTATAGTTCACTGCATCAGCCCATTCATTGCTTTTTCTATCCGGTATTATTTACAGGGGCGGATCCAGAGCTATTTTCTGACAGTCTTCCGAATTCCCAGTGTCTTTGTTGATCCATCCTCCATTCTGACCGTCTTCCGACAGAAAAAAATTAGACACCCGTCAACGTAAACTTGAAAAAATCTGACCGTCTTCTGGAAGACCTAGAAGACGGCCCCAATCCGCCCTTGACTTACATTTATGCATACTGGCATATGGGAGTGCTAAGTTGCTGACACGCAGGAAGACAATAGAACTGCCTCATATTTGAAATTGAAGCTGTCACCACTTAGAACAATGTGATTTCGTTCAATATATAGCTGCAGTGAATGGGACAGCTGTGATGACGTCACTGTCCGTCTGGTTCAGTGGGTGCTGGCTTCTCCCTTTTTGTTAAAAATCAGCGGTTTTGCATACACAGGTTTTGCATAATAAAGTAAATCAAGGAAAGATCTATTTTTTTCTTTGACTCCAATCGTTTTTTTTTACTTTTTTTTTCTTTTTTTGTATAGTAGAACTAGAGCAAGCTAGAGTTTTCCCTGATTATATTTTGATTTACACTACACTGACGCATCCAGAAATAACTGTTACGTGAACTGCCCTGTTTCCTTCCTGTTTTTTTTTTTTAAGAGAGTCCATTCCCTTAAAATACTTAAGTCGACGGTACTTAGCCAGATTGATCACTAAATAAACTGATAAAGGTTATTTCTGAGTGCAACTTTGCACATGGTCACATCAGCGACACAGGGTCCTCATTTGCCAAGTATCTCTTTTCTAGCAAATAAAACATCCTGTCCTTTGGGAAAATCCACCTCCACGTACGCCCCAGTCATTTGGAAAATCTCCCTAATTGCTTGCAGACGCTTGGGGGTGTCCCCTCCCCCTCCGTGAACAGCGTACTCAATAGACCACACGTCCACGGTGATGTCCTCCCAGGGGAACGTCTTCAGAATCTCCACCTCGGCCCCCTCGACGTCCAGGGAGAAGTAGTCCACGTGGGTCACGCCCAGCGCGGCCAGGATGGAGTGTATTGGGAAACACTGCGGCAAGCCTTTGCCACGCAACGAGCTTTGTTCATTTGTTGGAATAACGTACGCTGTCTGACTTATGCCGCCTAACTCTCTGGCGAACGTGAATTCTGTGCGCTCTGGGTGAGGCCCCAGGGACAGGCAGGAGTTGATTATATACGATTTCCTGAAAAAAAAAAGAAAAAAATAAATGTCTATATTTACCAAATGATGTGTAGGCTGAATCCAGTGATTTCAAAGGTTGTCTTTTTTAAAGTGGATCTTTTACCATTAAACATTTGTTATGAATTGACTCAATTGTTAAAACTATACACATATTCTCATTTTCTTTATTTTTTACACCGAGTCTCTCTCTCTTTCTCTCTCAGTACGGCAATAACCACAAACTACAGTACTTGTAGTCTTTTTACACGCACTCATGCAATCAGACACGCACTCTTTTTGATACGTCAAGTCGCCATCTCTGGCAAATTAACGTTAGCAGAAAATGTCGAACTCAATTGCCAAGGTTTTGACATTCTTAAATCTCTGGCATAAACTTGGTAGCATTAAAAATTATTCTTCTTTTATGAACTTAATTTAAAAATCTTGATTTCGAATCCAAAAACGGGAACAACCCAGCTACCTGTGTTTCCCGGCCATGTCATGGAAGGACCACGGATCTGCCTCAACGAGAAGTCCCGTCCAGTTCCTAAACCTCTCAAAGAACAGCGAGTTAGAAAAAATCTCGCCATTGGCCGCACCTGCTTCAACAAAAAACCCGTTCGTTCTTTGCTCCAGTAGCCTATCAACTACCTGTGATTGTTCTATCTGGGACGCGTGTACCTTCTCTGGATTTGCCAAATGGTATGGCCGGCTAGAGGGAGCAAGTAGCCATTTTTGGCGAAGGAGCTTCAATAATCTGGGATCGGTAGCGTTTATTTGGATAGAACCCAAGTCCTCAAACATGTCTGCGCTGGTAAGTTGGGCGTCAAACCTGCGCGCGCTGGGTTGCCTGTGGTGTTTCCCTTGGAAGCGGGTGTTCAGTACCTTGTACGCCTGTCTCTTTGGGACTGTCTCACACACTGGTTCACGCAGTGTAAAATTAGAAGACATCAGTAAAGACATCATTATGATGCAAGCAGTCAGTAAGACAACAGTCAGAGTTCCATGCATCGTTGACAAACGCACCGAAATATATTGAGTCTGCATTGTCGTTAATAGTCCAAATTCGTTAAAAGAGCAATGTTAAGGAAGCATGACAAGATGAACTTTTCCGTGACTGTGATATATTAACGATCCTTGTTGTTTTTCGCCATCCGATTGCTTGTGTAATAGTATTATGGTAATACCATCAGCAAGTACAGTGACTAATGATTGTACAATATCGATATTGTAATATTAAACGAAAGCAAATGCAGACAGGTCACCACCTACCTTATTTTTCATTAATTATGCAAGTTTCTAGCGTACATTATATTTATATCCTAAGATTTACATTCTCATTCTATAAACGCCAGCGTTAAGAGAAGTAATGCTGATTAATGTGTCCACTCGGACGTTTGAAGCCATATGGTTTATACTGGTTGATTATAAAATATTAATGTTCTGTCTCTGTTCACTTTTCTGTATTAATGACAGAGTGTATCAACAAATCAAGTTTACTCTATGTCTCTCTTTTATTTTATTATTATTATTATTTATATTTTTTTTGGGGGGGGCGTTATAAACTTCAGTTCCCAATATCTCAATACAGTAAAAATGGACATAGAGGGTTATGATTCTCACCTGACACAATGGCTGGCATAGCTTAACCCTCAAGAGACCAAGCTACATGTATTTTACTGACTGAAATGACCAAGTGGGGTCATCTATGACCCCATTGTGTTCTGTACAGGGATCCTTATTATAAAAGGTTATTGAGGGTTTATCACACCTATACTACTCCCAGGATTTAAGACAAGTGTTTTATAATGATCTAATGTAATAATTATTTGGTAATAATACTTATATTACATGAAATAACCAAGCACAGATTTTAAGAACAACATTACACCGGTATTTAGACAGTCCTTGTCAGTTTCCACATGCAGAAATATTTCTCTTTTTATTTGCCACACTAATGAAAAAAGTACATTACAGAATTACTTTGAGTAAAAATATTTTGACTTATGTTGAGATAGCATCATGCTAACTTCAAAAAGAATAATTAGCTGACTTGCTGAGTAGGAATACCCTAATGCTGGTAAGGAAATCATACTACTCAGAACACATTCAATCAAACTACATGTATGTTACTACCACATCTGTGTATAAAACAAAATCCACACAAACAATTTGTTAATATATGTATAATATGATATCGACAGAATTCTTTAGATTTTCGAAATACCCGAAAATTGTAACCGTCAAAATGAGAGACCCAGTTATGAAAACAAGTTCCAACAAAGCTACTGAAATTAGATTTAGCGATGCACTATATATACCGGGTATATTGCAGAGGAGAACCAATTCACAAATAATCTTGACCAATTCCGTCATGCTCTTAAGGATGAATGGGACAATATCCCACAAAACAGAATTGTTACCCCTGTTGAAGGCTTGTCGCGCTGTCTACAGGAGATAATTGCAGGACGCGGTAGACGCACACGCTGATAGGCCCTTGACCTTTAACGAGCACACCCTAATGCTAATTGTGTGTGAATTTGGCGACATTTGATGGCGTCTTTCCAATTTAATAGACATTTCTTTACATCTGTAGAAGTCACAGTAAAACAGTGGATTTGAGGGGGTACCTCTTATAAATTTTACTAAATGGCATAAAATATGTATATTTTCACCACTATCTTGTATTTTTTAAAACTATTAATCATGTTAGACACGGTATCTGTAATAAAAAGCACTATTTCCAACAATTTACAGCTGTGAGATTATCATTTGTAAATAAAAGTACATGGAAATGGGGGTGGGACAACCTTTTTGACCAATGTTGTATATCGAAAAGTTAGCCACAGTTAATGAATAACACAAGTTATTTTGTATCCTGACTTTTCACAGATGAAATCAAAATTCTTGATAGGTGAAGCATGTCATGAGGGTGAGGGGGGGGGGCGTAGAGGGGGTCTTTTTCCATATTAAAATGGCGCCCACCTCTCCCACTTTTTCCAATAGAGGTGAAAGGAAGCACAGGTACACGCTAGATTTATAGATCAGAAATATAACAAGAAAGTTCCCCGGAGAACCCCCCCCCCCCCCCCCCCCCCCCCGTCTCTCTTCCACGTGGATCCCGACCTCTCCTTGCAACAAGTAGCTACAAGTCGGAGTAAAAAATATTGAAGGTTCAAATATTACTCAATTTGTTAAAAGATTTTAAAAACCTTTTTTATTTAAAGCATGTCTAGGTTAACTTGCACGTTTTAGTTTTCATTACCTTTATATTAGTTATGAATTCTTCAGTTTAGTTTTAGTTTAACATGTAACATATGTAAACGGCGCTGAGACGCATGTGTAGCGTGGTTTTACGAAATGCATTATTATTATTATGATAATAAAAAATAAGACCCTATATATACTTGTTTTTTACTTAACTGCACCTTTTCGTCATTTAAGGTAAACTGTCCCTGGATTATCCTTGCTTGCCATTGACATGGACTAGTTTAGGTTTGTATGTAAAAGTGAGTGTGTGCCCACGTGGGCAAATGAAGCCGTGTTATTTGCGTAAAACGAATGAAACGACAATTAGACCAAGAAATGTCCAATTTAAAATGCGCACAGGAGCCTTATTTTGAAGATGGCATTCAAATATGTATTATTTCTAAATTTAAAAAAAACGCATACACCCGTGCTCAACAAATGCAAACACATACAGATGAACATGCGTAAACACGCATCGTCGCGCACATGCAAAAACGAACTTTATTTATTTCCTTTCATTTCCTTTTCAAGGCAGCTGTGTTACCTTAAGACTCAGAATTTTCCCTTACGCAATTATTGAAAGGAAAGCAATGATTATATTTGAAAAAATCCAAAGCTATGAAAAGAAGAAGCATGTAAACATGTCACTTTACATATTATGATCGATGGGGAAAAGGAAGTATTTATTTTTCTAAACAAAATTCACAAAGACCCAGCGACTTAAAATATGAACAAAAACAAGCAATTTCTCAGTCTGTAAAACCCGAAGCATGTCCGAAATTACAGTGTTTATAGAAGTACACAATAATTTCTCTTAGTAAAAGAATACCCACACCCAAATAAAAATAAAAACTCACTGGAGCAAACACGTAAATCATGTATAATTATCTTCACCTCACGCCATCACAAAGATGATGTTATCTAAGTCAATAAATACATTGTTCGGATTTCTATTTCTGTCCTTAAATTTAGATAATAATGACGTTGGAATTTGGATAATAACCTGGAAAAATATTACCCGAAATGTTTCCCTCAGGCCAAAACAAAGACAAACAACCCCTGTTGAGTGTTGTGTCCCTAACAGGTTAAGGGCAGAACTATTATTTTATTTTGGTTGCAACATACTCGTAAATATGTGTAAATTGTCATGCGAAAAAAAAAAAAACGTGAAACCATCTCGTTCTAATGTCCAATAGCTTTCCTTCTTTCATTTCCTCTAAAAGTCGTATAAATACAACTCACATTTGGGTGTGGACGAGTAACAGGCAAAGTTCTGTTGAGGAGAACAGAAAACAGAAGATATTCAAACGAGGACCAAGGTTAGTTACATTATACATATTCCATTTATTAACTTTTCCAGACTGTTCAAAATTGACAATAGCAATCTCGTATGTTGAACTTTTTTCACTGTACGCTTTACAAAAAAAAAAAAAAAAGAGAGAGAGAGAGAATTAACAAAGAAAAAGAAAAGAAAGAAAGAAAGAAAGAAAAACCGGGAAAGATGTAAATAGGGTTAGTTCACAGTCAGCAATCCAGCACTAAACGTGTGTACCACAATTATTCATTCATTTATTTATTTATTATTAAAGTCGCACATCACGTTATGTGATGGTACATAGTTAGGCATGAGCTTTGGTGTCAGCAAGACTATTCAAGCACTAGAATTACTCGCAGTGTGTAGCAATTTGGTCTTTTGAAGTTCCATGCATCTATTCTTCTTCTTCTTCTTAGCATTATTATTATATTTTGATAGAAAATTACGATGAGGTTTCTGGAGATTCTGATGTTGCTTGGTGGGGTGGGCCAACTGGCAAGTGCGCTGTCACTCATCCCGGTCCCGGATTGGATAGGCCTACTTACTACCGAGACCCCTCCCCTTGAATCACCTGACGGCCAGGTGTTGAGTGTGACTCTTCCTGGCGGCGGATCCGTGAAGACGGGGTTTTCTACCAGGAAAGATGTGTCTCCAGATGGTAAAAGATACCCAAGTTCAAAGTGAGTACAGTAAACTCACCACCTCTTTTGACTGTTTATGGGAACCTGTCATTCAGTGTAAAATTATTCCCGTGGGTTCCGTTTTCTTAAAAAAAAAATAGAAAAACTAATGGACATACGAATAATAGGAATATTAGATAAGTTGATTAGATACAGAAGATATATATTTTAAAAGTGTCCAACGATTGTAGGGAATAAACAAAGAAGGAAGCTGTTTGAATTAGTCTTCTTGTCTTATTGAACAATAATACATGTATGCTTTTTGATTTTCCATTAGATTATTGTCAACAACAAGAATATCTTTGATGATATGAAAATCAAGATTGTTTATTTTGTTTTGTTTAAATTTCATTTGAACAATTTATGAATTTATTTTTCGCAGTATTGATACATCAATTTATTAAGTTCTATAGATTATTATCAACCTAGCAACCGATGTCTCTACATGCACCATTCATTCTATTTCGTTAATCACTTAGATTGCTGTTTAGTTGGTATTACATTTAAATAGTGAATATGGTATTATTTATTCTATTTTCTAGCCAAAATCAGCAATTCCTTTATTTAACTTCACTTTAAATGCATCTTGTGTCATTCATTTTCTTTTTCTAATTTTGTTCTTTCAAATTTGCATCTTAATTAACTAATCAACTTTTCTGTATTTCTGGTAACATTAACAGGCAGTTGAACAGCGCACAACAACAGCAGTCTCTTGCCAGAGAACCTATTAACAGCAACACTCACCCCGACAACCCTGAGATCCTCCCAGTGAGCCTCTCAGAAACCGGAAATAGGACCAAACGCCAGCTCTATGGGTTAGTCGAATTAATCACTGCATTGACATATGTTGGTCATTCAAATAATAAACGGTTTTAAGTATTATTTAGCTACCTTTTATCCATGTGCTGTAAAACTTTTCATTTCTGTTAAGGCTAACTTGTAATTTAAAAAGTTACCTTTAAACTGTTTTCAAATATATTAAAAAGGAAAATGATTGGCATTTTTATTGAAAAAAAAGTTAATTGAATAAGTTCATATCTTACCTTAGGGTTCCTAAAATGTGTTTCACGTTTTTCGCATTTTATCCCTTGAATGGTACCATAATTTGGGTAGACACCTAGAAGGGTTCATCATTATCGCGTCAACTCCCAATAGCCCAGGAGTCTAAAACTAGAATTCTGAACCAAATAGCAGTAATAATATACTTGTACAATGCAACGATATGAACATACAAGCCCCCCCTCCCCCCCCCCCCCCCCCAATACTTACTGCCATGGCACCGTACCAATTTCTGTAAAAATCAGGATGTTGACTTTCATATATCTTAAAACAAGATTAGTTAGTAGTAAAATGATAAAATGATATGTATGTGAGAAACAATATATTAATTGTTTGACCGATTGGGTTTTTTCAGTCAATGCAGAACTTGGCACAACTGGGTCCAACCGTGGTGGATCTACTGGAATTCTGGATGGTGGCCTGTCTTGAACTCCCCCTGGTGGGGATGGCATTGGCATTATTGGATCTACTGCCTGCCTACGTCGTAAGTTGAAGCGGGTGCCGAAATGCGATGGTTGTGTAAATTAAAAAGCTTTGAATTGGATAATGGCCCTCGTTGTAAGGATTATTAATTGTCATTTTAATAGTGAAATAACAGTACCTAGAAAAAATAAACGGAATGTTTGTTTGACTCAAAGCTAGGCCTAATGGTTTATTTTCTTATAATTACTTTTTTACTTTCAGAAATATTTGTAAGTCAAACTACACTTGGGTTAACGGTAGATATGTCCGTTTTTGCTCGCGCTGCACCACGGAATGGGGCTGGCTGCGAGTCCCGCTCTGGTACACGTGGCACGTCAGGTGGGTGTGGATCCGCGCACCTGTCGGCTGCTGTTGCAACTTTCAGCGATATTTCTGGCAGTGTTGGTAAAATAATGGATAGATGGCGCATCGAGTCAATTCCAGCCCCGACGGCATATTTATTCAAGATTCCCCGCTTAAACGCAATGCTGTGCCATATGGACATTTATGGTAGCATAGTATCTTGTTCCACATTTAAGGATAAACTAGCATTTTCCAAGACAAATCAGAGGTATACTCTTATAAATTTATTATTGCAACCTCTTACTCTTCTCGATATTGCTTCAGCGAAATTTATGTAGCGTTAATTTTGATTAAATGTTATACCGTTATGATTTTGCTATATGACTGGATACTAAAAGTGAGAACAAAGCTTTAGGCTTTATTGTCCTACACGTATGTTGTCAGCATTAAAACTCCTCAATAACTGCAAGTTCATATTGCAATAAACGATTAGTTGCACGCTGAAACTGTTGTTGTTGTTGTTGTTGTTTACAGGTTCTTTTACACTCTCTCTCTCTCTCTCTCTCTCTCTCTCTCACACACACACACACACACACACACAATAGTTATCAACCACTGGTCAATCATTCAAAGCTAAAAATGTATAGGTATTATAAAATTGAAGGGGGCGTCTCGATAGTCCGAAGGTTCATTGGTCCGAAGGTTCATTGGTTCGAAAAGTGGTAACATTTTCATCGATTTTTTAATCAAGGGTTCATTGGTCCGAAGGTTCTATAGTGAATATTCGGACCAATGAACCTTCGGACTATTGAACCTTCGGACTATTGCTACGGCCCCAAATTGAAAGTGGGCTAAGATATCGAATCCAAGTGCGGGGATGCGGGAGGAAGTAGTGATTCGTGAGTAGGAGAAAATTGCCCTTGACCCCGGAAAAGTTCATGGGGGGGGGGGGGGGGGGGGAGGAGTCAATCCTGAGGCGAATCACCGCGTATTAGACGAGAATGTGTTGATTTATAGCATTATATATACTGTGATCATTTTTCAATCAATTTGCATTGTATTGTTTTTGATAATTTCGGCTGTTAATTACATCTGCTTCACTCTGGTTACCCCCCCCCCCCCCACATTTTTATGACCCTTGCGTCCATATATTACTACTACCGAGGGGTGCGGTGGGCATATTTATTCCTGTGCCAACGTGTGCCGTCTCTAGCATACTAAGTGTTTTATAAATAAAAACATCCCAGGAAGAATGTCAGTATGAAGGATGACGGATGCCAGTGTTTGTAATTTACTGTCATTGTAAAGGAGGCACCTCGCCTTTTTTTTTTACTGAATAAACTAACCTGCAGATCACACGTCTAGACGCCCCAGTTGAAATAATTTCACAAGCAATTCAACCAAAGAGAAACGTCATGAATTTTAACTGCACTCTGTTTACATCATTTTAAAAATTGCATAGAACATGGATGGGTGGGTAAGATGCGTAAATTTGTTAATATTATGAGATGCATACAGACCTTAAGATATACGTGAATTATTTTTGGGTGAAATAATTTAGTGAAGTTATTTAATAAAATGCAGGGGCGGATCCAGGATTATTTGAAGGGGGTCTGTTTTTTTTTTAGGAATGACAGGCCTCAGATGCGAAGCCACCCCCCCCCCCCCCAGCCCCCTTGCGTGTCGTTTTGGCGCCCGCTGAAGGGCTCCGATAATTTTTTGATAATTTAGAGGGCGAACGGTGCCCTACGGTACGGTTAAGAGCTAGTTCAGCTAGTCAGTATTCTAATTTCAAGAGGGGACCATTGGTGTGGTTTTTTCGGAAATCGAGGGGCGGGTCAGGACCTCCCTGACCCCCCCCCCCCTCTAAATAGTCTTAATACGCCACTGATATACGCTTTTTGTTTATCTTGTATCTTGGTGCCCGTAGGTTCAGAGTTTATTAGAAACGATAAAGGGATGCTGACAGCATATAGGCTAGTTTCTTTTTAACTCTGAAACACAGGGTTGCTTAAAAGGACTAATTACCACTGTCTCAAGTTTATATATATTGCCTTTTTCACATTTTTTATAACTCAGGATTTGTGATCTAAAAGATGAGATAGTTAGAGAGGTTTACTTCGTAACATTACTTCACCTAAATTTACGTAACACCCGTTGATGGGGCATGCTAGGTTAACAAACATGCTGGGAACTGCCAAAGCCAGAGAGCCGTGGAGGGGGTTAATCGCCAACGCTAAGAAACAAGGCGCATGATTTTGATGACCATGATGTTCGTGTGCCATTGCATATTGGTTTCTCCGCGTAAGGCAAAAGTTTGATAAGGATTACCAGTTACTGACAGTGACAACAAAGTTTATTTGAATATTTTTTAGCCAAGTGGTGCCTGGGAATTCAATCTCATTATGAAAACTGATATAATATACTGCATAAATAAACTATTAAAATTAAAGCATAAAACGAACATAAGTGACAGTAAAATAAGTTTTGCTAAGTACTTCCTTGTCGAAAACAACTACGCCCATTTCATCATGACACAGTAATTTTAAATTTAAAACACCTATCATTAATTCATAAACTGAACAGTTTTGTACCAATATGGAAGCCATTTTTACACGTAAAGGAGGAAATTTAAAAATGGTAATCCCCTCTAAAATTTATTTTGAAATAATAACAAATCTATAATAGTAATGAAAAACAGATGTTCTATAGAATGGGTAGACAATACACAATTATACAGAGTTTAAACAACGGAAATAATATATAGAGAAATGATTTTTCACCATTGGTATAAGATATAATATAGATAACATTTACATAGTACACATGTAGAAAAGTTAGTTGAAACAGGGTTTACAGGTGCCTCTTTTACAATGACAGTAATGTGTGTGTGTGTGTGTGTGTGTGTATGTGTGTGTCCAGGTTGGTGCGTATGACTTATTTTAATATAATATTTATACTGTTTATATTTGAAATTTCATACGTTGGAAGCCATTCGTTAAAATGATTTTCTGTGAACTAAGCTTGAACACATTCATACATATATCCCCGGAATATATTCACATGGAATTCAACCTAACCAATATGGAACCAAAGAGACAGGGGGCGAATTTTAATTTCACTCTGTTAAGGTAATTTCAAAGATTGCTGTTGAAAAGTGGTACATGCGGTACGTGCGTACATTTGTTAAGGTGAAATGCCAATTGACCTTTACTACAAGGGCGCACTTGCTAAAATGACCACAACAAATGCTAAAATGACCACAACTATGCCCAGCTCGTTGAAATGGAACAACCTTAAGTGACGAACACCTATCTTTACTCCATAAACCGAGCAGCTTGGTACTGATATTGGAAAGCAGATGGGTGCAGTCACGTGGTAATGCCTTTCTGCTGCATACCAATTATCCCGTACCATTCATACACGAACACGACCTTTGAGAATACTACAGGAGGTAAACATGATAATAAATCAGTGTGAGATTGCACGTCCTAACAAGACGAACACCATGCACATTTAAAAGACAGAAAGGGGTGTATTAATGAAGAGATCTGGCATATCTCAAAGCGACCTGATGGCATGAAATATTGCACTTACAAATGAACAAACATTTAATTTGCTGACAAGCTATTCAATAATAACAACCACAGTATTGATTTAACTGTCGTCAGACCTATAATAATCATCATTAATATTCATTACCATTTTTTTTAATTGAAAAATTTAAAATTATTCAGTGCGTGTTGAGAAGTTGCCAAGTTTGTAAATAAGGGATGTGGCAGAGTACCTCCATTATAATTTCAAATAGGTTACATTATATATAAATACGTCGTTTTCAGACGTGGGGATAAACAGCCGCAGTGAATTTTGAAGGCAACGTTTTCGGCAAAGGTAAGACGTGATTTATTTTGCGTTTTCAACACGTTTTAAACAAAACTTGTGTTCGCTTTTTAGGGCAGTAGGGACTTTTTAACTTGTTCAGATGTAATCATTTTAGAAAATACAGTACTGTCTGACTTCCCCAACTCACGGTCTCTCACGGTCTCTCTAGGATTTTGTCAAGCTAAATCTTTTGGCAAATTAGACCACAGCAATACCGTAGATGGCATTGCATAGTCTCCAAACGGGCATTGATCAGTGCACATGTGGTGATTGTACAGCAACGCAGGCCTAGATTATCGGACCTGTCAAAATTGTGATGGAGATGGTTTTTGTGGCCATTTGAGGAGGCATAGCAAAAGTCAAAATGTTAAAAACTCAGTCTTATTCATTAGTATAAATTCAAAGTTATGTGAATTCCTATTATAGCCATGTAGGGGCTCAAAAACGCTAGTTGATTACTTTTCAACCGTCAAACCCATTGGCTCAAAAAAAAAAAAAAAAAAAAAAAAAAACACGATTCCAACACAGGGCGCCCGTGGCAAATTTAAGTCTAGGCCTTAGCAGTTAATATACAGTTGACACACAAATCTTTTCTTTGAGATATTAGTTAAACGGAAAACGGTAGACTGAAAACAGGATTAAAACTGGTAGGGCCTACTTGAGCGCCAACCATTCCATCACCTTCTTACAATATGTATTAGTAGTTATAAATATAAGTAATAACAAATACAAACTCCGAAAATGAAAAATGAAAAATAGTTTGGGTTTATTTATAATCATTAGGCCTATCATTACTAATATTATTATTACATTTGTTATTATTATTATTAGGCTATTATTCAGTTCATCAGAAAATCGCCATGGAGAAGTACTTGGCGTGGCTGATGCTATTCGGCCTGGCTGTCCAGGTCATTCCCAGCGGAGGAAGTCTCCCCGACAATCCAGATGGCCAGGTGTTGTATGACCAGCTGGACGACGGATCCAAGATTGAGACCGGATTTTCAACCAATCCATTCATATCACCGGATGGCAAGGCTTACCCGTGAGTGTGCCACTTTCCTATCTTTTTTGTCTAAAGAACATCGAGTGCAGGCCTTATGTTTGATTATTTTGCTTGTCTGTTTTATTTTTAATTTATGTATTTTAAAATTAATTCTGAACTTTATTCATGTTTAATGTATAGCTCCCGGTATCTTAATTTTTTTTATGTCTACAGCCTAATCTTCAATTTCTATCATTTTAAAATTTGAAATCTGTTTGCATGAGCTAAGAACAAATCATTAGGTGGTTATTGCATTCAAGGCGTGGGGTTGGGGGGGGGGGGGTCCTAAAGGTTTGGCATGGAAACATGCAGTATTTAAAAACTCGTAGGACAGGCATTTAAAACACCCAGGTGAATAGAAAAAACACTAAAGCACAAATAGTCGCATTGTCGGATTCAGTGTGCCGATTTCATAAACAATTAATATGATAATTTGTTTTGGTTATGTTTATTTATTCGAAAATATCCTGTTTTGTTATCACCCTGTTTAACTGCAGTTGGTGGTTGCTACTTAGAAGGCGTCCTTCTCTTCCCTGATGTTACGGTTCCAAATCTAATAATTACCAATTCTTATATGATCTGCTTCATATTTCTTTCTGTTTTTGCTGTTATGATATTTGTTGAATTATTTTTACAGCGACGCGAAGTTGACCTTCGATGACTCCATGGTACCCAAAGGTAGTGATTCACATCCGGTCGACGGCGTCCCCGAGTTGTCGCTTGCCGAGCGCAAGAAACGAGGGCTGCCCTATACAGGGTACACTTTACGTGTGCTGCGGTCCATTAAATATAGGACCCAGTGTCATCAACACTAGATGGCGCTATCCTTTGGATAAAATTGATATTCTTTGATAAGTTATCCTGTGAATAGACCTAAATTTTTTCAAAGACGCTGGGTGGATCTGTTTATCGCTTATATTGCTAGACATTGGTTGAATGTGGTTTTCATTGGCCAGGTATATAGGCCTATAAAGAATAAGCGCTATCCAGTGTTGATGAAACTTGTCTCCTCTTCTGCCCTTTTCTTGAAACGAAAATTGATACTTTCTAGAGATACATGTAGAGATAACTTTTTGAGTGATGTAGTCGTTTAAACATGTGCGATGTTTTTAATTATTTTGAAGAAAAGCATCTCTTTGCTGTTACAAAATGCGAATAGAGCTGCATTTTGCAACCGCAACGATTAGTGCAATCGTAACGTTTTTGGTTTCAAGAACTATAAAGAAATAATGGTGGGGGAGAGAAGGGATAATAAATACACTGAGGCCTTTTTAAATTTATAAACAATTAATTTCATTTCTCTTTTTCAGCCCATGCCTCGTTTGGTTCCACTGGATCCGGCCGTGGTGGGTGTATTGGGGAGGGGGTTGGTGGCCTGTCTTGAACTCCCCCTGGTGGGGGTGGCACTGGTATCACTGGTGGTACTGTCTGTAAGTTCACATTGCAATATTTTACTTATTGAATACATTCATGTTCATATCTTTTTTCCTGTCTTAGTTGAGAAAGAAGAGAAATCTATTCTTTCTATTTCGTTTGAAAAAAGATAAAGAAAGTTAACATTTTATATTCACCGCGAGTTTCCGAGATCGCTGGTTGAAAAACTTCCACAATCAGTGTAGACCTACTATAAACAGAGGGTTGCTGGAAGTGGATGTGATTTTTTTTTTTTAGTTTCCATTCATCTATGAATTTCAAGGTGTCTAAATGTAACTCAAAATTCAAAACTCAAAATTCAATTTGGATACCAAAATATACAACCTTTATACTCAAGGTCAAAGAGACGTTGGGACTTGCGTCAATTTCCAATAATAAGTCATTGTATCTAGGTACTGTAGTCTTCTCCCCAAGTATGTATATTTCTGTATTTATAGTTTCTGTATTCTATATTTATTCGTAGTCATGGGAATACAGTTGATGTCCATAAAATTTTTTAAATTTGGCATTTTCTTATGCAAATGGGGGCTGGAAAAATATGCTCACTTCATTAAAGCATATGAAATCGATTTAAGAGATGTTTTTTATTAGTGTTACTTATAAGTTATACCTGTATATAGTGTGACGCAAAGGAAATGTATTTTGAACCATTGTGGATATCTATTTGATAGGGCCTATCTATAATAAGGCTATCGACCACATTATCGGGCAATGAGTTAATCCATCAATTAGTGACTGAAAACGGTAGATATAAACCAACTGAAGGTCGGTTCACGAAAGAAGTGAGTCATCAATTAAGAACAACAGTCTAACGTAACTAATTCAAAACAGGTTACTAGAATGCAAATACTACCTGTAATAATTTTGATTTTTGCATTACATGGAATTTCATCCTATGGTTTTTTTCAGGCCAAGCAGATGCAGAGTCAGCTTTAATGATGCCGGGGTGATTAGATATTTGTGCTCGTATTGTAAAACGGAGTGGGGCTGGATACGCGTTCCCATATGGTATAGAGGGTGGCCATATTGGATATGGATCCGCGCACCTGTCGGGTGTTGCTGCGACGTAAGGAATCAGCGGTGGTGCTAATGCACACGTGACGTCACGTCACGTAGTCTGAGATGATCAGAAGATAATGTTATCAATAGAATTACAATATCCCGATAATTTGTTTTTTTTCTATGGATAGGTTATAATCGGTCTGTTTGTTTGTTAAAAAAATATATATTTTTCTAAAACTTCACAAATTTTGATAGAATTCTAAGTATAGACAGTCATTAAGTAGGAAAAATGGTCAGAATTTCATTTTAAAAAATTATTCTTTAGCGGTCCGTTGTCAATCCTGTCTTAACGACTATTAGAAATTTGAGCATATGAAAAGTTATAAGTCGAAAAGACCTGTCTATATTTTATTCTTATATAATTAGTTCCCTTTTATTCTTCTGTAAAATGTCAAGGAATAAATTTTGACGGCACATATAGTGTTCTTTACATAATGAGTCAGTCTGATGTGTATCATCTTGAAAAAATACCCAGAAATATTTGCCTCAATAAGAAGATATTCTAATATATTCCAATTTTGTTTTCATTTTGATGTTAATGAAGGTCAGAACATAATGAGATGAAAATGTAATCGGTAAAAAAATACTGGATAGATAGAACTTGACATCATAAGAACTGCAACCTGGTGTTCAGACCAGTAAATTTTAACATTAATAAAAATGAAAATTTATTCGATCAGAGTCGCGGGCTTGGGCACGCGACTCGTAATAAGTTTCAATAGAAGCTTATATCTCTTATGTACATAAATGACAAGTTCTTCTTCGCACAGTAGGCCTTATGTGTGCATTCCGAATGACACAAAGACAAATTGCAAAGCAACATTTTATGACTTTGCTACATCCGGGCTTCCGTCCATGCCGAACATTCCCGCAACGATTCTGCAAAAACACACATTGAGCACGTTTTGTGCTTTTAAAACTTTCGGTGTCGGGTAACAATGGGTCAGATAAAATGGGTCGGATAAAACTATGGCAAATAAAACTGGGTGACGTTGCAGAGAAAAACAATATGGAAATAAACGAAAGTGCCCTTGTTGCTGGTGGGTAAAAACTAATTTTTATGCGTGAAAGATGCTTTAAGAGACCATAATCGTATTGATGGCATAGATATTTCCGCTGCCAAGCCAACTTATGTAACGGCACACACTCGGCAATTTTCGTAAAAGTAACGATTTTAGACATTTTCAGTGGGACGTCACAAAACAATGGCCTACTTTTAAAAAAATCAATATACTGTTATTTGTTACTACGATCAAAAGGTACATTGTTTAATTACCTTATCTAGATTCAGTAGTATACATTGTAAGGGCACCAGTGTTGCTGTGCAGGTTCCCTGCAAACCTTAAAGGCCTACTGTGCTCTAGGAACTCATAGCGTTCACTGCTTTTTTTACAGTATAAAAACTATAAATCGACGTCAAAAAATTGTTCTTTTTAAGTTTTAGAGAGAAAAGATGAGATTTAGATGAGAAAATTCTGATTGGTCAGTTTCTAGTGACGTAACCTGGGTAGTAGCTTCCCACAGCTGTACTAGTAATAGTATATACTATGCAGTAGGTAACTAAACATCCAGGTGTCAGAAAAACAAAATGCCGCAAAGTTGTGTTGTTCCCGGGTGCCGTAATGTAGGTTACGATAAGAAAGACATCTGCTATTATATCCTGCCTGCGGATGCCGTAAAACGTAAAATTTGGCTCAATTCTCTGAAGTTAAAAAATCCCAACACAGTGTCAAAACACGCGAGGATCTGTAGCGACCACTTCGAGCCGGAATGCTTCGTACGTGACCTGCGAGCTGAATTGTGCGGTGGAAAAGCACGGAGAAAACTAAAAGATGATGCTATACCCAGTATATTCGATTTTTCGGAGTACCAAAATGCGACAGTAAATGCCAGAGCGCTGCCGACGAGAGTCTTACCTGTAGGATGTGTGCATGATGCGGCCGTCGAAAGGAAGAAGAGAGCAGCTTCTAGAGCCCAAAAAAAGTTCGTAGCAGAAATACGCTGTCGAATTTTTTGGTTATGTTAGTGAAAACTTTAATATTAACATGATAGTGGACTCAAATTTTTACTCGACATACTGCTGCACTGATCACGTGGAAGGCGGAAGTAGCGAGGTAAGTTGCAGAGGTGTGAAATGTAGTGTCCGATGCTATCAGTCCGATATCTTTGGCCTTTTGTCCACTGACCTGGCTCTCCCGGAATGACACTGGTAAACTGCACGGGTGTGAAAAATAATGTTAGCTGTCACACCTGCATTATAAGGTAACTTTCTCTTATCAGTCGGGATAAGAACGTTCAGCCGACGCGACAGATGGGCATGTGTGAAAAACTATGTTCGCTGCCCTGCTTCCAAACCTTTACTGTTAACATAAATTTGGTGTATTTTGTTGGTTAATAAATGATAAGCACGTAGGGAATTAATCTTCTTTTGTGTATCTATCTTCAAAAGTTTGAATTTATAAATGATCATGTAGTAATCAATTGCGTGTATCGCTTTTAGTTTGCACTGCTAGCAAGCGGATAGCTGAATCGAATATGGCTTTCTGAGCCTCGACGCAAGTGACGTCACTCGCCTCAAAGCGCCACCACGCGGGAGTATCATAAACTAAATTCACACCTGCATAAAATCGGCTTTAAAAACTAAATAAACGTAAGAACTTTTTTTTCATTACTCAAAAATGACTTTTGGGCACCTAATGGATAGTTTTAACCCGTTTTTTTTCATCACAGTATACCTTTAAAACCTGTGCCGCCATCTATTGACCAGGCGCAACGTTCTGGTCATTTGTGTATTAACCCATTACAGTGACGTCATATTTGCTCCGTAACACTAGTCCCGCGGCCATGCTGGAGGGAATGAACGACGGGGAATAGTAGCGGTAATATAGGTGAACCAAATAAAATAAAATAAACTTCATATCGCGATCAAGTACACCAAAGGGAAAAGGATATATACAAGCTGAAGCTTCAGCTGTTCAGCAGGATCGACCAATATGAACTCAAGACAGTCTAAAAACATGAAATCCTACCAAATGCTACTTACGTATCCAACATCGTGTTGTCACAAGATAGTTCAGTTATCTTGTACTACATTTTTCTTGTTCATTGGGTAATAACAGTTATAGTTTGAGAGAGTTTAATGTGTAATCATGTTTAACCTTACATAGAAGCAACTTTTTTCATAAAGGATAGCTATAAGGAGAAATTTGAGCTGATCATCAGGATAAACCCTTGTGGACTCAAGGAAGAATGTATGCAGGATTGTCATAAAGTATGACATGAAATATTGCTGTCAGTTATGACATATCTCTACATCGTGAAGCTGTCAGAAATTATTTCAGCATTCTTGTACTTCATATTGGTTCATTAGAAAGTACATGTAACAAGACTGTTGTTTGAGAGAGTTTTATTATTCACCATGAATGCAACCATTCATATAAGCAACATGTTAGGATTTTATTATTATTCAGTCATTCACAGAAGCAAGGCATTTTTCACACTTATGTATTTATGATGTCCAATGTAAAATAACAATAATTCAGTTCATGAATTGATCTTCATTTCTGTTTTTTTTTTTTTTTTTTTTTTTTTTTTTTTTTTTTTTTTTTTTTTTTTTGATAATTTACTTGCGCCCAATCAGTGTGGCTTGGTGGGAAATGCCAGTCAATTTCCTTTATGTAAATTAATAGAAAGATGACAATTTTTTTTTTTTTTTTTATTCGTATTGTAACTTACAACATTACCGTTGAAAGGAGCAGAATTTAACATTTTTACAGAGGAAAGTGCAAATTCATTTCATGAGGTTATATGTCAATTACACCTAAAGTAGAATTTACTTGCAAAATAAAATTACTCTTATCACTACACCAAATCGAAAATTAAGCCACTAACTTCCAAATGCACCTCATAGAGGTAATTGATTTAATTGGCCCAGCTCAGCTGTGTACAGTACAAATATAGCCTTGACACTAATTGGCAATAAAGCTAACCAGGTATTAAAGAGGTAGGTGACAGCCGATAAAATCTAGAGAGCACCGTAACTGATAACAAATTACACCCAAGGCAATAGGTGAGTCTTCATTATAAAAGTCGAAACCCTGCCTGGGTATTTCCACACGTTTTAACAAATTAACACACTCTCCACCCAAACTTTTTGGGCACTACTTTAAATATATATGTAGTGTACGTGCGCCCCAAATGTACACACCTAGGTCTTTGGTTTTCTACTGTTTTTCCTTTTATGGTAAAATCTGCACAGCTGGCTCTCCATTCTTTGCTATAAAATAAATTAGTTTTATCCTTTACTTTTCCGAAGATTCTTGATTCAAAGCCACCTCGCCGTCTCTCCTCCGTTTATGGTTTTAGTTCCTTCACCATGGATTGTTACCACTGCAGGCAGCCTGTGAACGCTTGTAAAGTTAGTTATCTTCTCTCGATCAAATAACCTGCAGTAATTCATCATTTTGCTCGGTTAAATATCAAAGAAAATACAGAAAACGAAAACTGAACTACAGGCATGGCTTGTTCATGCGCAGCAGACGATTCCGGTCTCCCTCCAGAATGGCTGCCGTTTGTTTTGATGACGCAGGCTCTAATGGGTCAATACGTAAACCGATATAAGAAAATCGAGGCAAGAAAACGGACACTTACAATGAAGAAAATCAACAATGTACACTTTATTTGGTATACTCTTCGAGATAATACCCCACGATGTACCCAACCTGGGCCGTCGCAAAGGGTGAACACGCTTAAAAATACTTTGTACTTAAATCCAATCCGGTTCACACAAGGTACAGATCGACGTCCACAGTATAACGTCCTATTGAGCACGTGTAATGCAATGGAATGGAAATATGGTTACAGCAAGTACTTTGATCGTAAAATATATTTCATAAATACAAATGTTCAGACAAAGTTTTAAACCTTATGTTAATAAATTGCGTATTATCCAGCGAGAAAAAGGACTCTTCAAATTCATTGTATTCTACATCATTGAGATCTCCAGACAAAATGAAACAGCTATAGTTTGTACATACAACCTCGTATTGTAACAGTATAGCTTCAAACATACAACCACACTCCCCACGTGTGACTTCATTTCACTACTGGGGTATTCTATTCATCACTTACTACTTGAAAGAAAAATGAACATTCCCGTTTCCGAACTATCCAGATAGGGTTATTAAAACAAGCGTTTCTTTGGGTTTTACATAAAATATAAAATGCCCAGTTCATAAGATTCTAATGGAAATGCAATACCTTTCTAGTGATTTTTTCTTAGCGAGGTGTTTAGAAACGTACTTATCATCCCTGGGTTCTGCCCACGTTTTGAAGCCAAAAAGGGGACAAAAACACACATTTCAGGCAAAAAGGATTTTAAAAAGAAATAACAAGGCAGATAGAAATGTGTATGAAATGAAATAAAGTTTCTCCCACTGCGGATTGCTGTTTTCATTTTTCATAAGACCCACCAAAAACGCGTAATCGTCATTTATGGTCAACGGGAACCCACCGAGGACTTGACCTTGCAGTAGTCTTTAAGAAGGAGTTTCAATTCGTCAAAGCAGGCCAGCTCTTTAACTTTTCAAATTCCCACTGACACCCGCTTGTACCATAGGTGTGAACACATGGAGGTTGCATGAATGGCATTTAAAATCTATTACCGGACTTGTTATTCATTATGGTCGGCAACCTTGCCGAGCCTTAAATTGATCTCCTGAGAACACAGGCGGAATCATTGAATATACAACGTCTTCAGCTTCAATAAATTGTATAGTAAGTCCAGTTGTAGGTAAAAATACTTTCTTCCTGTAAAACTCGACTGGATGGCTAATCTATACTGTAATAAAGCGGTTAAGTTTAAAGAAACTTACACGCATCGGACCCAAGGCCCCGGACAAATATTTCAGCTAAATTCAGAACAAAATTCTTAACGTTTCACCAAAGGAGCCATGCTAGCTTCTACCTATGGCCGAACCAGGTGATCGCCCCAGTGTATTCATTTGAGGAGTAAAACAATATGCAAAAAATAATGTTGGTTGAAACAAGTCAGAGATTATACACAGAAGTGGCATTATTGCATTAACGCGTCTTTTTCCACGCTCTCTTTAACTTCGCTGCCTAGTTGAAGTGGAATTTGAAGTTGAAACCGTCACTACCGAATGGATTGAACCCATGGAAGAACGGGTTGCCGCGGCCACCTTGCTGTTGCTGTTCTGGATCCAGAGGGTCTTCTCCGTTGTCGTATCTCTGTCTCATTTCTGAGGAAAAACAAATGAAAAATCTCAACTCCAAGAATATAAGTCTTGAACATGGTGGTGATTTTGTTAATAACTACCTCTATTTGCTGTTATCAATGTTTAGATTACGCAAACGAAGAGTTATAACATGTGGTACAGACATTACATGAGACACCACATGCCGTGCTCATTTCAAATGCAGGCTACTTTTATATTTAAAAAATCAATAGCGAAAAGATGTCTGCAGTGAAAATATGGATGATACATTGGGATTTCCTAATAAAATATCGAATAAAAGACATAGAACTAGACTAAAACGTGAAAACAATCCTAAGTATCCTTATTTTAATTAAAATTTGTATAATGATTAGAAATAAGCAATGCTTAATTCACTTGTGTAGCAGAAGTGGGGTAACCATTGTGTTTGGGGCCACATTATACAAACCTGGGTCTGATAAAACTTCTTTGGCGGCTGCAATGTCCATAAACTTTTTTTCAGCCTTTTTCTTCTCTTCCCCATCAAATTTATCAGGGTGCCACTGTAAAGCTAGTTTCCTATATGCTTTGTTTATAGCTCTTTTATTTGCATTTCTGAAAAAAAAATTAAAATAAAAAATGTGATTATTAATTTTGTTATGAAATAACCCCAATAAACTTTACATAATGAACATTATAAAATTTGCCTATTAACATTTAAATTAAGTCCTGAACAAAATTAATCAAAATTAAACTGTAATTTTAAATAGAGTCCAATTCTCAATCATGCCACCTTCCAACCTACCTTTTTACACCTAAAATTTTGTAATAATCTCTCTTTTGTGAATTTTTCAGCAGTTTCTGTGCTCTCTGCTGTCCTTCCTGTGCTCTCTGGTTGTTTTTGTCTATATTTGTGGCTTTTTGGTATTCTTGAACAGCTGAAAATTTTAAACTTTTATGTTAGTACACCACTTCAACCACTTTTTTCCAAAAAACAAAATGTGCAATTAATTTTGAAAATATATGAATAGCAAAGCTCTTAACAATACATCTGTGGCAATAAGCAATGATGATAATTTCTATGGACTCACCTTCTTCATACTGTTCATTATTTATATAATTTTCTGCTAAATCACACCTGGCTTCAATATTATTTTCATCTATTTCTAGTATCTCTTTACACCACTTAAAAGCTTCTTCTATATGTTTTGCCTGAAAAACATCAGGAACAAAGTTTAACAAACTGACATCAAGATTAGCTTTGTATGTATTTTTTTGTCCATATCCTGATATTAAAATATACAAAAAAATGATACATAAATTTAAAAAAATAATAATAAATATACAAAATGATAAAGTAAAGAAGTCCACAATTATCAAATCGTAGACAGACCTAGGCATGTTGCTCCACATTTTTATTTTGCTATTTTTTTCCAGTATTATGACAGTGACAAATGATAATAATATTGGTACTTTTACTTATTCAACATGTGCTCTCACAGAGCTGCCACAAGGGGGAAGACTCCTCTCAACGCAACCCAGCATTGTGTCTCCTCTAACACACTCCACTAACACAATGCCACTAAGCATTGCCTTCTCTAACACACATCACTAGCACAATCCTTACCTTCATATTACAGTGACAGGCATGTCCCTTAGCCCTGTGTATATAGGAAAACACTCTGTCTTCTGTCTTTAGAATAGCCTTTGATTTGCTAACACAGTCCTCATACGCCCCATTGCTCTGATAATCCTGGACGTCTCGCAACTGTTTTGTAAGTTTTTTCACTTTTTTGTAAAATGGGAAACATTTCTTGTGGTCAGGGTCCAGCTTTAGGCACTCTCTGATTTGCCTGAAAATTGAATTGATTCAGTGACTGAATTTGATCTGACTTATTCTTTTAACCTAAAATACAACACACTATTGTACCTATATTTCTCCATTTATTGAAAAATAGTTTAAATGTGTTGAATATTTTGTCATAGACAGTATAAAAATCATACTGAGTTGATAAAACACCACATTTCAACTTGTCTGCCTTCAAGTCTGTACACATCAAAGATGTCAGCCTAACTTCGCAACTCGTCAGCGAGTATCATTAAAACCTCTGTTTGTTACAAAAGACCATTTTCTACCAAATCCCAGACAAACTTACAGCAACGCCTCCTCAGCTTCCCCCATGTCGTAATGCAGGTTACTCAGCTTGTAATAACCCTCCGTGTTGTCTGACACCAGTTTAGTGGTGGTCCTGAGGTCCCCTGATGCTTTGAAGTAGTTCCCCTGGGCAATGTAGCTCTCGGCTCTCAACTCACGGAGGTCTGCATCCCAGGGACTCACCTGGGTGTGAAAGACATTTTATATATATATTTAGTATCTTTTTTCTAAATTCCATTTTCAATGCCAAGAATATCATGCACACAAACACACTGAATTATTTTCAGACTGATTATTTTTTTGAGAATGAGAAATTTGCGCTGAAGGAAATTTCATTCACATTTGCACTTTCTCTCTCCCTCTCTCTCTCTCACACATTTACTATGCAATATAACTGAAAATTTCACACTGATGCAAAGCTCCAGCCCATTTTCACACACACACACACACACACACACACACACACACACACACACACACACAGTTTCTCTTACATCTATTGCCAGTGACACAGCGTCAATAGCTGCCTGGAAGTCGTGTTGTTCATAGTATTCCTTGGCTAGTCTGATGTTTTCTCTCTGAGGCTCCAACAACTGGAGCTGTTTTTGTGCCTCGGCATTGCTGGGGTCTACTTCAAGCTGAAAGAAGAACATCACATTCATCATAACTTTATATTTAAAATGAACAACATCTTCCAACTCTAATTTTTAAAAGTTAGTTTATTTCTTTGACCATAATTTTTTTAATAGAATCAAAACTTAATGAAATATTATTGTGAATTATTTTTGCTTACTCCATGTCATCATCATTAGCTCAATTTTCTAGACAAAGAGAATTTATCTTTTCCACAATTTTCCCATAATTTCATCAAAACTGATCAGTGCTAATAATAATAATAATAATAATAATAATAATAATAATAATAATAATAATAATAATAAAACTGCATTATTCAGTATTCTATCCTCATAACTGGTATTCTGGCCCACCTGAAATATCATAAAGCACTTAGCTATATTTTTTCATCTTTAGTGAACAATTTCTTCATCTAAAAGAAGACACTCACCACAGCCAGGTAATCTTCCTCCGCTTCAGAGAGCTTCCCTTGTTTCAGTAAAACATTCCCCCTCTGCAGCCTGGCCTACAAAAGCAATCCACCTTTTTTAATTTCTTGAAAATTCTATAGTTGTAATATCACTGTCTGTCTCGTTGCACTAAATATGAACTTATTTAGATCATTATATGTCCTCAAACAACGTTCTGTAATGACCAAAACAACACATAGCTAGTGAGGCTGTTCTACAATGTTCTGTAAGTAATACTGTGGAAAAACATTTAAAAAAAACAAAAAAAAAAAACTGAAAACTGATGCTAGGAATAATGAAATCAAATTAAAACTGTCCAAATCATTGTAAATGACCCTTGAAAGTTCATAAACTTATTTAGATCATGTTAATAAAATTTAAACTTAAACAGTTAATTATTTAATACTAACTGCTTGGAACTTTGGATCCAACTCTAAAACTTTGTTTAGATCTGGAAGAGCGGACTTTGATTTTCCTAAAGCCAAATAAACTGTGGCTCTTCTAAAATACACCAAGTAATTACTGGGATCCCCATCTGAAATAATAGAAAGTGACATCACATTTATAAGACTGATTATCTGACATGATTTTGGGCTGTAAAAAATAAGTAGGAAGAAATAGTTCAGTGGCCTGATGATATTGATATTGAATTTGAAAAAAAAAAATGTTTGTGAACAAGAAATGAGATGTAGATCGTTAACAAGCAAGGTGATTTAAAATGTGTCTGGAAAATAAACAGGGTGTGACAAGATGACTTACCTATAGCTGCGTTAAAATGTGTCAAAGCGTCTACAAGCTGTCCCGCAGCTAGAAACTTCTTCCCCATCTCCAGGTGGCGCTCTACATCATTATTACCAAATATACCTGGCGGAAAGACGATGGATATGGCAAATTTAACAAACATGCTTCAGTTGAAAAAAAAAAAAATACTTCAAATAATTGATTTGTTAATTTAAAGGGATAATAACTCTTCGTATGAGATCTATATTTCACAATAAAAACATTGTGACCAACTCATAGAAATATAATATATTCTGTTGTACAAGAAAAACGGCAGTTATAGCTATTATTCTGATATCTGAGATTGTCTTCAGACCACGTGACCTCCATTGATGGCTGTACTCTGTTAAAATCTCTTAAGAGATCTCTTAAGAGATTTTAACAAAAAACCAAACTTTTTAGAAAAAAACCAGGGACTAACTTTGATAACTCTGTTAAAATCTCTTAAGAGATCTCTTAAGAGATTTTAACAAAAAACCAAACTTTTTAGAAAAAAACCAGGGACTAACTTTGAATGTAAAAATGGATTCATTAACCATTGGTAAGTATGGGAAAATTGTTGTTTACTCCAGGAAAATTCATTTTTTGGCCAAAACAAAGAGTTATTATCCCTTTAAATCAATTTACCATGAACTGGTGAAATATTGACCAAAATTAAACTCTGTTGATATTTTGACTGAAATGAAGCTTCCATGATATCTTGACTCCCAACAATCTCAAGTGACTTTGTCATTCCAACAGACATTCAATCTTATAATTTCACCTTCTGAAAGAAAGTGACAACTGACAGTAACTGCAATACTCCAAATCTTGGAAAATGAGAGAGAGAGAGAGAGAGAGAGAGAGAGAGAGAGAGAGAGAAAGGGAATAGCAGTAGTTCCACTGACAACACCCTGCCATATGACATTCTCTACTACTTAATGCCCGCTATTTTCTGTACATTTTGTATTACACTATTTTTTCACAGTAACTTTGCAGAAAATTTCTGATAAGTGGATATTTTATAGTTATAATAATTAATTTACTAGTAATTGCTACCAGTAGTTTTCCTGATAATTTACTGTTAGACTATTAGCTTTGGCTGTGTAAGTGTGGGTTTTGTTACAGTGACATGACATTATTGGTTCATTTTTAAATACTACTGGCATTAGCGAAAAAATCTACCTCTGCTCCTTCAACATAATTTCGTTAGAAGTCACTAGAAAGATATTCTCCACTTAGGTCGGGTAGCACCACAGCCAAATACATGACAAGTGACTGGTACTGAACACGGTAGTGACAAGTTCTAAGGTACACGGTCGAAACAAAATAATCAAAATTTTACTCACCATATATATGAAAATCCAGAGCTAGATAAAATATAGAAAATGACCTAAAAAGGTGCGATATCGATGTAACCTCTCGCATTTTGCTGGTGCCGCTGCTACACACACGGCTTCTGCTAATGTACCAAGATGTTGGTCAGCGTGGGGTAATTTGATTGGCTGAAGCAATTACTTCCGGGTCAATTTTGTACACGTAGTGTGTCTTGGTTAAATGATGTTCTAAACACCACCTAATATCATATTCCCAACACGCAAGCTTTATGCCCTTTTTGATTTATGGTTATTGGTCTGGACTAAGATCCAAATACGCTGCTTTTTTGTTTGGTTAATCCATAAAATTGCAAGGCTGTCTTGAATGTGAAAGCGAGGTCTCCAACAGAAACAAACATGGTGGCGAATATTTTGACAAGCTGATAATGATCAACAAGTATTTCATGGGATTAAGTGCTTTTTGAATGAAAGTCAATGCCAATATTTGGTAAGTTTGTTTGCTTTAATTTCCTGAATGATCTCTCTTTTTTTTCTCTCTCTTTCTCTCTCTCAATTATCATATCGTTTGCCTTACACTTCTGATTAAGACATCACTGAGTCTGAATCAAGATTTAATTGCATGAAAATAGGGGCGTGCAGGTGCCACTGCAGCGATTGCGTATCACGGTATCAACTTGAGATTTTAAGATTTTAAGAAATATGACTCATGAAATCCAATTTATGATTTGCAATCGAGATTGTTTGGAGGTGCAATATATTTATCTAAATGAAATTTGGGTTCATTTGAACACAAAAGCACAATTGATAACATTAAATTCTGTTTCAATTAAGAAAAGAAGCCTATGGAATGCATTTGAATGAAAAAAGGAAGCTAATTTGGGACACCAAGAGGACAAATATTTAAAATGCAATTTTATGTTTCTTTTTAATACACAAAGGTCTTGTCTTTGAAGTACTAGTATTACAGCCTTATATTCCAGATGATGGCATCTTTAACAGCACAAGATCAGAGGATCCCTTACAGCCCCCACATGAATGGGCCATATAGCAATGGGCCAGTGCAGGGAGGGGGGTATGTGAACAGCGGCAATGGAAGAAACTTGACATTCAGGAAGAGGTTTGAGAGGGTGGATTGGAGGAGAGTTGGTGAGCCACGTTTTTAAGAGTTTAAGGAATTTGTGAGGATGGAACTTTTTAAAAATAAATTTTAACTATGGTTACAAATGTGCAGGCCTCATTCATTGGTTTTGGATTTGATCTTTAGGGATGGAAAAATATTTTTTATAATATTTTGATTGTAATATTCACACTATTAGTCTACTGTTGTGTATTTATAAAGAAAATGCAAATGTTTTATTTCCTGGAATAAGTAAGGAGGAAAACACAATGTAGGTTTTTAACAGTTTAGAACAAAAGTAACAGGATGGTCCTTGGTTAACTTAAGTTCAATGTCTAACTTTAGTAATTTGTAGGCTGCAATTTCATGTGTCTGTACCTACAGCTCAGCCAGGTAGGTCTGGAGGTCATGGATTTAATCTGCTTATAACAGTCTGCAAAACAAGTCCTTTTTTGCCACAGGTTCTTTTCTGTTTATTGGCTTGTTAGTTTGTCGCTTAACTAAATGGTCTACTTGACAGTCAGTGTACCTTCACTTTCACTTTCAGCTGCCCTGGATGTGGACAGAATTTCAAGAGAACTGGACTTCACTGCCCTTCAGGAAAACATCATGAACATCACATTTTGTAACATAGAGTCCGAGGTGGTAAGGTTTCAAGATAAAAAAATTGAAAAAAGATGAAAGATAACAGTGCCTAAGATTACACTGTACAGATTCAGTCCAGAAAAATGTGTTTAAAATGTGAGATAGCTGAATAAACTGTGTTGATTTAAGATTTTAACGTAATGGAAATGGTATAATGCATTCTTTTTACCCACACTTATGTATTGTTATGTATATAATAAATCTTTGATGTATATTTTAGCAGTTATATTTTGTCATTTTCCAATTCCAGGATATCCGTTTGATAGATGCCAATTTCATCAAGCTTTTCAAACTTGCCCAGCTAACAATAGAGTACTTATTGGTAGGTGAAGAGGAAGATTCAAGGAAAGAAATTCTCACTTATGTGTTTAAGAATAACTTCTCTTTTGTAAATTTGCAGTGATGTTGTCCTGTCAGAATACATGTTTATCTTGAGATAATGCAGTGGTTAATATTCTTATTTAGTGTCTTCACGGAATGTTTATTTTATATTTTCGTAGCATTCACAAGATTATCTTTCTGATTGTGTGGCAACTCTTGAAGAAAAACTGCGCAAAGCCGTAGAGGTGAGAGAAGGGTCTTGTTGTGTTTATTTATTTATTTGTTTATTTATTTATTTTCCCTTATGAAGTACACATGAAAAAATGCCAAACATTTTTGAATTAAATAATTTGATATAATGAACCTTACTAGTACAGAAATCTTCAATGCAATATGTAGAGGCTGTACTCTCTTTCACAATTTCTATACATGTTCATGCACTTCCTGAAGTTTATAAATGAATAGACTTCTTGTCTCGAGTGCGGGAGCTCTTTTTAGGTAAATCTTTTATGTAAAAGCAAGGCTGTTAAGTTGTTAACCTCTCAAAGTGAGCCAGTTGTTGAGTTAATATGTATTTTCCTCAATATGAAATAGGTTCTAAGTTTATGTTTTCAACTTGATACAGGAACACGGTGAGACCAAAAAAGAGGTGGAGAAGCAGAAGAAGGAGCTGGTTGAGGTGAAGAAAGAAAGTCACAAGAGGAAGAAACTGCTGGCTGCCCAGCAACAGATGCTGCAGTCAGGAGCGGGCAGCTATAATAAGGTACTGAGTGACTGAAAATGGCTGTATGATGCCCATAGGAACATTAATTTGAGATTTACCTGTAAAGGTGTTCTTCAATTTCATTTGCATCACACAGCTGTAGGTATAAGTAGTTTTAAGTATAATATGAAAACAGTAACTATATATTAACCATATCTGGAAAATTCTGGAAATTTGATCAGTTACTGGTCACTGTTTTTGATGTGGTCCAGTAGAATGGAATATGCTGGTGTTCCAAAACAACTGGTAGACTTAAAAGATTTTTTAAACATAATAATTAATGTTTTTTTAGTGCCCATACTGTGTGAAGGCCTTCATCAACCCCACCTTCCTGCAGTCTCACCTGTACAGGAAACACACTGAGCAGGTCAGCCAGTTTGGCCTGTCACAACCAGCACAATCTCAACCACAGCAATATCTGTCTCAACAAACGCAATCAGCACAATTGGCTCAGCAGCAGAATCTCACCAATGGGGTGCTGGAGAGAGAACTGAGTGAGATCAGAGAGAGGCTGAGACTGACTGAATCTCAGCTTCAGGAGGAGAGAAATGCTCTGAAAGGATTCTCAGTAAAGGTATGGGTCATAGTATGTTTACCAGTACACCTAATGTTATCCTACTTTATTGGCATTATTTGCAGTCTGAAAGTGGGTCTGTGTTATACAGAAGGAAAATATTCTTAGTAGCCCAGTGCTTCTTTATCTTGCCTTGAGTGTCTTGCGGAACAGACTGTATTTGATTTAGTCCGTAGATTTGATCAAAGTTTTAAGTTTATATATACATCACTGTTGTCATCATTTGCTAACCATTATATTATTTTAGGTATCAATATAATTATTAAAATCATCAATGACAACACACTTAACAAAGGAGAAAGTTTCTATTGTTGCTGAACTAAAGATATTCACATTTCAGAAAGTCCAGTAAGCTAATTGTGGAGTAAAAAAAAATGTTGTGGATACCAATTTACAAGGAGTCCAACCTAAGCAAGGCCAACCAACCAACCCAAAATTTTGTAAGCCATAACCAGCTGTCTTTGGAAATAGAAGTCATCTTTTGAGGCCAGTGGCCAGCCTAATGATGGCTGGACGGCTCTGTGGAGAAAAGCCTTGCTATTATGTAAAGATAATACACGCTTTGTAATGATAATACACTGTTTTTTGCATCCAGGAGAAAGAAGAATGGGAACATAGAGAGAGGCAGCACCAGCAGGAGTTGCAATCTCTGAGAGAGGAGCTGGAAACTGACTACAAGAACAGGATGGACAACATGCAGGCAGAGTTTATGGCTGAACTGAAAGCCACGCATAAAGAGCTGGAGAAGTCTAGGCTTGATGGTACGTGGACGTAGAGTAGATGCATATGGTGTTTTAGGCATTGCAGTGAAGCAGATGTGTTGTTTGAGATATTGTTTATACGCTGTTCATAGCTGTGCACCAATTTCTTGTCATGGTATGTAAATTGATGAAACAGATTTTTGGAGGCCAAAAGACGTCAGTAAAGTTACATTATTGGGATGCAGTGGGACAGCATGATAATTGTTTTAAACAACAGAGAGGGTGTATTTTAGTTGACTGCTTCTACAACACTTCTGTATTAGTAAATTATCTGAATTTTAGCTTCCCAGCGTAGCAAACCTTCCAATCTTGGGACAATGTACGATGAGGAAGAGATTGAAAATCTGAGGAAGGAGTTACGAGAGAATGAGGCAAAACGAGAGGAGGAGGTAAAAGTTCTGTGAAATAAAAGTGAATGTAAGGATAACATGGATAGTGAGAAGGTGATACCATATCCAACATTAATATTTTTGTAGTTTCAGATGTCACATTGTCACGCATTATAGGTGTAATAATAAAAAAACTGCACATTTTCTTATCTGGGTTGAGTAATATCTAACAAATAGAATCACTAAAAACTTAAACTGTGACTCAAACCTTTCATGTGCCATACAACACTGTTGCCAAATTTATCATATTTGCTTTCAGTTGCTTTGAATATTTTTATTTTTAAGTCATTTTATTTTCAGCTTGAACAGTTCAAAAATAGGGACAGGCAGAGAGAAGAGAAGGCAGCAACGGAGAGGGCAGAATATGAAAGACAATACAAAGAGAAGATAAAACAGGTAAGGAAGGAAGGAGTGAAGGAGAAGAAAGTTGAAAAGGTACCACTGTCCACTTTCAAAATGTCAAAAATTGTATCGAAAAATCATATCTTCAAACTCTTATTCTGACATTGCACTGCCACCAACATTTTTTATAGTAGCTTTGTTAGATCAGCGTAAGCTTTCAGAAGTGTCTCTGTGTCAATTCTAATATTAGAGCTTCTAGACTTGTTTGAATATCTTTTGCCTTAGAAGACGCACACTTTTAACTCACCAGTTTCAAGCTGTAACTTTTGCACCATTCTGTCTCTATTGTTGGCAGTAATTATTACTGCTTTATTATTAAATACATTCTTTCATCTTCACAGAGAAGAGATGGGTAACTTGAAGGCTGAAGCATGATTGCATAATCCTTCTATTTTCAAACTTTCTTCAGGCAGCAATATATTTTATAATCACATAAAAGTCACTAATTAAAATTAAGCTTATTTACCCCTTCAAGTTACCTTCTAAGTCTTCAACATTTTTAGATATTATCTATATCATATAGATATCTCTTGCACATCATTTCTGCTACTGCAGCAGAAAAGAAAGAGGCTGTTTTAGTCAGATTTCCACTTTGCTCTTTAATACTATTTTTGTGTGAAATAAACTTGACTTTTATCCTCCAAGCTACTAAAGAGACTGGAAAATGCTCGAGATAAGCAGCGTAAAGTACATCAGGTAACTGCCTCCATCTGGTGGAGAAAATAGGATGGGGTCTACTGGTCATTTATTTATTTATTTATTTATTTTTATGGAAGATGGTAAACTAGGGCTTAACTTGGTGTTTGGTGAAAAAAAAAAAAAGATTCCAATTCCTTAATTATTTTCTTTCAGTCAACCCTCCCTCCACAAGACAAAATGTTGTTTTTTTTCTTATAAATGTATTTTATTTACATTTTAAGTCACAAAGCATGTTTGAATAGATCTGTACTTTACAATTTTTTAATGTTTAAAAAAAGTTTAAGACTGGATGTTATGTTAGAATGGTTAAAAAGTATGTTTTTAGTTTGAATTCTTGAACCAGTGGAAGTGGATGTAGCATGGTGTATGCTAGAGAATGCAGCATGTTGAAAACTTCAGCCCTTTAATAATTTATTTGTAAAATAAATGTTGAGAAGACACAGACATTGTTTTAACAAATAGTAAAGTATGTATTATTGAGAGCAGATGTGAACATGTAATAGCTGGTAAAAATTAGAATGGTGTACTTTGAATGGTTCTGATATGGATGTAGTCGTGTTTATTTAACCTTCAACCAGCACCCACCAAACCATTCAGATCAAACTAAAAAAAGGTAGATGGTCACCTGAAAAGAATAACCTTTGAAAATGGATCTGTTTAAGGTTTATCTCCCCTCCCCCTCAACTGGGTTTTGGGCCAAAAGGACACCATAAAAACTTATACCTTGGGACATTCTGAAACCAACCCTTTTATGGCCAGACTCACATTGTTCCGCTTAAATGCCCCAGTCCCCACCCAGAGCACATATTCTAAAACGGATCTTACTAGGTAATGACCCATTTATTACTGTTAGATCACCAGTGGCCATATTGTACCACATCAATCATATATGCATATTTATAAAAATTAGTTACTTTGGTGATGTGTCAGGAAAAAGCATCCCATGGTAAAGGAGCAATCTGGTATTGGGATTTTTTTTTCTTCTTTGGTTCATGTAACCAACAGTCTTTGGTGGTAGTTTTCAGTGGTATATGGTAAAAATGAAATGAGATTGGCTCATTATTTTTTTTCTATCATTTCTTACTTATTTTAAGTATTTGATATGTGATGATGTTATCAGTTAATAAATAATCTTCTTTTCTTTCCACTGCAATTTCCTCTTGAATACTGCTCTTCATTATCATTTATAGTACTGTAATAGTCAGTTTTAATATGAAAATTGGATTCTGTTCTCATCACCGAAAGGAAAACAGTTTGAAACTTGTCAGTCACCATCAGTGTATTTGCCTCAGCCCTGTAGCCGGCTGTGTAGGAGGACATAAAAGATACTGACATATACATTATGTAATATTGTGACATCGCATTACTTAACATTTTAGCTGCGAGGACAGCTACGTGACGTAGAGACGGACCTGAGTCGAGAGCGCGAGTCCAAGGGCCAGGATATGAATAGCTATCAGAAAGAGATCACAGAGCTCAGGAATGTAAGTGTATGAGACCATTATGTTATTATATGTGCGTGGTGGAATGTTTGTACTGTGTTATACTGTGTATTTTATGTAATTCTTGTTGATTTTTTTTTTTTTTGGGGGGGGGGTTATAATAAGGTAAAAGAGCAATAACTTAATGAATCACTAATTTTTTGAAGAAAAAAACTTTGCCAACATGAATATAACCAGGAAAATTTCTTCTGTGTAGCTATGTGTCTGATTTAATCTCTCAATCCTTTCAGCAATCCAGAGAGATGAAGCAGGCCCAGAAGGAGAAGGACAGACTTCTCAAACAAAGAGAGAAGGAAATCCAGAGACAGCAGCAGGAAATAGAGCAGCTGGCCAGTAGACCTGTAAGTCTGTGTTCCAATGTCGTCTTCTTGTAGTAGGAGATTTTCGTAGGAGATACTAGTAGATCTGTAAGTACAGGGCTTAATTTCTGTCTTCTTGTTGCTGTAAAAATTATTACGAAATGGAGATCACGAGACAGTCTGGAATTGATTGTCTCTATCTCCCTGTAGATACAGCAATAACAATCCTGATCTTGATGTCATAAATCAGTCTGCATTTGAGAGCCCTTATACTTGTTACCACACTTAATCCATATATTATTTGGTTATTCTTGTATAGCCCACTGTGGCCCCCAGAAAGCCCCCTGCTGGAGAGCGCACAGGGAGCCCCTCTAAGAGCCCCAGTAAGAGAGCACCTGTGCCACAGATAATGGAGACACCTGCCACGGAGGAGGAGGAAGAGGAGGAGGAGACGGAGACCGAAGAGAGCTCAGGTAATGTGACCTGGATAGAGTCAGGTACCATGAAATGCCGAAATAAAAAACAAGATCCAGTATTTATTTCCCTGATTGCAAATTCTATCTCATATGTGGACATTTGAAAATGAAGGTGTTGACCTCTCTTGTATCTGAAACTCGGGGTGTACTTGATTTGACTTCTGGCTTCTGAGACAATGATTATCTTTAAATAATAAAACATGACAGTTAAATGGCTAGGTTTAATAATATAGTATATCATAAAGCATACAATGAATGTGTTGGTTTTAAAGAGAAGTTGGACATGTTTCATGTGGACACTGCAGATAATCCTCCCCTCGATTTATATAACTAATCCTTCATTTTAACAACACAGTTCCCTCTCTTTACCAGATCTGAAAGTGTCAGACTTGGGAGCCGGCGGTAAGGACACACTGGGGTAAGTGCTAACTCCTGACAGTCATGTTTCTATGTGGGATCGTTACTGTCATATTGGTGTAGGTAAAATTGAGGTGATACATTATCATTTTAGGGAGTTCTTCATGAGAAGAATATTAGTCATGTGAACATTGACAGTATTCAGAGTTATCAAGCTGTCAAGGCAGATTAAGGAGGGAGGCTGCATTTTTTATCTCCCCCCCCCCCCAGCTTTGTGTGTATAAACTGCTTCAGTAATGACACCTAGTATTTCATATCATAGTATTCTCCCATAATAAACCAACAAAAAAAAAAGAAACATTTGATAACATTGTATCTGTTTGGTAGCAGCACCAGTGGTGACCTCACTATGACCGGCACCAGTCTGAAGCGGCTGAAGAGAGAGCTGGTGAAGAATCCCGCCATCTTGGGGCCGATGAAAGAAGAGTTGAGACACCTGCTGGATGAGGAGCTGGAAAAGAGAGGCATATCACCAGTAAATAATTTTTTTTTTATTTATTTTTTTATTTAATCATTTATTTATTTATTTTTTGTTACAGAACCTATTCTTGACTAACAGTTGACCACTATTTTTTTTTTTTCGTTTATATCAGCGTGGTCTGTCTAGTTACATCATGTTCAACAAAGATGAACAAGATGATTGTATTTACTGTTTCAGTGTTTCTGATATTACTCAGACCAATAGCACATTCTGAAGGCACTAAGTATTTTTCTATGACACAATCATCTTTAACACTTTCTTACTGTCATTACTCAAGAGAACAGGAAAAACCTAAATGCTCCTTGTTTGGTTCATTGTAGGAAGAGCCTACACTTGAGCTTAAATTTTTATTTATTTAAAAAAAAAAGGATAATACATAACCTTTAAAATTAGTGATCAGTTAATTTTCCTTACGTTTGTTTTAAACCAGTATGATAAAATGGTGTTATTTTCTGTTGTAGAATGCCCAAGGTATTAGTAATGCTCAGTATAACAGCAAGATGGGGATGTTAAAAAATGAAAGGCAGCAAAAAGCAAAGGTAAATGTTCTTCTTGGTGGTTGTTTTTCCCATTTGCCTGTCATAGGTGTTTTGACATTGAAGAACATGAACCAGTTCTTGTACAGTTTTAATTGATGTCGTAGGTCAGATAGTCACCAATACAGCACTAAACTACCTGACCACTATACAGGAGATGTTTTGATTGAAAGGAAGTGGATTAAATTGGATAAGAAAATTGGTTTTTGCATTTCTCACCATGAATGTGCCTTCTGTTAATGAGCTTCAGTTTCAGAATCTTCTTGTTTTAATGTGTAAGTACATTTAATATTTGTAGTTTATAGATCGCAGTAGAATTGTCAGCAAAAGAAAGGTATATAAAGAGGGGAAATGTTGGAAGTTATCTGATTTTTTTTTTCCTATTTGACTTTACAATTATTTGTTGGATTTAAACACTTGCTGATTTTCACTGTTGTATTACAATTGTGTTTAACATGTTCACATTTTGTGTCTTACTTAAGTTTATAATAATATTACTATTAAGGACCTTTTAATTAAAGTGGCACAATCATAGAAAAAATTATAATTTCAAAATTAATTCCAATAATTGACATTTCAAAGAGAATTAGCAGAGATACTGATTTGTATATGTTTTACAATATCTAAAAGAAAATACATTGAATAATTTTGAAACAGCCATTCAAAATTTGTTAATTTAAAGCTAAAACTTATGTTGGTCTAAAGTTTTTTTTATATCCCACATACTAATCACTCTAAGGTAAAGTTTACTTTTTTCAGTGTTGTACTATGAATACTGTAAAACATAGATTGCATTACACTTGTATTTAATTATAAGCTATCTTTATGCTTCAGAAATACCCCACTTTCTATGACATAAGGCAGCAATATATCAACAAAGTTGATGACATGGCCAAAGAGAGGCTGAGAGGGGGAAGGAAAGGAGCCAGATCTGGAGGTGAGAATCTGACAAAATAGACGGACAAATATACCTGATTAAACATGCTCCTTTCACCTGAGAAGGTTGAAGATAGAGGAGAAAATAAATTGACAAATATGCTTTAGTGACCATTAAGTGGATAGGGTAAAAGGAGGACATTTGTGTGTTATATTTATGCAGCCAGGACCCTCATATAACCTTCAGAGCTGGAATTTTCAATATTTTTTAAAGGTCTACTTTCATCTCTGATAGAAATAAGAGGTTGTAGAGAGGGTACAAAAACTAAGGATTAAGAGAATATTTTACTTTTCACTGTTACTTTGAGGTAACTTAAACGTGTAGGTTTATTGTGAAATAAGAAGAAAAGGTAAAGAACATTCACTCTTTGCAGAATTTTGCTTTTAATGTCAAGATGATTGAGTGAGCTTTTTAAAGTAAATTTTCATTTTAAATTAACAAATTGTAGCCATCTGACAACATTTCACCATCTGTGTCAGCTATGAGTTTGAAATTAACTTGTAGTTTTTTAATCATTCATTAATGAAACAAAGTTTAATCATTCATATATATTATTTCTCTTCATTATCAGGCGACGATGCCAGCTCCGTCAAGCGTCCAGCAGAGCCAGTCTATGCCACACCAATACCAAAGAAAAGCCGCGGAGGCGCTCAGTCCACACCGCAGAAACAACAAAAGCCGAGGCATCAGACCAATGTGAGCGGGAAGCAGCCCCCCAAACCAGCCCCCAGGACCCCCAGCCCCACCAAACCCTCCCTGAATGCCTCCAATACTCTGTCTTCCACTGGGTGAGTACAGTAGTAAATTTTAAGTCTACAACAGCTCGTTTTTGTCTGATTTTGTAGTTATTGAAACTGATGGAGGACAAACTTACCCTTCAACTATAGCTATAATATAATTTTATGGCTTTGAAATATGCCAACAGATGTTATAAAAATAGGATCACTCTCCCATCTGTGGCTCCTTGATTAGGCATCTGTTTTAAAAGTCTGGTTTAAGATGAATAGATACTATATGTGTGATGACAGGCAGTTGTAGTAAATATGGCAGCAGCAGCCTGATGTAAAATTGTGGCAGTTGCTTTTGAATAAAATTAGCAGACAACTCTGATGCATTGTTGACATGAGCTTTGTAATCAACAGGTCCCAACAGGCCGCTAGCAGCAAGTGGGACTCTGACGAAATCTCAGAGGATGAAGAGTCAGAGGAGGAGGAAGAAGATGAGGACATTAAGCCTAGTCAGAGGCCAATAGGAGGTCAAGGTCAGGTCAAAGGTCAGCAAGTCCCGCCCCCTGTCCCTGCCAGGGAGCCTGAAGTGATAGATGAGGATGATGACTGGGACTCTGATGAAATCAGGTATAGTTTGGACTTGAGCAAAGAAGAAAATAAACAGCCATTATTAAAAAAACTTTAACCAATTTTGAGTAGAAAAAGCATTTGAAGACCCTTGTTTTTTGACAATAATCCATGTTGAATAATTTGACACATTTGACAGAAGCTCTTGTTGTTGAGTAATATTTGGTGCTTCATTCAGTGACCTGGATGAGATCAGCCCCAGCCATGTGAGGGGGACACCGGCCAAGACAGGCAGCTCCCCAGCCAAGACAGGCCAAGCCCCACAGCCCAAGGGCAGTATAGTGGCCAACCTAGCCAGGTCCATAGAGTCACAGCTGTCTGTAAGTGCTGGCTTTTTACTTTCTTTTTTTTTCTTTTGCCTGTATTCATTTTTCAACCTAAATAATTCAACTGATTGTGCTTTTTGTTTGTTTGTTCCCTCCATCTTTCATTAATTTACTCATTCAGCATTGGTGGCGGTGAAAACACGGTTACATCAACTGAAAAAATTCAATTTTATAACCAATGCAATAATTTAAAAAACATCTGCACGTTTTTTTTTTTTTTTTTTTTTTTAATATAATAAATTTATCCTCCTATTCTAACCACTCTGCACGATCCCCTGCATGACTCAGGCTTATAATTATTATAGGGGCGTAAAGCAAAGAAGCCGGCCGGTGCTGTGGATCTTAATGTAAGTGGTGGTGGTGTCACTGGTGGTGGTGGCGGTGGTGGTAATGAGCTAGAGGTGCCCACAGCGCGAGATGTCAGCAGTCCTGTAACGCCAGATATACCACAGGTGTGTTGGGTCAGGTTGACACTGCCTTAATACAGACTAATACAGATGCAGGTTTAGCTATTGAAGCTGTTTGTAAATGAATATTCATCTGCAGATGCAGGAGATGATTTGATATGCCAAAAGAAAAGAAAAAATGAAAAATGGTTCGTAATGTGTTTACCATTTTCTGCTTTTCACAGGCTTAATTTTTATTTTGACTGGGAAAAAATCGGCTTCTAGTCTGAAAATATATTCCAAATTTTCAAAGCATGTCCTTGAATGTGAGTGTGTTTTGGATGTAGAGTGGAGAAAATATTTTCATCTTATCAATCCAAAACATATTAATGTCACTGACAGATGCCTTGACTGGACACTGATAGTAATATTATGAATTAACTAACATGAAGAATGCATATCTGTATGTCAGCATGTATTAAGACACACTGTTCCTAATTAATTTTAAAAAAGAAGCTTAATGCTGTTCAAATTGTTTATGGCATAAAGCAAAGTAAACAACCTTTTGGTAGTATAGACACTGGTGAATTAAGTTATTTCATGATAACATTAGATATATCACCACCTATGTATTTGTTATAATGTGGAGTATCTTTACTTGTTTTGTAATAATTGACTGCTGCAAAGACATTAGTAATTTTCATGCCCTACTGCATTTACTTCAAGTCTGATGGACTTTAGACTCTTGATAAGCAATTTGTAAATTTTCTGTATCTCTTAAAGCAATAATAACTCTTCCTTTGAGATTCAAAATTCCGCATGAAATACATTGTAAACAACGCATGGAAATATATTCTATTGTATTTTACCACTAAAACGGCCGTTATTGTAGTAAAACTAAAATCTGTGCTTGTCAATAGGGCTTTCGAAGCTTTCATCAAGGCATTCGTTGCTAATGACGTAATGGTGTCACGCGGATTCTCGCGTTCATTCGAGACCAAAATAACATATGGCGCCAAACGCATTAATGCGGACGCAGACGTAAGTTGCGAGTTTTTGTACAGTGCGTCGGATAACAAAAAGCCCAGAACGGCACACATTGTGGATATTATGTATTTTTAACAAAAAGACGAATATATCTCATGAATCTTATATAGTGTTGTTGTTGTCTGCTTTTCCCGCGGTTTTAAGTAGGTCAACAGTGACTATGCGATGTCAGAGAGAGCTCCGTCAGTTAAAATCTCTTAAGAGATTTTAACAAAAAACCGTACGTTTAGGAAAAAAACCCTGGATTAACTTTGAATGCAGGAATGGGGTCGCTGACCATTGGTAAGTACGGGAAAATTGCCGTTTACTCCAGGAAAATCCAATTTTTGGCCAAAATGAAGAGTTATTATGACTTTAATCTGCAAGGTACATTGAGATTTTAATGGAATGCACCATATAAATTTTTGATCCATGTAAATTATTATTATTATTATTATTATTATTATTATTATTATTGTTATTATTATTATTATTATATGGTGATATTTTTCTCCAGATGGAGGATGGAGAGGAGAGTGGGGATACATTTTCTATCTCTTCCTCACTGGGAGAGTCGCCGCAGGAAACTAAAGCCAAACAAAAGTAAGTGTATGCACAGGGCTTCATAAACCAAAAGTACATGACTGTATTCCAATGAAAGGAACAGAAATGCCGTCATCCAGCTGAATGTGAAGTACAATTTTAAAGCATAAATTTCCGTTCAGTATGTTGAGTAAAATTTGTTATATACCTGTATGGTTTTGAGTGCGCACACAGGGATTTTTTTTCTTTTGTAATTCAAAAATTAAGAAAAAAAAAAGATTTTCACTGTAATTATTATTTTACTGTATTTTTCTACCAGAAAACCTGGCAAACTGAGCACTCATGGAGATACTGACTTCTCAACCAACACATATGGAACCAGTGTTTGGGGCGGCTCTTCTTCAAAAGGTGAGATATAGGGGGAGCCAGTGTGAGATATAGAGGGAGCCAGTGTGAGATGTAGAGGGAGCCAGTGTGAGGTATAGAGGGAGCCAATGTGAGATATAGAGGGAGCCAGTGTGAGATGTTAAGGGAGCCAGTGTGAGATATAGAGGGAGCCAGTGTGTGATATAGGGGGAGCCAGTGTGTGATATAGAGGGAGCCAGTGAAATAATGTGTGTGTGTGGGGGTTAGGGGGGGGGTTGTAGTTGACAGTTTAGGGACATAAATATATTACCCCATCATGATGGTTGATGTGATAAAAGACTCGATATGAATTCCGAGTTAAAATTCCCAAGAGTAATGTATGGGGACTTGATTTAGTTTACGTATATCGCAATGAAATACGCCAGGCATATCTGTATTGCAGCAGCGTCATCAGTTCCATTGAGAGAATCTGGGGCCTCTGAAACTGATAACTCAGGAACAGGTAGAAAACTCCACTAGCTGTGATGTGTTGATAATAGTGGAAAGAATTATGATTTACACCATAACCCAGAGAGTTTTGTTTGTCTGACAGTAACAGATTTTGTTTATAGAATATCAACCAGCAGTGCTGTGTTGAATAAAATTTGAGGACTGTCTTTTATATGATTTATAACCCAAAAAGTTGTTTTTTATTATTATTAAACAATAACATCACCTTGGTTTTTGAACCATGAACAGAACATTTTGTTTATTGACCCACAACCAATATATTTTATTTATATAACAATGCAGAATTAATTCATAACCTTATCCTTTGGAGTACCACAATTCTGTATAGTATAGTTGAATTATTCCATCTCTGACACAAGTTATTTATGTTGAGTGAATGTCAAAATTGTGTTCAAACCCTCTTGTCTGTCAGCCTTTTCTGTGCACTCTTTATTATTATTATTGTTATTTTAACAATCTAGGGTGTCTTTTTTATTTTCTTTTGATGATTTATGTTTTGTTTTGTTTTAGTGTTATTGAAAATGTGATTTAGTTTTCATAACATAACAGTTTATTAGATAGGAATGTATCACTTTATGTGTACTGCCACAAAGAAAGTTTAGTATTTATGATAGTATATTTATTAAAAATTATTTATGTTACATAATTGTGATTTTTATTCTCCACTGACACAGTTATGACAAGATCTCACCCAACACAATTGTGACAAGATCTCACCCAACACAATTGTGACAAGAACTCACCTAACACAATTGCGACAAGATCTCACTCAACACAATGTTCTATATTTCCAGCTGCTAGCACAGTGAACCCAGGGGGGACAGGAAAGAGCTCACTGGTCAGTGTCACAGACTGGGATGATGACGATGATGAACTTGGCCTGGATGACCTCTGACCTTCATGCAGTTGACCCTTGACCTTCATGCACATGACCTCTGACCTTCATATGGTCGACCCTTGACCTTCATGCAGCCAAATTCTGATTTTGAAGAGATCCAAATGAACAACATGACTTCTTATAAGTGGCTAAATACTATTTGACCACTAAATGGACATTTTGGATCAAAAGAGGCCAAGTCTGTGAGGTTAGGGATTTTACTGCACCAAATGTCAGTTTAATTGAAGCTGTGCCAACGAAATTTTGTAAATCGTGGAAACTGCTGAGACTGAAGGGCAAAGTTAAAGTTTCTGTAAATCTTAGAAAGCTTTAGCCTTTCTTTAGCAAAGTGCTGTAAGTATGTTTTACTATACATGTGAAGATATGCAGACCCATCAAGTCTCGTCTGAGGGGACATCACTGTTTGCTTGAATAAAAAAGGGCCTCTCTTTCAAATTTTAACAATAAGATTTGCTGTGGGAAGGAAATCTGTGTAATATGTAAGGGTTTGGGGAATATCTGTTCTCGTGTTTTGGTAAACTGATTCTTAGTTGGCTGTTCTTAATGAATATTATGCCAGATGCTATAATTTAAAATAATGCTGTGCTGTGAAATATGACCAGAAGACCAGACACGGGGATTTCACCAGGAGTTGACGAGTAATGTAAATAAAGTGGCACTTTAGAGGTTAATTTATTTTATAAGTTCTAAGAAACATATGCAGCTGTAGAGAGCATAATTCTAACAAACATACTGCTCGCTGATTGGTGAGTTTTAGTTGCTGTGTTCATCAGTGTAATTTTTATGTTGAGATGCATAAATGTGCAATCTGCATTTAGGTAGAGGGTGGGGGGTGAAGGTGTGTGTGTGTGTGTGTTGGGGGGGGGGGGGGGGGGGGCAAAATGGGCTCCATTGTCTCACTAAAAATGTTACATATCCAGGGCTGCATGGGGATTTAATGTGTAATTAGATTTTTTAAAATCAAATTTTTGCAAAATGGAGACTCCATATCCTCTTCAGATATCTTTTGTTGAAAGATTATTCTTTCATACATGCATTTCAATTTTTCTGCCACTACGTACAAAACTTGAATTTATGCTCGTTTTATTCCATAACTTAATGTCAAGATATATAATTATGCATTTATTATGTCGATACATTTCAAATTGTAATGCAAATATTTTCTGACAATTTCCATCATTATATGAATATTTATAATTTTTGTCAGTTTAAGGCTCCTCTGAGATCGAATTTATTGCATCCTACAGTTGCTATGGTAACTGTTAGCACGGTTACGTCTTCCTCGCCTCAGTTATGTACCATTGAGACATATCATGAACCAGGCCACTTCAAACATTGGTTTTTTTTTAAATCATATCACATCAATTATTAACATTTGTCAAAATTTGCCATTCACAGGACCAAGGTCCATAGGTGATGGATCAAAATGTCATTAGACTGATGTTGTTTAGTCTCTAAGTAAAGAATAAATTAAGTTTTATTTTATTATCCTATCCAGAGTGAATAGCCTCTTTCACAGTATGATATTTGTCACATATGTCCGCCCTTAGTTAAATAGAAAATTACTGGAAGCTGACTGGGGAGCAGTGTCACATAGCTATCACTTGCTAAATCTGCCAGCCAGAGCTTTGTGAAACAAGGCTGAGTATTGTCAGCACACCTCTTCTGTTGTGGGTAAAAGATGCGCTGATGATGCAATATTTACTGTGAAAGTTCCAGTGATTTGAGATGCTTGCATTTAGCTACCAGTAAGATTGTGGCAAAAGTAGCAAATTAGTTTCATTATTTGTATGTACTTGGTGTCATATCTGTTGCATATCAGTTACATAATTGTTACTTCCTATTCGCCAGCTGTTTATGGAAAGATGTTTAATGATCATTTTTGTCAGCAGTCAAAACAAAGTTATTGTAATGTATTATTGTTTTATCAATTTGACATGTCAGTCAAGTCATTGTCATCTCAGGAACAAATAAAGCCGTCTTCCATATCAAGACTGTGTTTTGAAATTAGCAGTTTTTGCAATTGACACAAGACTAAAAAGACAGTTGAAAATACCACAAATTTGCAGTCTGCCTGATAATATAGCTGTATTGCTGAAGGAAAAACAAACCAAATTAATCTTTTTTGCAGTGTTTTATTATTTCTTAAAATCCAGGCTTTTTTTCAAAGCACTAAAAAAAGCTATTGTTCAAAAGAGCACCTTAATTTCCCTTCCCCTTTCTCAAGTCATTCCACAACCTTACCAGCGGTAAAACAATTTCAAGTCTAAATACATATGTATATGCATAAGGCATATAAACAAATGAGTACATCTTCTTTGAGAAGGGGAAGAAACCTTTTCCAGTCATTTGAACCTTCTAGTTCTTGCATAGCTATTGTTTGGCATTTTGTAATACATAAGGCACTGCAAGATCTTATTCTATTACCAAACCCCTCATAAGTCATGAAAAGGTCACCACACAGTCATTTACGTTATGATTTTTCTCCATCTGGTGTTCTAATTTACCCAAATAACTGATCAGCTCCTGCTGACATCTGGTGGGAAAAAATTGTACTACTCTACTAGCACCTTGATGAGCATTCTCCTGTTTTCTATATCCCCACCACGTTAGCACATGTGAGAGCAGACTTTACTCCAGTATCACTAACTTTTACAACAGTGAGTGTACTTCTCGCTCCACCTGGGAGATGAAAGGGTTCATGCTGGCAAAATGTCTGCTTCAACAAACTGCAGAATATCAAGAGGAAATGCTGTACCATGTTTTTCATTTCTAAAGCTCACCTTAGCTTAATTTGAAACAATGCCAGAATGAGCCTAATGTACACTCCAAAGCCCTAATGTTGTCCATGCGCAGCAGTTTAGAGACCCATCTCAGTCGTGTCAGTTTCTCTATAAGTTCAAGGTCGCACTTTATCAAGGTCAGGTTGATGCATAAATAGGTCAAGGTCACAACATTGGTAAAAACAATTTCCCTGGCACCAAGGAAGGGACATCACGCACCCACCCGAGACTACAGCACTTCACTCACAGCTCCATCAGCTCAGTGAAAATTACAGCAAAACTTTCACTAGTGAGAGAATCTTGGCACATGATTGGTGTTTAGCTACACTAACCATAATACAATTACAAAAAAAAAAAAAAAAAAAAAAAAAAAAAACAACTGACTTCCTCTATTTCCTGATCTTTTCCTTCTACCCCCCCCCTCCCCCACCCCACCAATTGTATAAATATACATGACACCACATAATCAGATAAGTGTGTCTCACCACAGCCTATTGGTATCAGGTCTTGGCAAACATCTACTTTCACTATTTGAGAAACTCAAAACATTAGCAGTGAGGACTGGATCAGAAACACAATATTCAGATTATGCTGTGTGAGTTACGCAGATGACTTGGGGCCCCAGTTTCATAAAAAACTTATGTCAGATTCCCTGGCTAATAACTTAATTACCAAGGTTACATGGTTACATTTTACCTATCAAGAGCACTCTCGTGAAAATCGTACTCAACTAAACCAGGGAAATAACCTATTAAGTCTTTTTGTGAAACTGAGGCTTGGACTTAGTTTCCAGTAGCAACAAGGCAGCTCAGACATGAACACTCCAGAGTTCTGGTTACCATTCAAGTTCAATGTTCATTATAGACTATGTAAGAATATACTTGTATGCCATGGCAAGTTCATCAAAGAGGAAAAATATAAATGTTCATGTTCTCCACTGCCGGTCACAGTCAAGTGCTCTAATGAAATGATTTTCTTTGAGTAACTATGCTTAAAAGTGTAGTTCTTTTTCTTAATCCACTTTAATCCTGCCAGATATGAACTGAAAAGGGACTTTATTTTTGATAATCTCTAGCTTTGCCAGTTATTACACTACCAGAAATTACACAAATTCATTTCCTTCATTAATAGTTACCCAGCTAGAAGAACCAGCATATTTTCATAAAGGATCATGAAAAATGAAAAACTACAGAATAATCATAAAAATTTGCAAGCTCTGCTTTCAAAAATACATAGATGTCGCTGCATTCAAGAAAAGCCACTTTCCAGTTTCCTCTTGCACATGCCCATTATAAATATTGCATAGGAAATAACCAAGTAAGCACCAATGAGATAAATCTGCTCCATATTGCCACCAAGGGGTTGAAGTTTGATATGAAAAAATTCCTTTGCTGAATAAAAACTGTTCTGAATCTCAGAGTAACTGATTGAAACCCTTACTGATAGATGGATATTGATACAAAACTGAATTGGATTTGTACCAGACAATTGTAAAAAAAATCCTTCAATGAAAAGTCAAATTAAGACAAGTATTCCACATCAAAAGTCAACCCTGCAGTAGTGTTTAGTAAGGACCAGTGTCACATTTAATGTGTTTCATCCAGCTGAGCCTGTTGACTAGTCTACACAGTTTAACTCTTCTGGCTAGTCAATACAGATGAACTGCTGGCTAGTCAAGACAGTTGAATTCTACTGGCTACGTCCTGTCAACTAGACCTGCCAACAGTGTTGAGACACGTGGTCCTGTGGAGCTTCAGGAGACACTGGGACTAATGCCTAGATACAAACAATATTGTTTTTATTATCATTACTTCATTCAATCTCAAAATGCACTCAATGGGCAATAGAGTCTATGGAAAGCACCGAGTGCCCCTTTGTATAAATATTTATCAACAATGTTTTAAACATAATTTCACCCTAATCAATGTCACTACTTTTCCATCACTCCAGTAATGCTAAACAAAAATAATGATTATTAAAAAATTAATGAATAAAAAAAAATTATTTCTGTACTGTCCACATGGTACTGACCTGTGTTGATGATGGTCTTGTTAAACCTGTGGATTCTTTTTCATTGGTGCTACTGGCAATATCTGTGCTGGCTGAAACAGAAAGTCAACGTTTTATTAATCTTTGTCAATTACCCACACTGGACTACCTTATTATATTTTTCCTTTCTTTCTTTCTGCTGAAAATTGTTTTAAAAGAGATTTTTTTATATTAACCAATTCATGTTGTAAGAAAATGCCTTTCAAAATATTTCAAAAATGAGTTGCCAAGATAACCTCAAGGTTTTTATAAAAATTAAATCTTCCAAGACGCGAAAAAATTCCCAGACCTGAAAAAGAATCAAAATACCCATACAAATAAATAAATTAATAATCGAGAAACACTCCTGTATCTGCACCATGGCGAAATGTCAATACCAACATGTTACTCACCTGACTTGGCGTGTTTGGGGGACAAATATGGCATACTGGTATCCAATTGGCTATTCTGGCGGCTGCTGGTAGTGCTATTGGTGGGGGAGGTCACGGAGGGGCGGGGACTATGGCGGGGAGAGGAAAATAGACTGGCGTAACTGCTGCTGCGACTGGCAGACTTTTGTAACACACGAACCATTGCGTCTTTCTCGGCCACTTGTGCTTGCAGAGTCTTGACTCTGGGAAAACAGAAAGACCGGTAAGATAACAAGATCTGCAAGATTACAGTAGAATTGTTATTATGAACAATAACAACTACATTGATGTAGATTTGAAACATGTATAACAAAATACAAATTGACATGCAACAGGTTATCTCATATATCTATTCAAGCTTTGCCCTGGAATATAACTGAATTACATCTAACATAAAGAGGTTATTACATCCCTTCACGAAAAATCTGAATGTCTCTTAGGAAGTTTATAGATTTTCTCAATATACAAAACATGAGTAAAGCACTGCTGGGACAGATAATAATTCCACTCGTGACAAACTGAGCCATTCTTCTGTACCGGTTGTGCTGGTTGTGCTCTTAATCACAACTAACACACTCCCCCAGCACAGCACACACCAAGCCAGCATACCTAGCCTCCAGTTCGGCACAGCGCCTGTTAGTCTTGTAAAGCTCTTCCATACTTTTCAACCTTTCCACCTGAGCCTCCGCTAACAGCTTTTCATTCTCAGACGTGTTTGTTTCCAGCGCAGCGATACGAGCATCCCTATAACAAACAAACAAACGACATACATAGAAAGCAATATTAGTGGCAGTTACATATTGAGTACATTCCCACAGAGGTAAAGATTATCTGAACCAAGTTGGTGACCCAGGTACCTAGAGGTGACCCATGAATGATGATGTAATAGATGAAGGGGAAGATGTGGTTGTAGTCATTAGCAGGAAAGTATTAAGAATGCTTGCTAATAACCCATGAGTTTCCCATGACAAATGAGTTTTCCATGAAGTGTCACAATAGTTTCCCATGACAAGTTTAATGACAGTCTCCCATGATAAAAAACAACCACTCAATACAACCAGAGACATGACAAATTCCCATTATGATTTTCCATTCATGATACATGACAACCAACCATGACAACCACTTGTGGTACATGAAAACCAGGCATGATTCAGGAAAACCAGTAATAACCAATGACACATGATGATTTCCCATGACAAATCACAACCACAGGTGGTGTAAAACCTAACCATGACAAGTGAAAGCAAGCCATGACACAGACACCCATGTTGTGTGAGAACCAACCATGACACAGGCACCCATGACATGTAAGAACAAGCCATGACACGTGAGAACAAGCCATGACAATTACACTTGACACAAAACATACACGGAGGATAAGTTTTTTAAGACAGCTTTCTGCAATCACCCCATAATCCAAGAAGAATATGTTGATGTTGAGGTAAATAATTTGTTAAATTGATAAAATATTTAGAACAGCCCTATCCACAGATAACAGTTATTACAGTCTGTTTGTATACCTTCCTTCTAAGGCTGTCACTTTCCATTCTGGGACTCTGGAATATTTGATAAGTCATTTAAGGGAGAAAGTATTGGGGGAGATAAAAGAGAGAGGGCATTTTTTCAATATAGAAACAAAACAAAACAAAAATAAATAATCCTGAGAAGATGTGGTAAGGGAATAGAGGGAAAATAGAAGGAAACAAACAAAACTAGCTGTTTTTGAAAAATAAAATCTTAAGTGAAGTAGAACTTAAAGCAGATTGATATGAATAATTCCACTTACTTTGGGGTAGCGGCCTCATCCAAGGCAATCTCTCTCATGGCTATCTCTTCCAGGTACTTCTGTTCCCACTAAAATACAGAATAGAGACTGAGTGAATTCCACAGCTGTGGTCACACCAAAATTCTTTTAAGGTAGGAATTTTTTTCTTAAATCAACAGTTGGTATTGTCAATATTGTTTACCTCCAATATTTTGCTGTCTTTTTAGTAAGTGCGTCTTTATACGGAAAATATACTTGGATGTACTTGGAAAATATTGCAGGTTAACAACATTTTCAAAACTAGTTGACTGGAGAAAAATGACTACTTTTGTCTTAGCGCCTAGCACAGGTAATAAAACTATTTTCTGAAAACATCACCATTCCAATAAAGAACATTAACTGCATTAATAGCTCTGCTACTTTCATTGTGTTTTTAATCAGAAATCTGAACAAAACTATGAAACTGAAACTGCTATGCATTGGTAAATTTCTAAGTTTTGACATGTGTTTATAGAATTCACTCACATTTGAGAGTTGAGATTCTAAATCTAAAATTTTCTCTTCCTTTGCTCTCAGATCTGTAGTAAGTGTTGCTATTGTGTCTTCATGAAAAGATTCAACTGAAGATCCTGACTCTCTCTGAAATAATAGAACAATATTCAGTGTATATTCAGAAATTAATTGAATTATTTGGTCAAAAAGAATTATTAGTTAAGTTTAAAGAAACATTTAGCCGGAGCATTATTCAGCAAATTATCTAAAACATTATCTTCAAACAATTATGTCAGATTCATTTTCAGATACATAATGCCATGGAGACATCAAATACTAACAAGGGGAAAATATAGGAATAAATAATCATTTAAATTTATTATAACTAAATACAGGTTAAAAAAAAGACATAAAGAAAAATCTACCTTTTGAGATTTCAGCATCTTGATTTCGTTTTCCAGTTTTTCTCTCAGACTCTTTTCCATCTGTTCTCTTTTCTGATTAGCTGTTTGTAATGAAGTTAGGGCCTTCTGCAACTGCTCGACTCTTTCCACGTAAAGATCTTTTTTCTTCAACTGCAACCAAAGCCAACAGAAAAACTGAAATGCTTTGTTTTTTAAGACAAAAAAGCAGCCATTTTTTAAATCCCCATTTAACTAAATTGCAAACAATAATAATAATAATAAAAATTAGAAAAAATAGAAGGAAGAAAAGCAATGTGAACCCCCTGCTCTTCTGATGATTTAAATTTATTTTACCACTAAGGTGAAAATTTCTTACCAATGGCCACACAGTACATGAACTAACATAACTGAATGACAAACAGATAACTTTGAGATTTATTCTAGAGTCAAGGATGCATACAGAGTGTACCATAAGATAACACATAATCCTGTTAATTTAATACAATCCACTGCTCATTGCATCTCATTCACACTTTTAGTTTTATTTGTAAGATATTGGTAATCAGTGTTTTAATCAAAACCAAACCGAACTCTGTTGTCAGCTCAACACTTCTTTATAAAAATCCACAAAATTTATCCATGTTAAACACCTCAGTTTCAGCAAAAAAAAAAAATAAATAAATAAATAAATAAATAAATAAATAAATGAATAAAATAAAATAAAATAAACTCTACTCACTTCCTCCTCCAGTCTGACTACATTGGCCTGTGCATTGGTGAGGGCATTGTCTAATATGTCTATATGTTTCCTCTGTTCCTGTAGTGTCGACCTCTGTGCTGCAAGCTCTATGTCTAGTCGCTCTTTTGCTGCAGTCATTTCTTTGTCTGAAAAAGAGTTTTTGCAATGTTTATTCATGGAAATGCATAATCTATCAATCTTGTTATTAATTCATCAATTACTCATCCACTAACATATTCCATCAACTAACATATTCCAATGTACTACAAACAGCAGACTGTATGCATGTGTGTGAAAAAGAGAGAGAGAGAGAGGGGGGGGGGGGGGGAGAGGCTGACTCACTCTGTTCTAATAACTTATTAATGGAAGCCTCCTTCCTCTCCAGTTCCTGTTTGACCTGTGCGTCGCTCTGTGAAGACTCGTGTGTCGTCAGTTGTGCTTGGGCCAGCTGTAAGTGACCTGTGGGGACAATTTGACATTTCTTTATAAAAATGTTCAGTAAACTTCTAAGTTTACACCATTAGGAAATCTACTGTATTCTACAACAATCTCGTTTGTCTAGCTTGTAATAATGTCTTCATGTTTTGAATATTTTTTCCTATAACTATCAACACACTCTTATAATCACAAATAACATTCTCATACTAATGCACTATAAAATTAACACTTCTAGTTACATAAAACTGGTCTTTTATTTAGTTATGGCTTTGGTTTGAAAGAAAAGATTACAAGCAGTGGCTTCGTGGCCTTCTAACCAGGAAGGGACGGGAGCCTGGGCACTGCTCAAAGGCAGAAAACTGTCAAGATAAAAAAAATTTCCAATTTGAATTGAGAAAAAATTGTATGAAATAAAAAATCTTTCACAATACCATCATCACTGTCATAACAAACATATTCACTCATCATCACATCTTTTGTCACAACTAACACACTCATCAATAGCACACTGTCACTGTCACAACTAACACACCGCTGCTTTGTATCTGGTTCTTACCTCTGAGTGTTTTGACATCCTCCTGTAATTTCTTCACCTCTCCCTCCATCCTTACCCTCATGGCTTTCTCCAGCTGTTCTCTCTTGTGGGAAGACTTCACCAGGCCTTCATGGTCCTCCTGGATCTTCTGGATTTCAAGCTCAAACTAAATCAGAAACAAAAGGGGTTTTCTGGTGAATTGAAAGTTTTTTAGAAGCCAAAGAAACTGCAGTTTATAAATCAAATTGTTGAAATATTCAATAACCATTAAAGGAATGTGACTATGAGAGAACAGTTTCATTAGCTCTGTATGTATAATTTCAAATTACTGTTTTTCTTTTTATCAAGAGCTTGTAAAATTTGTGGGTATTACCTCCAATATTTCTGTGACTGTCAGTCACCATCATCAGGGAGTAAATGACTAGGGTCATTTCACCTGGAATGAAAATCCAGGTCAATTGCCCCTAATCACTGGCCTTATGTTGTAACTGGTGAAATGACCCTAGTCATTTACTCCCTGATGATGGTGACTGACAGTCACAGAAATATTGGAGGTAATACCCACATATTTTACAAGCTCTTGATAAAAAGAAAAACAGTAATTTGAATGTGACTATGTCATAATGTTAATTTCGCCAGCATTAAGTTTTAATGATATTGCTTCACAAACTACATTACATAAATATGTGAAAATAATTCCAATAAAACTCATGGACTAAAGATAAAAATCACACTATTTTTAATTTACATCCAGGTAAAAATCCTAATGTGATGACAAAAGCATCTTACTCTTTATGTTGACTTAAAAATAATAAATTCAACCTGCTATCATCAACTATACAGAGATGCAAGGAACAAAATTAAAAGTTTTTAGTCTCTCATTCCAGCTCTGCCTACCTTCTGTAACTTGGAGACTTTCTTGTAGTACCCCTCCAGCTCCTCCTTCAGCTTTCTGTTCTCATTAGAAAGGAGTTCCACCAGCTGGGAAGCTCTCTCTGCTATAGCAGCATGGTCAGGCTCCTGTCTGCAGCTACAGACATATAGAAACGTGTTGTGTTAGGTGAGATGGCCAGAGCATTGGGTGAGACACAGTGAGTGTGTTAGGTGAGACAGTGATGGGTGAGAGAGACAGTGTGTTGGGTGTGACAAAGTGACTTTGAGAGAGTCAATGTATAAGCTGTGATAATGTTAAGTTTGGCATAGGTATGACTTGTGTATAACAAATTTGGACTGGAATTTCAACTGTGAGGTTTCTCCACTGCTGGAAAGTGCATACACATCTATTTTCCACCTAAGCAAATGCCATATATTATGTGAAATATCAGTATATTGTATGTGACAGGGTTTTGCATCATCGTGGCACCTTTCTTTTACCATTCGGCTTCCAAAAAAACCACAGCATAACTGTCAAAACATTAACCCTGTAATCAAAACATAAACACTGCTCTTAAATGCTCAATAAATATCAAAACTTTTTAAAACACTTACCCTTGTTGTTGATAAGCACCTTGACCTTGACCTCTGACCTCTATGCCCTCCGCGACCCTCCTCTTCATGTCAGAGTACTGCATTGTAATATCCTGCTGCGACCTGGACAAGCCTGCTCGGTCCAGCATCTCCTGGGAGAGCCTGCTCTCAGGCGCAGGGGGGTACAGATTCTGGGGGGTGGTCGCCCTGTGTCCCCCAGCAGGGCCGGGGTATCTTGGGGGAGGGGGTAAGCAGCTCCCTAAAGTCTTGGGGTCATTGACGTAACCCCCTAGCTGCTCCCTTGAGCTCAAACGTGTGGGGGCGGGGCTCCCCTTGCCTCCGCTGTCGTTGTCTTTTGATTGGATCAAGTTTGTCAGCCTCTGATTGGCTGCCATTGCATTCCAGTGACCTTGACCTTGTAAAGGTTGAATTTGTTGACAGTCTATGGGCGGGTCCTCAGGTGTGTTAGCCGCACCTTGGGGTCTCCCAGTGATGTAAAACGTTCCAGCACGTGTAGATTTCACCTCGACAGAGGGGGGCATACCTAGCCGCGCTAGGATACTGTCATCAGCCAGGGTGTCCCCGGGGTCATAGTGCCCGGGGGCCAAACCCCCCTGGTTTTCTTCCCCCTGGGGGTCCTGACGAGCCGAGGTGCTGAGATTCTCGTTTGAGGATAAAGAAATATCTGTGCTGGCCTCAGAGCCAGAGTAACTTTGCCTGTAACCTGAAAAAAATGGGGGTATGCAGTTAATATAAAAATTTTTTAGATATTAAAGAGGATCAAGCTAATACTGAATGTGACAGTAGGTTTATGGTTGCACTAAGATTGTCTTTGTAAATGACCAATTAGGTTAGACATAAAACTTAGTTTAATAATATACTTAACCAAATAAAATCAAATATGTTTTCTTAAAAAATTCAGCACATGATTTAGTCTAATACAGTTCCTGGGGTAATTTCCACTCTGTTTGTCAAAGAACTACTTGGGTTAACTTACCAGGCTGTGTATAGTTTCTCAAGTGTAACTTACCAGGCTGTGTATAGTTTCTCAAGTGTAACTTACCAGGCTGTGTATAGTTTCTCAAGTGTAACTTACCAGGCTGTGTTTAGTTTCTCAAGTGTAACTTACCAGGCTGTGTACAGTTTCTCAAGTGTAACTTACCAGGCTGTGTATAGTTTCTCAAGTGTAACTTACCAGGCTGTGTATAGTTTCTCAAGTGTAACTTACCAGGCTGTGTATAGTTTCTCAAGTGTAACTTACCAGGCTGTGTATAGTTTCTCAAGTGTAACTTACCAGGCTGTGTATAGTTTCTCAAGTGTAACTTACCAGGCTGTGTATAGTTTCTCAAGTGTAACTTACCAGGCTGTGTATAGTTTCTCAAGTGTAACTTACCAGGCTGTGTATAGTTTCTCAAGTGTAACTTACCAGGCTGTGTATAGTTTCTCAAGTGTAACTTACCAGGCTGTGTATAGTTTCTCAAGTGTAACTTACCAGGCTGTGTACAGTTTCTCAAGTGTAACTTACCAGGCTGTGTATAGTTTCTCAAGTGTAACTTACCAGGCTGTGTATAGTTTCTCAAGTGTAACTTACCAGGCTGTGTACAGTTTCTCAAGTGTAACTTACCAGGCTGTGTACAGTTTCTCAAGTGTAACTTACCAGGCTGTGTATAGTTTCTCAAGTGTCCTGGATATGGCGGTGGATCTTTCCAATAAGGCACCTGCATTGTCTACACACTGCGCACACAGAAAGTGGGAAGCAACCTGAAAACAGATCACATTCTGTGACTCCCTTCATTCCGATGTCACATGGGAAAAGCTTCGGAGATATTGAAAATCCAGAGGCCCTGCACTAAAAAAAATCTACTGGTCTTCATAATTTCGTGCTGGTCTGAACTAAGTATTTTATTTCTGTTACCCTACATTGAGGAGAAACTATTCTCATGGCCGAGAGACCTAAAACTGACTGCATTGTTGCTCATCTACCTGTGGAATAATTTTCACAAGATAACAAACCAGTCTATACACAGCTACTGTGTGCACCTGTTGCCTGTTTACCTGTACCATTGTTTACCTGTCCAACATGCCCAAACATGTACTTCAACATGTCACAACATGAAAACAGACTTACATGTGATCAGCCATGCTGAGTAAGGTCGCATTCAGAACGGTGGACTTACTAGTCTGCGGGTCAAATATGGCGACCCACAAAAAAACTTCCTGTCTAACCAGCTAATAGACACTGAATAGATTCTCCGTGAGGAAGTTTTCATATGGTCGAACATATTTGTTCCTCGGACTTCTTAGTCCACTGTTCTGAATGTGGCCTAAAACAGTTTGTTCTACTTCAGACATATCACTGATTATACCATTTTCTCAGTTTATTTATTCACAATAGTACAAGTATTTATTTTTTACTCATTCACTTAATTATTTTCATATTTTATTAATTTCATCAGTATATTTTACAGCTTTGTCTTGCAAAATAGCAGTTATTTATAATGTACCAAAGTTGACTTACAATTTGATGGGCCTAGTTCGCCATCCTAGGTCTTCTACATCACAACGTCTTGAATTGGTCACTAAAAAAAGGAAAGAAATTTTAAGGGATGATTTTCATAAATACCCACACAACAATAACACCATTATTATTCAATTATGTGTCATATTAACTGTTTACAGAGCTAGTAAATTGGTAATATACCTGATAATTTCTAACAGCAATTGATAATAAGAATATTATCCATGCTATATATGAGCTCTACACTAGTACTAGTACAGAACTAATGGTCTCTCAATAATACCATAATTCAAGAATCACTGAAGGTATTAATTTTTACATGATGCCATCTTTTCCTGGTTTGTCATGACAAAAAGTGAAAATCATTCATAATTACTTTCTGTATTTACTTCAGTAATATCAAACTAGTTTTGGCATTTTACACTGTCGCTTGCTCTGGTTTGTACCCACACATTAAAACCATAACAGATCAGAAAGTGATAGAAAACAAAAAAATGGTCTTTACTGGGATAGAACTGGTTTGTACCCACACATTAAAACCATAACAGATCAGAAAGTGATAGAAAACAAAAAAAAATGGTCTTTACTGGGATAGAACTGGCATTTTTTTTTTCTTTTAGCCAAATCACTACTATTTCATCACTGTTTCTCCAAGTAGTTACAAGTTTCTCCAAGTAGTTACAAGTGAAAAAACAAGTGAAATCAAGCATTTTTTGTTTAGCCAACTTAAGTCAGTTTTAGCATTTGGCAAGTGTTAACACTACCCCAGCTTAACTTAATGTTACTACAAGAAGTACATTACTTAACAGTTAAAACTAGCAACTGTTATGTACATGTCTTATAAACTTCTCAATATATCACATCTAATCATGTCAAGTCAAGAGATAAACCAAAATTAAACCGAAGGCAGCAAGATCTGCAAGTTGATTACTAAGATTTTATACCCTGATATTCTAGCTGATGAGCTGACTGATGACACATTTTGAGAAATGCCAGTAAGATTTCTACAAGTTTGGTAATCAAGGGTGGACATGGAACTTCGGAAGGCAATTAAATTGCACGCCATATGCACTGAATGTTAGCAAAGACCGGAATATCATGAACTATATGAAATACTGGTCTTTGGTGATGCATTACACACATAAGATACTTAATGGACACTGTTACTTAATGTGGGGGCATCACCACTGCAGGCGGACGCCGGAAGGTGACTAAATTAAGAGACAGCAGGTAAAGAGATATACCGGGTGATAAACAATATTACTTTACTAATCTACACAAAGCGTCCTTAAACACAAGCGAGACACGAAGAAGCATTGTAAAGAGTGTCTCTGTACTTATAAAAATGAAAGTAAGCATGCTCTATACTGAGCTTGAAGTAGTTAATCCCCCTGCTAACGGGGTCCCACCTAGTCTTTCTACACGGTAAAAAATATGCTGCCCCCGATCCCGGATTTCCAAGGTGAACTGAGTAATATCCACCTTTCGGTGCCACAGGCGGGACTTATAATCCTCTTCTAAGGTAGATCGTGTTGCTTCCTTGTGTGTACGTGCACAGTTGACGCTCCCCTTGGCTTGCTATTCGCCCCCACACTCCGAGCAGTTGCGGTCAAGAAGCTCTCAAACAAAGATGGCCGCGCAAAGTATTCAAGGAATTTCCCTACCGTGACGTCATCTTGGGAGATACCCCGCATACTTTCGTAAAGAGGACAGCACTACCGACTTGTTGTTGTTGTGTCTCCCAAGACAAAATTAATGATGAAGATAACACTGGACACGTTCAGTAAAAGACAAGCTATCTATGGATTAAATAATTTCGAGTATATTGTGGGTACCTTTTTGAAAAACAATAACAGTATTAGCGGTATAAAATACGTGTTACTAAATTTTCCAGGACAGAGATATCCACGCTCCATTTTATCTCTCCCTTGCATACTTTGGCTTACGACCCTAGACCTTAGAGCGGATAATTCATCTATTCCCACCTTAAAGTTTAACTAAAAATGTCATACAGTAGATCAAAAGTTACGAGTGAGGTAGAAATTATCTGAGATTACGCAGGCTGTCGAATGATCCAGGGATTTGATGAAGGGTGTGTGTGTGGGGTTGGGGGGGGGGGGGGTAGATTCAGCAAATAGTAGGGGGAGGGCTGAGTAAATGAACGTAAATGAGGACAATTTTTAGTATTTTACTTTATAAGGAAGTACTAAAAACCCACCAAATCCAATTACTAGTAAGATATACTGACTTTGTTCGAATGTGATAAATTTAATTATAGCATTTGCGAATGGAAAGTTATATAGGCTAAGCCAGATAAGTTGCACGAACCTGTCGCTGTGCGAAACCGATCCCGCCGATGTTTTAGTAGGCCTATTATACTGTAAATCAGCTAGTCAAAATTCTAATTCCAAGAAGGGGATATATAAGTGTGATTTTTCTCAGAAACTGAAGTGGGGGTCAGGACCCCCCTCACCCCCTCTGAACCCGACACTGACCCGGACTCAAAGACTGATATAAAGATTTGCTGTAGCAAACAGAGTGAAGAGTCGCGGTCGTCTTGTGTCTGACGGGTGGTGGAACTGCTTTATGACGCAACAACCAAACTAGCTTTGATGAAGCCCGGGCAACTTCAAATTAAAGGTGTGAAATCAAGAAGTGGGATTTATGCAAGCACTGAATTAAGAAAATGATATGTTTCAAAAGATTTTGCTAAATGCGTAAGACGAAACTGCAATTTCTGCGTTGCACATCTAGCGCAATATGGCTACCGTTATGTTTTTGTGATCCAAAACGAAAAAAAGAGACGAAGTAGAAAGTGCAAGAAGAAGAAAAGAAAATCATAAAGAGAAGCAAAAGAAGCGAGCGTGTGGTTGTGTGGCTGAAAAGGGAATAAAAAGTAAAAATGTAGAGGGATTTCAATTCATAGAAGTGAACAGTATCTTTTAGTTTTTTTTAACTACCATATTCTACGTTGTAAGGAAAAGTTGTGGTAATGAACACTCGCAATATACAACCTGTTATTTATTTATTTATTTATTTATTTATTTATTTATTTATTTATTTACACGAATCGAAGAATTTTCCCCGTTTTATTGATAAAATTTGCAGCTGAAGTCTAAATAGTCATAAAACAAAAAGCAAATTCGCACATATTTTGATTAATGAAATCACCATCCCTGATCAAAATTACATCTTGTTTCATAAATGCATCGAATGCATCTATAACTATTAAAATGTCTTAATCTGAGTTGCCCCTCTTTGCTATCAGTTTTAAAGTATTAGGCAGGGGGATGGTTGGTACATGGTTGATGTACAGTGTGTTCTTGAAAATTATAGTAGTGATAAATGATAATAATAAATAAATAAAGGCCCAAATTCCACGGGGTGTCGTTTTCATTGTACTTGTGATACGTTGATGAATGTAATAGAATTTCATTAACGTTAATATCATAATTTGATAAAAGTAACACATTTTCATTAACATGTTCAGGACCGCTGCAGCTTAGAAATCATGACGAAACAATAGTCAGTTCAAAAATTTTAAACATCACTTGTCATCCAGTGGTACTGTCTTGTAGACGTAATATGTTTTCTGAACTTCAACCCTGTACGAAGAATAAGAAGGGGGTTGCTGGTATACAAGACGTTGTTGCACTAGGACACGTTTGTAATCCGAGATGTAATTCAAGCAAAAGCTTTCGCATTTTACCTCCGTTTTGTCCTTACTGAACCCCTGTGCACTCACTATTTTCTCTACCGTTTCCACGGCAACGCACACTTCCTGTCCGTAGAACACGATTGTATCGCTTGGCGTCGATTGGTTTTTATCGATCACGAAAGATCGAGGATCGTAACAAGACTCTTCGACAGAAAAGCGCTCGAAAGAAGATGACGTGCATCTCTTGATCTCCAATCTCATTCGCTGTTGGTTTCCCGCGCGACCACGTGGTACCGGGCACACGTGCTCACAGAGTGGGAGGTAAAACCATGCGGCTGTCCACTGTGATAGTTGCTTGCACACGGCGGTTGTGGATCCTCGAGCAACATACCCAGGGTTGCATTGGTAGGTGACCGTTCCGTCTAAACTGCCGTTGGTCACACCTACCACGTGACCGTTGGTCACCTGAGGAGGCTGACCACAGGTAGGAAGCTTACGGCACCGTGCTATACCACTGTCGTCCCATTTTAATTGTGGCACAAAATTAATTAAAATGTTTTTGCAGGTGATTCTGGTCTTGCCGCCTTCGAAGCTGTAGCCGGTGTCACATGTGTATACCGCAATGCCGTTTTCTGTGTTGTTTGTGACGTTCACTAGCTTCCCGTTTGCCATGTCAGGGGGGTTCCCGCACGTGGGAATTTTCACGCACATCGGCGTGTAGTTCCAATAGAGTTTATCCCGATAAGAAGTACATATGACTGCAGGGTTAGTCCTTGACTGGTCATGGAACCGATAACCGGCATCACATTCGTAGTGTGCTTCCCCATGTTCGTACCGGCTCGAGACATTCACCAACCGACCGTGCGGGACAACTGGTGGCTCGGAACATTTCGGAATTGGTACGCACTGAGCGCTGTCTTTAACGACCCATTGTGATTTGGGGCTGTCGTGCTCAAGGAACTTGCACGTGGCCACCAACCCATCTGCTTTGTTGCTTGCTTGGTGCAGTGAGTTACACTTATAGGACGCCGTGCCGTTGAGGGTCGTATTGGTCACCGATGTCAACGTGGAATTGGCTAGCGGCACTGGCTGACCACAGTTGACGTAATGGCAAACGGACCTCGTATACCACTGGCCATTCTTTTGGCAAGTGGCTGAGCCATCACCGTCCAGATAACTGTCATCACCACAGCGAAACTTTGCCACGTCTTCGTACCTCGTGCCCGTGGTGCTCACCAAGGTTGAGTTGGGTATAAGTCCGGTAGGGTCGCCACAGTCGATTACTGTTTCACAGTGATTGCCAATGTAGGTGCGCGGGCACGTGCACTCTACCCTGCGTCGCCCGAAGTTCTCGCACGTCCCACCGTTAAGACAGGGAGATTTGTTTGTGCATGTCATGTCGTACTGACATCGTAGCCCGTAACTAGCACGCGGGTCATTTCCTGCGCTAGGACAGTCGCAGATATAAGACTTGTAACCAACACTGAGGCATTTGCCGCCTCGCTGGCAAAGAGAAGATGAAACCCCCGAATTTTGGTTTACGGAGTCGCAAGCAAGAGGAAGCTGTTTAATCGCCGAGCAGGGGGTATGAAACAGTTCAACAGAGTCTAGACCAATGTAATCCATGGAAGAATAATATGTTTTAAAGTTAGCCTCGAAAAGGAGTTTATAGTCTCCTCTTGGTAAGTCAAGATAGCCTCGAACCCACCGTTCGCCGTATTGTTTGGGAACTCTGTAGAAGAGGGTATCGGTCCCGTTGGAATGTCTGAGGTAGATATTAAATACGTTTTTTGTATCTTCACTGGGCAAAACGTCATTGTGATAAGACATAGTCAAACATGTATCCTGTGTGACCGATAGCGTTGGAGATAACAGTTTGGACACGGGTGATCCTTGTAAATTCGAATAGTGGCTGCTTGTTACGGCGAGGAACTTGCCGCTGGGAGCTTCAGTCATTTTATCGGGGTAGTAATTCTCTTTGGTTATCAAAGCCCATTTAAAGTCGCTGTCATCAGAGTATGTATAGCCGCACGTGTCCATGTCCTCGAAGCCGCAATCGCCTGGAACTTTGTTCAAAGACACGCTGTCGCCACAGGCCCCTGTGTCAACGGCAACGTCGGTAATAGCAACATACCCATCGGCGTAGCTTGTGTATCGCCTCATGGCTGAGAAAGCCAAGCGATATTCCCCAGCAGAAGGGATCGTTATGGATTCTCTGTGCCATTCTTTCTTCTCTGCTGATCGGATGCATCTCACGTGGTGCACAGCCTTCTCTTGACCTTGAGCGTCACGCACGTGCACGCGTAAGCTTGCGTCGCTCTCGTGGCGGTTTTTGCACTCGCTGTTGACGTAATCAAAATGGATGCAAGAGGGGCCAGTTGTTGTAAATTTGGGACTCACCACGGTGGAAAACTTAAAGTCCGCATCGATATCTGCGTAGGGTTGAACAATTAGACCCCTGACCGTGAACTCGGTACAGGTGCTGCATAGTTTCCTCTTTGCATTTGCCCATTCCCACAACAAACCGTTTGTATTTTCGTTCTTGTAGCCGCATATGTCTGGCTTTTGAAAGTCGCAGTTTACGTCGTCTGCTCGTGTCGACTCGCCGCAAAACAGCAGCAGGAGAGTCACAAAAACGAGAAACGTGCGTTTCATACTGATAGAGTAAATTATGAAATCTGTTTTTCTTTCTTCCGCTTTCGATAGTTTTAAAAAAGTCCAATCTGGAGATCTGTTAAACCTAATGTCTCCAGGCACTTCTACTGTGCGCGTTTTCGTTACACGGGCAAAAGTTATAAACACTTGCCCTTGAAAGTTATCGTCTGCTTTTCAGTGAGCAAGCAATGAACTGACCCGCTTGCCGCTCGAGACCGATTATATAGCCTCCGCGCGCGGCCGATCCTTCAGAGTTAACTTTCCTTGGTTGATTCAGCGGCTCACTTGTCTTGGTAAACAAGTCTGGTTATATAGCGATAACCTGATGATGTCACCTGATATGTAACTGTGAGAAACTTCCGGATTATTAATTCTGCGGAAATGGACAACTTGACGTTGTTAATAAGTGAACAATATCCGTTACCTCTTCATAATTAAAGTTTTCATGGCAGTTATTCCTGGAAAACGCTTTGGTTGACAATCACCGTTTACATTGCATCCTGATTTTACTCCTTAAATTTATTTATTTATTTATTTATTTATTTATTTATTTATTTATTTATTTTATAATTCAGGGCCTTAAAAGTCAATATCAAACAGGGTGGTGTGAAGAAGCCTGAACTATGCGCTAATATATATATTTTTCTGGTTAGGTCCAGTGCCTGTTGTTCTTTGTTGGAAAATGTCTCTCAGTGAAATTAATGACGATGCCCGGCTGATTTTGCTATTGAAAACCTTGGATTATTGTACTGTGTGTGTGTGTGTGTGCGTGTGCGTGACTGTCACCAATCTGCGTCTCTTCATGACCTTGACGCGTGCTATATATTTCATTCAAAATAGACGATAGCTCTACCGGGACATTTACCATATATAGGAACCGTAGTCCGCTCCCCGTTTCTTTGTACAGGTGACATTCGTCCCATATGCTAACCCCTATACTCCGACTAACCCTAATCAAGGACATATATTCAATATACGTCCTTGTCCTAACCTGTACTAATCATGTATGGGACCCCGGACTACCATTCCTGGCACATCTATACCAGTCAAAATTCATAATGGATCATTAATGTGAAGCCTAATTAAGAGGGTGGCCTGAGTGTTTCAAAACCCTACATACAATTTTGATTTCAATTACAACTTACAACTTATAACAAGTCTTTTAACAAACGCCGCGAGCAACAGCAGAAAAGGGAAAGTCCCTTTGACCTATGACGTCTTACGTTATCATGACGTCTAAACAGGTAGATGGCGGATTAGATAGGGAATTCCCCCTTTATTTACCCGTTACCTCCGGCCGTTACCCCAGCTGGCCTAGGCGCACCCCTGTTATTTTTAGAAGACGAACACAGTAGCGAGAATCCCATCGAATCAAATTAAATTTAACTGAAATCTTTCTGGCCATAGGCCTATCCCGTTATCGGTTTGTAATCTGCTCGGGTATGGGATGCCTTATAAGCACATGCCCTTCTGAAGTTTAAAAACTCGAGTTGCTAGACCCTCTTTTTTATATGCATGTTCTCATCTGACAGAATCTGCTTTGGGACGCATGGTATTCTTAATATGTTAATTTTTTCGAGATTCTGTGGTACAAGCCACCCAACATTTTCACTCTTCTTTCTCTTTTGGAAGTTAACATCAGTTATGTATATATCCGGATTACAATCGAGAATATCATGGCTCCCTAATTAACGGGAAGCCGCCCAAGTTTTTTAATCAGCAAGTCAAGATGACTGGACATTGTGTAAGACTAAATCCATTTACAGTAAACAGACTTTAAATGTCATGGCAAAAATTACTGTGTATTTTCATTAATGCAAACACATAGCTAACTAGTTATTTTACTTTGACGCCGACATGAAAAGGGTATACGCGTTTTTCAATGTTTTTAAATTGTTTGCCAAGTGAAGCTAACAAAACTTAACCAATAACGTTTGAAAAGCAATGATATGCAGTAGTGAGAATTTATTTTCGATCCTTTTGTAAAAAAATCGAAATGATCTCTCCGTATAGGCCTATACCATTTTGTTACACTGTACAGTGTACACTTTTATTAGGATTCCCCATAGGGGAATACTATTGTTTTTGGTATTATTATAGTTATTCTTTCCGCGCGTTTTTTTTCGCCAAAAATCTGAAATAATTATCATAGGTAGCGTATGGCAAGAATATGCCACAGACCCAGTTTCAGTGACCTTGACCTACTTTTCAAGGTCACAGGGGTTTTTAAAGGCAAAATTTGTAAAATTTGAAATTGACATTAGGCCTTAAGTATAAGCCGTATGGCTATGGGCCTTATGGTCAGTGATACTGAGGTGAATCCACATATAATGACCTACTTTTATGCAAGTAGGTCAAGGTCAAGGTCGCTCATGGCCAAACGGGCTCAAAAAAGGTTTGTTTCCAAGATCTCAGATTCCGGAAGTCCCAGAGCCCCGATCATAGTGGCATATGATGTCCTATATATTTATCTAAGGTTAGCCATACTTTGGTAGCGACTGCTTAATTATTTTTTTTAATATAGATTTTTTTAAATATTTATGACATTACAGAAATCTTGAGTTTGGCAATTTCTCCATGAAACACTGGTTTTTGGTCATAGCATGCTATAGTAAACTACCCCAAACATATACCCAAAACCCCCAAATCAAATGTCAAATTTGACCTTGACCCTCATTTTCAAGTTCATTCGGCTATTTAATGGAGAAATATTGAAGTGGGCTAAAAGTGATGTTTTGTTGACTCCCCCCCCCCCCCCCCCCCCAATTCGCACATGCTCTTTCAGAATATGGAGTCAAATTTAACCCATGACCTTCACATGACCTTGTAAGAGCCTTTCCACACCTCTTTTGCAGGGGAATCCTCCGCCACTGGCTTAAGCCAGTTGCAGTCTAGTTATAATTAAAGTTGGCCCCATGAAATAAGTTGCTGTCTTTCCTGTATTTGCCTGTGTTTGCATGTGGACTGTTGTTGCTAAAACACAGGATAATTGCCAATGCCGCTTGAATATTAGTTATTAGAATCATATTATCACGAAATAACCACATGGACGGTCACGTACTCCTAACACCTCGTCAATTACCAGCTATATCAGTTTTAACTAATATTAAAATAATGAACGCAATGCTTCAACTAAATGACTTTAGACAAAGTACCATTATTGCTTTTTAGAAACGTTCTTGAGAGGCTGTAGCAATATGGAACGACAACGAGGGAGATCACATTTTTTATTTTTATTTCATTTATTTTTTATGTGAGCAATGCGCATGTGTCAATTATGTTGACCTGCAGTGATTGTAAGCTTATCATGACCTCATATTCTAGCTTACGTTTCACTCCTCCCCCCAATCCCCCCTCCCCCCCCCCCCCCCCCCCCCCCCCCCCCCCCTTGTGATAAGTGATTGCCGTGGAAAGCCTTTCAGCCTGGGGTACGGTTAAGAATTATGATTCAGCTAGTCAAATTTCTAATTTTAATAGGGGACTAGTGTGATTTTTTTTCAGAAATCGAAGCTATTTCGAACCAACACATTTTCATTCACACTTGGAAATTTATCACAAGTATGAAACAAATTGATAGCAAGTTGATTGCAGGAAGAGAGGATATTGCATAGTGTTATTTTTATTGTGCAATCCGACTGCTTAAAGATGCAGCAAATGAAACATTATTAACAATATGTCGCTCTTCTCATTATTATGTACTTAACTCGTTCCTGTCACTTGTTTATGTAATTACCGCCCGGGCAGAATCACGCTGTCACAATCAAGATCTCATTTCTTTGACATCAACAATGTTCTTGGTATTCTTATAGAGGCAAATTGCTCAATAAACCTGGGACACGATATATATTATGTCCTAGAATAAACCTAGAACCTAATATCAGTCTAGAGGGTACTATGCTACACCAGTCATTCACCAAAACCACTTTATACTCTGCACAATATCTTCAACGATACATAATGACAAATATTGACTTTAAGGGCGTATTCCCATAGATTATAGATCGATCTATCCCCGTGGGGAGTCTCACTAGATTACTGTCAGATAATCCGGCTTAAATGCCCGTCCCGCCAACTACAAGCTGTAAAGGGGTAATTAACTTTCGTGCCCGCTCGGCTGACAGCTATTTAGCGTGAACCCCCAGGGAGTTAGGTCGATCTAGATTGGATCGAACTAATCTCTGGGAATGGGGTCTCAAATCCGAACGAGTAGGAGTGCGAAGGTAAGTTCTAGGTTTTTTTTTTTTCAGCTGCTGTCTTGATGAAAAAAGTCTCACTTTGTCGAGAAAAATAACCGAGTGACAGCTATTATACATGATGTATGTCAGCTTCCATGCAAATTCTGTAGTTTTTTGAAAATACAGCTGTTCCTATTCTCTGATATTTTGAAACTTTGACATGAAATAAGCGACATTGGTCATTGGTATATTGTTTTTCAAAGCCCCACTGTAGTGTCCTCTTAGTAAGTGAATCACGATTCGCTGCAGGATAACGGTACATAATAATATATATTTCGTGGATAACTCAGACATGTAACAATGATTCATTCATATATGTGCATGAAAATTTTATGATTTCTAACTGTGATTCACAAGTCCGTTTTGCCTCAAAGCGCTGAGAATTGTGCACTGTATTTGATACAAATAGCAATAAAGACGTAAGTAAGTGTGGTGAATAAATGTGAATCATATATTCGTGCTTTCGAATGTTGTAAATAGCTTGTTTCTGTCTTAAGTGTGGTTAACAGCGGTGTTTCGTAAGAGTAAAAATAGTGAGTTTTGTGGTCTTCGTTCGTTATCAAGCCACACTCTGCCAGACACGTGTCGCGTTAATCGCAAATATGCAGTTGTCATTTGGATGGAATAAAGTTGCCTCGTTGAGTTGTTTTAAAAAACAATGAAGGCGCCTGCTAATTGACTCGTGACTGGTTTCTGCCGAGTCCTGTCAAATATCAAATACTTGTGTTATACATACATGAAGACTTGTGGTGTTGTATGGCAACGCAGACAGTAACAGTGTGGAATAAAAATGGTTAATATTGCTGTATGTATGTCGTAAATCTGGGGCGCATAGTGAGTTAGATAAGGTTATTAATATTGACGGGAGGTGCAATGAATCAACGTCAGAAACATTGTCGAACTTGAAGATATATAAACTCACAATAGGCTGTGGCTGACATTTTAAAACTATTCAAATAACCAATGCTATGGACGTATGTTCTATTGTAAGCCACCTTAAACTTTAACAACAACAACAACTAGAACAAAAACAACAACAACAACAATAATAATAATAATAATAAATAGCCAAAAAACTCAGTCTTAAACAGGTCTCTGGGCTTGACTTTCCTGATATCCTGTGGAGTGTTCCAGAGCTCACCAAAACAACAACAACAACAACGTAACCATGGCGACACGCAAGAGATTTTAGAATTAATCAGATGAACAAGCCAGCAGAGATGACGGACAAAGATTCGTAAACAGAGGCGTGGGCTAGAAAATCGAACAGACACGCAGGCTAAAGAGGAGACAGAAAACGATAAAAACACCGATAAATACCCCCAATAAATCAATCTTATCAGGGTTCTTATTAATTAAAATTTTTGGTTACTATCTGCCAGAAACGCACTCATTTACTTTCTTATCTAGTTGTTTTTGAATGATTATTTTTAAAAGTATTTGTTTATTTTTTAAGATACCGTTTGTGCCGTATTTAAAAATTGAAATGGGTTAATTGTATGAAATGCCAGAGTATACAATTGACTGTGATTGCTAATCATATAAGATAATCAAATGCCCAGTATCTAGAAAACAAGCATTGGAAACATACACGCCCAAGCTTAATTAGCTACCGGTAAAACTGGCTGTTGAAGTCATCAAAATGTCATAACGGCTTAGCTTAGGCAGATTTTAGCCAATGAAAACGTGTTTGGTAATTGTCAATCAACGTTTTAGAAAACATGATATATTATAGAAAACTCATTTACTTGTGGCTTTCGAAGCAGAGTACAAAATTGTAGAACCCCAACTGTCTCAGTCTGCATTTAGAAAACAATTAGGAACAAAAGGCAATGAGAAGAAACAAAGAAGAAAAGACGCAAGAAAACCTGCACGGCAAATTTTCGTATAACGTTGAGCAGGTTGAAGTGGTAACAGTCTTACTTAGGCTTCCTATTTATGCCTATCACAGAGTGCTCGCTTGTTAACGTCACCAACTCTTGCACGCGAACCAGAAGCTCTTTAAATACTTCCACCCTGAAAGCAACCGCCTCGACCTCGCTTTTATTCTACATGAAGAGCCAGCGAGTGCAGCCTCTTCTGCTGTTTGTTCCAGCATTCGGACAACAATGAGCACATAACAAGGAAACTGAGGTTAGTCAGGCCAATTTTTTTTTTTTTTAAGTCGGTGTTTGAAGCTTCAAAATGAATTTACAATTATTGTTCTTTGGAATACAGGTAAATATGTAGAGATAAGAAATTTGGTTCTGTAAATCAAAATGAATAAATGTGAGCGAATGGGATGGATGGATAGAAGGATGGATGGATAGAAAGGACGAGCAGATAGGCGGACAGTCAATTACGGCAAGTGGCCCCAGTTTCAAATACACAAAAACTAAAGTCGGCTTCAGTGGAATCACAGCACTCGCATGAAAATCCTAGTCAACTAAGCCAGGTAACTGATTTGTGTGTGTGTGTGTGTGTGTGTGTGTGTGTGTGAAACCGGGGCCTGCATGGTTTAATAAAAAGAGAAAACTAAACGAAAGGTAGGGGGTTATTAAGAAGTGGCTTCATCTTTTTAATTTTGGCACATCATATTCTTGCAATATGTATACTTGTATGTTGTTTTATTGATTTATTATCGTTCAGTTTTATTTATTAATTCATTATTTTCTTATCTTTTCAATCATTTATTCTTAACAATTCAGTTTTACTATAAAAACAGAAGCTATGATAATTATGCATAGCATATCGCACTGAAGAGTCCAGCACATGCTACGCCATAGATACATTTTTATTTGAAAAATCATTGTACATACTCGTAGCTAACCCAGTCACTACACATTTTCTCGTATTCTAAAATTGCGTGTGATAGAATACCCCCTTGAACACAGTAGCATATTAATTTAATGTTAAACATCCTGCCACTATGTAATTTCATGTACAGAAATTATCTCATTTGACATCTTGTTAACACGTACACGTAGCATAAAGTGGTATCCCTGACCAAAACACAGCATATAAATTAACATCGTCAGTCCAGTAACAAGTTCTCGATAATTTAGGCTTTTGTTACGCTTGGATTCGAGTTTTCATGTGTAGTGATTATTCGCATAGTATGCCTTTGAAGAAAATGTTCAAGGTTTTTTATTTCTTTAATTTTGTTTTGTCTGCCTATGTTCTTCAAAATTTTTGCATAATAAAGATGATTTATCTTGTTTCTAGACTTGAAACAGCTTTACGGAGTAATAATAATAATGTTCTTTGGTACAAACACACTTGTTATAAAGGCTTTTCTTGAAGTTATTCAATAAAATCTTCGAACCAAATTAAGGACTTTGCGGGAGATTTGCAACTTAACGTGTTTATCTCACCTCCAGTGACACCTGGCGGACATCCGTACAGCTCGTTATTCGCCATTCAAACGATTAACAGTCGGGCAGTTATGCTGAAGTAAGATGTAAATGTGTTCCAACAGTGAGTCAAAGCAAATAGCACGTAGCACGTACGGAAGAAAATGCCAATCTGAACGGATGGCCGAAAATTCGTCAAATTTTCAGTTCGAGACGAAGAGAATAAAGCAACATAACAGCCTATGAATTATTTGTAGATTGAGTGCTTAGTTTAAATAATTTAGAATATGATTTTTAACATCCCGTATTCTCTCTTTAGGTGAATAAAATGTGTACATTAATACAAAAATCCTGTAATAAAGGACACGTAGTTACTTCAGGAGATACTTAACCCGACAGGTAAAAACATATTTCCGTAGAGAACGCTCGTTACCAGGACATTTACGATCGCCTTACTTCATCCAGCATAAATATTGTCAGAAAATTGCGTGTAAAGTAGTTTCTTATTGTGCGAGAAGTATTCCTAACAGAACGACTACGAGAAGTATTCCTACAGAAAAGTGCTGTTATTTTGTAGTCACAATAATAGTCTAAGGAAACATATTGTAGACTGATGATGAAATATTTTCTTGGAGAGCGAATTTTTGTTGAACTACAACTCTTAAAAGCATTGCGTTCCCTCTAATGGATTACCCAAAGTGCCTGTTCTACAGAAACTCATTAGAGTCACTTTGGATACATTTTATGACTGTATACATATACGTCCATGGCACCTCAGTAGAATTTTGTGGATACAACTGTACTACATGTTAATAAGAATAAAATGGAGCCTTGGCTGATATAAATTAGAATCCGTTTCAAGGTGGTCGTTATGAATTAAAAGTAATTTACGTGCAATTATTTTCATGTGTAACCTACAAAATGAAATACTGCACTGAACGTGTGACCTGGCGAAACCCAGTCTAAACCTATAGAAACAATAGTGAGTTTAGACCCCGGTTAAAAAAAAAACTTAGGTCAATTCCCCGGCTAAGTAAAGATGAGTGTTGTAACACTGTTCCTGATAGGGTAAGACGTATGCATGTGTCCATGAGAGTGCTGTAACACTGTTCCTGATAGGTTAAGATGTGTGGCTTGCTGTACAAGCTAAACTTGTCTTATAACAAACTTATCTTAAAGCAACTAGGTATCATTGTCAAGACATGATTTCATGAAAATCATTTTAAAGATGTAAAAGATACCACAACATCATGTGTGAAGAAGTTTCTTCAAACAGGATTTCCTATATATGATAAATAGCAGGAGTAGTAATACAATTAATAAATTAAATAAGAATGGAATTATAATTGAATCTCATAAAAGACCTTCACCTCGCCCAGATCTTAACGTTACAAAAAAAACAAACCAATGAATCACAACTTTCATTTTTATCATAAATACAATCTGGGCACGGAAGGCTGCAAGCTATGCCGAAATCTTACCACAGAACTCTTACTCACAAGCTCAAATTATGCTGTTTGCATTTAGTCACGTGTATTGGCTAATAGGCATTTTTTACGTTGGAACATTTCGGAAGTTGTATGCTTTCAGGGAATAAGGGTCCTTTTCACTGACATTTTGATAAAACTTCCACATTCAACACGAAATGGGCTGTGTTCACATTGTGCTTACGGAGATCTTATACGCTTCGATCTGGGTATAGTAAAGACGACCTAATTGTTAAAATACTAGAGGAGAGTTTTTAGGTCCTTCTAATCATATTACACTAAGAGGTTTTGGTTGAATATAAAGCTTGAAGGACATCGGCTCGACCTCAAGTCAAACTGATCACGTCAACAATAGCGATCTGGTTTCGGTCTTCAGAAGCGTAGTGTGACCGCGACATTTTATTTCAGACACGATTCTTGAAAAATTTCTTTACCTCAGCAGGTGTTCTTTCTATCAGACATAATGGTTTTTCAACTACAACGTCTAATGTTCATTTGCCTGGTAAAACACGCAGACTTAACATTCTGCAAGATGGATACACGCAGGATATGTGTGATGAGCACTGCGGTTCGCGCGTTAAACAAAATGTTGTGACGTTCCGTTGTATTGCAACTTGGAAGTGAGCTCAAAATAAATCCTACCAAGGCAATGGCGGTTTGGTTACACACTAACCCAGGGTATTCCACTCTAGTTCATTGAATTCAAGTACAATGGACCATTGTGATAAATGTTGTCATTTTTCTCAAAGAAAAAAAAAACAAACAAAGTAATGTCAGGGCCAAAGGCTTCAGAGGCTAAAGTAATGACGGGGCAGTGTGGTAAAATTTTTTCGAAAAATAATCTTTTTAATTGGGAGTCTCTTTATTAAGTGTTGGCCTTTCTCCCTCTCATTGCCTGGTAAAACACGAAGACTAAACACTCTGCAAGCCCCTTATATTTTTTTCAGTCAGCATCTCATCGAGCACAGCAGAGGGCACAAATTATTGATAAGCTGCTTGCATGTGCCCGGTATTGTAGGCCTTTTATAGCTGGCCCTAGCAGTTCTCTCGTCCTATATATGAACCTGGATGTTGATCAATTTCCCTCGCTTTACCTGTGCATTTACTATAAAAAATGACTGAATAATGTTTGGGGTTGAATTATTGAAAAAATTGTAAGTAAGCTATATTTTTAAATCAAATATTCTGAAACAAATTTCTACTGTGCTTGGATTGCCTGGTACTCTCTCTCTCTCTCTCTCTCTTTCTCTCAAAACAACGTGTCTAATTGCGTTTTCCATTTTTTTTCTTCTTCTCTGATTGATGTGAACATTGTAGTCTGACGTCACGATGTCATTAACTGATGAATCCGTAACATGTTTAGCCTCCGTAACATGTTTAACAATGAAATAACGGCGTATATATAATGGGCGTGATGAGAGAGAGAGAGAATGAGTAAATAGTTATATCCACTTTAAACAATGAAATCACAAGGCTGTTCTATCTTGGAGATATAAATAATAGATAATATGATTAACAAAGTGGTGGGCTGGTTACATTTTTGCTTTCACATTCAATAATAGGGGCGAAATAATGCCGGTTAATGAGAAAAAAAACATTTTATAAAATAATTTGTGAATGACATGAATGACAGGCTCTCATGCATATAGTGTTTCGGTGTGAAAATATGAACCCATGGGATTTTCCTTGCCACAGTGTGGCAGAAATTATCCGTCACTTCGTAGCCTTTGAGTGTTCGAATGGCCTGTTTAAATTAAAATGAGACACACACACAACTAGACACAATAACCCCAATTTCCAATACGAGAAGAAAGACAAAAAAACATACATTATCAGTACTATTGACGAAAATCCCAGTGTCTTTCTTTTGTGAAGTAAAATTGTATAGTCTGTAAAACTAAACTTTGCAGAATGAACACTTGCATATTCTATAACCTACACCTGAACAGGACACAGAACTTAGGCAACTGAACCGTTTCTTCTCGGTAATCAGTAATTGTACGTAACATAATTGTATCTTTGAACTGCGTAGAAGTTTCGTTCACTCGGATAATCCTTTTCAGATTCCGGAATTCGAGATAATTGAGTTATCAGAATGGATTGCAACTCACTGAGCACCAGATTAATATTGCGGATTCTTGCTTCATTACACAGTTCACGGCCATAACAAAAACAATATACGCACGAGCCATCTGTGGACAGTGCACCGTTGGAAAGCCTTCCGGAGTCTTAACCACTACGTCACTGATATAGAGACCACTTGGTCGTTAGAGGAGTTTTAGACAGCAATAACTGACAAAGCAGCATCGCAAGCAGCTTAGAACCCATAGCCAGGGAGAGAGAGAAGTATAAGAAGGTGGGGCGATTTAATAATAATGATTTTATCATACTGAGACTCTGATTGGTTTAAGTCTTCGCTGTCACCCTGTAAAATTGGTCCCAGTTCTTCCCACCAAACAAAGAACGTTATTATAACGTTACCATAAAGTATATGTAACAAAAAAAAAAAAAAAAAAAACGTTCTGATAACAGGATTCATGTCAATTCACCGTATAGATCTTTTTTTTTCATAATCCCCGAATAAGGCCTAGGGGTCGAAAGCTTGGATTATATTTGACAACTATAAAGTAGATCTTCAGAGATGCATCAATAATAATACTTATATGATAACAGGATTTTAACGTTATAAAACATTCTGTGTTTGCTGGGTTACCGCGTGACTCTGGCAAAGATACTCCTGTATCCGTTCATAACGTGATAAAGAAACAAAACAGAAAAACAACACCTTGTTCAAAGATCTTTAAGAACCTGAAACGTATTTAATGGTTTTAATCCATTTCTAAATTAAAAAAACAAAACATTTCTGAGAGCAATATAAAATGCCAGAATTTGTTATGTTTCGTGTGTCCTTTAAGATGCTTTGCGTCATTCGTTCTTTCATGCGGACACTGCTAACAATGTGTTTGGTTCTGTGTTGAATTTATATACAGAGTATATACAGAGCATAACTTACTACATGTATGTGTAAAGATTTAATTTTATGTGCACTAAGACAGCTACTCATGATCACCACTGGTACAACTGGTTATTTAAATCATGACAAGACTCCATTCAAGACAAGGTCATTTTAATACTATAGTTACAACATGTATGATCGTTTTCTGTGTTTTAAGTACACTTAATTATGCGTTTATATTGTACAACAAAACATTTACCTACTATTTTTTGTCACTAAAACAAGCTCACAGCATTCAGATGGCTGAATATTTATTTATTCTATTTCTTTTTTATTCTTTATCTTTTTTGCGTATATAACACAGGAAAAACAAACAAACAAACAAACAAAATTAAAAACGCTTTCTCTTATATCTACCAACACTTCTATATTGTTTCGTTAAAACTACTCACATACAGGTAGTTCATAACCTAAAAAAACGGAAAATTGCAAGTTCTATATTTATGGTTTATGTTTCCTCATCTTCTTCCTCTGTGTATTTTTTACGGTCTATGTGGAATTTAGGAAGTTACGTAATTATCATATTTCTCAACTCTCGAATTATCGTTGTCCAATTATCGACTGTTCCTAAAGATGGGCACAGGGTTCTGCAATGTTTTCAGAACTCTATAATGCCACATTAACAGCATCGGTGATTTCCGCAGGGAAAGGGTGGTTTATTAAGCAGTGATTACATTTCGTGTTGGGGGCCCAGTAATTGGCAATTATTCTTTTGAAAATACAACAAAACACCTATTAGTCTACTCTTTGGTTGAAATGGCAGGCTGGTGAACGCTGAGAGAGAGAGAGAAAAGTACGTGTGCACAGCAAACGAACTGATGGCTTTAGACATTTTTCGCATTTATGAAACATGCGTAGGCCTACCTTTTGTATTAACCTTTTTTGTATACTTTCATCGTGCTGACAACTTTCAGTGTTCACTACGGAAAAGATTTCGATTTGTCACGAACCTGTATTCTTTAGCTTTGGGTCAAACGGCCCTTACAATAAAACAACAACTTGTCATTGATTTTTACAATACTCTAATTAAAGATGTTCATGTACATGTTTAACAATATGCTAAACTGAAGCTTAACTCAGCAACATACCCAATTTACACTGCAGTTCTATTCGTCTCATTTATCTTTGTTGTAAAACACAATGTAATACAATAAGACTTACATGTTACAATATTCGTCGTGACCTAAGATCCAAAGGTTCGTGGACGACATATCAAGCAAACTGAAGACTTCCGCTGCCGTCGTTTTTTTTGTTTACCTCTGGGTTATGAAATTTGTTTAGTATCTGTATTGTAGAGGTCTTGATATTAATATCCGGCTCTGGTGCTTAAATGGATGTCATCTTTGTCATTTCAGATACAAAAGCTGACCGGCACATGTACAGTGCGCTAGGTAACGAAGACGATTAAATATGTTTTATGATCGGAACATTTTAGACGTGATGCACGTGGGAAATTAACAGGTGACTTTACAGCTTTCAGCGGACTTTGGTTGAGTGTCCTTCTTTGCTCTTTGTGCCAGTTGAGCAAAATGACAGCATTGATGTGTTTTGGACAATATACAGAGTAAAAAGACGGTTGGCATTTAGCAGAAGGGATTATAAACAAGGCTTACCGTTTGAATAACATAGAGTGTTCCATACACTACAGATGGAGATATATTAAGGTCCAAACTTCAGCTACAGTATTTCAATACATTGTCAGGATATTATTGATTAATAGTCCGCTCCTGCATTGAAAATAAAAGGACTTATAGAGAGTATTCAGACATTAAGGAAGGCGGAGCAGGAAAGGCTGTTATACAACATACATATTAGTCACATGTTGGTGACTTACACAAAGCTGAAGAAAAGACACTATGACCATCGTACAGGAGGATTTTTCCTAAAATTCAAAAATTCAAAATTTAACTAACGCGCACCTCAGTTCCAGGTCTGAGGTAGAAAAGATCACGGACACATCACAGTATGTGAAACATTGAGGAAGACCTATGGACGCTTTTTTTGAGACAAACCTTCATTATCAGAGAGTCACAGAGGGAAGCTTACATTGAATGAGCTAGCGTTTAAAAAAGTCACAAAAATGGTTCTATCACAGCACACAATGACAAGAGCAAACACCGGTGTCATGCCGGTTTTACTTTTCGGCATAATAATAATACTACACGTGGCAGAGGGGCGCATTTCAGTTCCGGACCTTCCCGACAGGCCTTACGTCAGGAATGGTGACGTCATACTTGGCGGGCTGTTCCCAATCACCAAATACAGTGCCACGAAGCCTTGCGGGGACTCCCTGTGGATCAAGGCGGCGCTGCAGCTACCGGAGGCCATGCGCTTTGCCATCGAGCTCATCAATAACAGTACCGAGCTCCTTCCGAATGTAACCCTCGGCTTTGCCATGCTGGACACGTGCATGAAAGAAAGCACCGCTTTGGCGCAGTCGATGAAGTTCGCGCCTTACAACGAGACCGGCTGTCACACTTCCGGTGTCGGTGGCGGGAATGAGAGCTCTCTTCTAAGTGGAGATTACTTCCACGTGGCGGGAGTTGTGGGCGCAGGGTTTAGCGTGGCTAGCATCGGTTCCGCAGGGTTCCTGACGCTGTTTCACATCCCTCAGGTCAGCTATGCGTCCACCAGTGACACCCTCAGTGATAAAGTGAAGTATCCGTACTTTCTGAGGGTTGTACCACCGGACAAACTACAGGTGAGTCATACCTTGGTGCCCCAGTATAGAATATATTATGTATTATATCAATTAACGTTATGAAATACATGTGTATTATTTATATGTACTGCTTTATATCATAAGAAACAATGAATCGTTATATATATATTTTATATAAAGGTCCAAATGCCATTGGAAGCTGCATAAAAGTAACGATGCATATCCATAATTTTTTTTGTCGAAATGAAGTCTCTTATTGCTGGAATGGGTCACTCGAAAACAAGACATATTTCCGAAGGTTTATGAAATCTGATAACACCGATCCATATCTTGCACCCCTTAGGTGCGTCTCATCTGCGAGTATACTAAGGATGTTAATTCTTAATTCTCAAATTTTCTTCGAATGCAAAGTGTTAGAACCACGGTCTTTTCCTTTGTCCTACATGATATATACTTGGAAGAATCCGTCGGGATGCGGGATTCATTACACAGATAACAATGTGACAATAACTTTTAGCAGAGAGCAGTTTATTGGACATTAATCATACTTGGCTGCGTCAAGAACAAAACGGCCACAGTCCGAAATCTGCCGTAGTAAAGACAGCATAGAAGGTTAGCAGACTATGATGCGTTTCGCAAACAATCTGAACGGCCACCTATCTTGTGATTTTTTAAGTATTTATCTGCATGTGCTCAGACAGTGGCAAGAATGGTGCATTTTTGTATGCGTATTACGGGCCACTCTCTTGGAAAACACTCTTAGAGCAATTTCACAAAAAAAAAAAAAAAAAAAAAAAAACTTTACGAAGTCAGCGTTCTCGACTAATTAGTCCAAAACCTGAAATGGACCCGAGATTACTTGTGGACAGAAACACCAGATGACACTTTACCACACTGCAATTTACGGATCTGAACTTCTGTCTCTGCCCATATCAAATAAATGTACTTTAAGACCTTCTACAGAATCCCTACACAGACAGAGTGGTCATAAATAGCCTATTATGAAACTGTAAGCCTTAGAAGTCGTATTCATTCAGAAGCCTGTTTAACATTAGTGTAAGTTTATTTGGTAAAAAAGAAACCTTGAACAAGCAGAAGAAAGGCTTGTCTAAATCTACCGTTCTCGCCCTCCTCGTACATATATGACATAATCTACTCCCATGAAACACGTGGGAGTATTTCAGTTAATGATGTTCACACGCACACACGCGCGCACGTTCCGACACGAGAAACACGAAACCGAACGGTTCCACTTTTGCGTCATTATTATCATCCTACCCCGCCCTTTATTAAGATGAAAATGAAAAAAAGGAAAGTTGACAGAATAGGAGGAAGATCAGGTTTATGTTTCCTGATCAAAGGACACCTTAAACGATATCTGTTTAAAAAACGATTTGAAGGTGACACTTAAGATTGAGAATGACGTAGATCAGTATTTATCTTGTGACTTAGGGGATGGTGCGTTTGGTCAGCAAATCTCCGGCAAAAACGCCATTAAGCCGGTCGATTAGGATCAGCATCACGACATAGCCAGAGGTAGATTAACTGACATAATATCTTCATATTCAATCTTTACGTCCTTGTTGGTTTAGGTGTGTTTGGGCAGGAAATCACCGACTAATTTGTCATTTATGCAACCTAATGGCCGTAATCTCTGCAGTCCATTTCAATATTGCCACGTACGCGTTTCTCTTAATACTGTGTGGTTTGACAACAGTATATCTAGTGTCTAAGAAATTGTAGTCTTTGCCTTACAGAAAAGTTTTTCTCACTTCACCACCCACTCTTTATTCCTGGCGTGATTTCAAAGGTGTCTTCTTGAAGACAAGAGCAGAAAGGACGTTCTTACCAGGGGGTCCTGACTCACCCCCACCCCCTTCGATTTCTGGTCTCCTCTAATTAGAATTTTGACTAGCCGAGTCATTGTTCTAAACCGTTCCAAATGGCACCGTTCGCCCTCTAAAATACCAAAAATTTTCGGGGTCCTTCAGCGAGCATCTTCGGACGTTCCCCCTTCAAATAACCCTGGTTCTTACCCTCACCATAAACACATAAAATCATTTTCCGTAACAGAAGGATCAGCAGAAAATGGTGATTCCTTGAGATGTGTAACAGTGACAAACTCTTCTCATCTCGTATAAGTATCTAGAACAGACACTTAGTGAATTGCAAAGAAGCCGTGCATGTTCTTGCTGAATGTCAGGCGTATTCGCTTTCTCGTTAATTCTCTGCACTTTAAATCGATTCGATCATTTTACAGCCACAAGATAGGGTTTTAAGGAAATATGCATTTAGCATCTTATGTTGCCACGGATGGCTACTAACTTCTTCGACAGAAATTATCGTATCATCTTTCGGAAATTGAAAATAAAGAGGAAGATAATCGGTGTTAATAGATAACTTCATACGACATAAACGTCAATAAACGTCTTTCTTTACATTGTTCGGTGTCTCCAGTTTTCTTCAGGTCTTACCGTTATTGTTTACGCTGCGTGCGGATAGCTTTTGTATAAATTCCATTGGCTTTGTGTGCATGGAAATAAAAACAACATAACAATTTAGTAGATTGAACCACGCCTGCACACTTCCCATTACCGTAACAAAGAACGTCAGAATCCAATCACTCACGTTGTTTTTGCCAATCGTTAGAATTATCCAAAATCAAGAAAATCAGCAAATCTCTACAAGTGTTAATTCATAGGTTTTTCCTGAAACCAAAATGATGTTTTATTGGACTTAATTATAAAGAAAAGTTGTTAACTTGGCGTTGACTAGAATCCTTAAAAGCTCAATTGTTTAGATAATCTTGAGTCATTTGAGTTTTTTTCATAAAAATGAAATAGGTACTTACATCTAAAATGAAATTTAACGAAATTAGTTTAAAATGGCAACTCCAATATACGGGTCTTCAAATGTTGAAGAAGTATGTATACAGATGGTATAGTGTCAAGATGTTATTCAAAATGTGCCCAGAAAATGTTTTGAGTAAGTGAGAAAGATTATGTTGAATCTGAGAATTATAGGCTGTATTCCCAGAGCTTTTAGATAGATCTATCCCCGCGGGGAGTCTCACTAGATTACTGTCAAATAATCCGGCTTAAATGTCCGTCCCGCCTACTACAAGCTGTACGGGGGTAATTAACTTTCGTGTCCGCTCGGCTGACAGCTATTTAGCGTGAACCCCCAGGGAGTTAGGTCGATCTAAAGTAGATCGATCTAATCTCTGGAAATGGGGTCAAAGAAAGCATCAAAAAGCGATTCAATTACTCATTTATTCAACTCGCACCTTTTCAGAGAATCTTTGAATAGAATACTTGAACCACGTTCACCAGTTAAGGAAGCAGGTACCATAAGAACCAATGAAATAACATAAACGATAAAAAAGATGTATTTGTAAGCTTATTATTTAACTGTCAAAGAATCCTTCCTACTTTGAACGCACAGAAATGTCTGGACACAGTATCTAAGCTCCAAAGCTATAAAATATCTTAACAGCTATATACCTTTGACTATGTAACAAAAAAAGAAAACTATCAAACGGAGAATAAACACCGCAAATACTGTCGTAAGTGCACAAGTAAGAGTAATTCGTCATCAAGTGGCATGGCCAAGAAGTAAATCAGATGGATAGCTCAATACTGTAGGACTTACACGGTTTCTTTAACTCTTAGATCGGTTGTCGACAAACTTCGGATATTTTGTAGGATTCTTGCGTTACTGAAGCATGGGGTAATGGCGTAGAAAAACTCAAAAACAAAATACTCATTTATTTAGCGAGAATTGCTTCGGATTCACAGACCATTTATAGAATTGATTTGAGTATCTGCAGGATTGAACTGCATCGCTATGAATCTTAACGAAAGAATGGTTTTATCATAGTTTTGACAATGGTGTGGATTACTTAAAAGAAATTAACCATGTCAACCATGGGCAGTTACACGTGATTGAAGACAAGTAAGACAATTAATTTTATTTACTTCGTATGCCTTTTTTCGTGCCTTTTCTGCGCCATAAGATTTTGAACAAATACAGCTGAATTAAAATAATTACAAATAGTTCATTTTAAAATGACAGGCTTTCTCTATCCATTATCGTAAAGAATGGCGCCATTTTTTTGTTCCTTCTCGCTCATTTAAGGCGCGTTTCATCCTTCATTTCTAAAGTAAAGAGAAATCTCAGCGTCCTTCTTGGCACGTGGCCACCCTTTCAACTCACTGATATCTCTTTTCACGAAAGATAGATGTAATGAAAGTGACCAGAAGCAGGCCGGCGATCCGATGAGGCTGATAAACAACTCAAGGCGTCGACGTTTGAGGTCACGTTAAGGTGTCAAGAACGCGATGTACTTTCAACCGATGTTGCACAAAAGGTACCCTCTACCTGGGACACAGATTAATTACGTGCACTTTCCACAGTGCTGAAAAGTGCCAAGAATTAACCAGTGACATTTCTGTAAATACCTAGTGGGAAATCAATCTGTCGCCCAGGTAGAGAGTACAGAAGAAGTACTAGTACTTTCTGATCACAGGGCTCGCTGGTAGTCAGTTAATGACAAAATTTGATTGACGGGCGAAGACACTAGCGACTGGTGATTTAGCAGTGAGATGGATGCAATCATAGGGGTTGTAACGGCAGTGTTTTTTTATTATACCTTTGCCTTAGTGACAGAACACATTTGATTACAGAACGCGATAAATAATCGTTCTGCACGTTAAACTTCCATTTTAAAGGGATAATAACTCTTCGTTTTGGCCAAAAAATGAATTTTCCTGGAGTAAACAACAACTTTTCCGTGCTTACCAATGGTTCATGAATCCATATTTACTTTCAAAGTTAGTCCCTGTTTTTTTTTCTAAAAAGTTTGGTTTTCTGTTAAAATCTCTTAAGAGATTATAACAGAGTATAGCCATCAATGGAGGTCACGTGGTCTGAAGACAAGCTCAGATATCAGAATAATAGCTATAACTGCCGTTTTTGTGGTAAAACAGAATATATTGTATTTCTACGAGTTGTTCACAATGTTTTCATTGTGAAATATAGATCTCATATGAAGAGTTATTATCCCTTTAAAGGAAGTGACCGTTTTGAAAAAGTAGCAACATTGAGGATGCTTAAAACATAAGACGTACTCGTGGGATTTTATAAATTGCCAAATATAACCACATCTTGTGAAAATCTTAAATATTTTTAGTAAATATAACGTTAGTGAAATTTGTGCGCATATTGAGACACAATAATGAATATGCTCTTTATTTTTCAAAACTACAAATAATTTGTAAAAAGGAATCATCAACTGTAGATTCCGTCGTCTTTGTCTTGGTGTCGTTAAAATCAGTTCGCCAGAGCAATCTTTGTGAAGAACCAAATATTGTTATGCCGTGAAAGAATCCGTGCAAAGTGTTCTTCACTAAACATTAAGGAAATTGAAGATTGGAAATTGAAGATTGGACGTCTGTCCCTAGATGCCCGGGTGTCGTATACAGAAATGTCAACAAGTAGGACAGGTGCCCACGGTCACTTCACCTGACCAACAAGTGCCATTTAGCTGATTACAGCCAGGTTTTTTTCCAAGAAAGTCGAGACACTTAAAGTGGTTCTGTGTGTTCCAAGGTCTGCTATAGTGAATTATAAAGGTTTCTACTGGCCGATCACTAAGACATCTTTTTTTAAAAGGAAGCTCTACGTGTGTGATTGCTCTTATGTGAAAGCAGAGGTTCCGTGGGTCAAAATACAATGCTTAGGTAGACATTTTTAAAGATTTTTTTTAAATACAAATTATGGGTCAGCTTGCAGAGCAAACTGAGCAGTTTCGAAGTTCATCGAAAATTTCATGAAAGTTTTAAACCCTTATAAGTGTTACATTAGAGAGGCTGCATGTTCATCACTAAGCATTCTATAGACCAGTCATGGGTCACCTTCTCTATTTCATGGGTGCTAGAATAAACTGAAAAATAAAACCCTTTCATTTATGTACTAAATTATCTGATTGCCTGATAATATTCATACAACTCAAGCAGTAAATAATGCACCAGTATTTCTTTACTTCCCCCAGGTCCAAGCCATGGTAGACATCTTGAACAAGTTTGGATGGACGTACGTCTCCGTTCTTTACGTGGACAGCGACTACGGCGAGACCGCCGCCAAGACCGTGCGCAAACTGACCAAAGACTTCGGCATCTGCATCGCCGTGGACCGGGTGGTCAGCGACAGCTTCCAGCAGTCGGACTGGGACCTCACCGTCAGCATGCTTCTCAATGCCCGCAACGCCCGAGCAGTGCTGTTGATAATGCATATATCGCCGGCCATTGAGTTGTTTAAAGCGGTGAAGCGGGCAGACGCCATGGGGGTGTTCCAGTGGATCGGCAGCGACGGGGTGTCGGTGGGAATCGCCGACTTGGGGGACAGCGCGGACGCCGCGGAGGGGATATTGACCATTAGGCCAGGGTTTGATTATGCGCGCGAGTTTAACACGTGGTTCAAAGGGCTACACCCCGCCATCCGCAGCGACAACCCATACTTCATGGAGCACTGGGAACTGTACTTCGACTGCTCCTGGACAAACGGCACCGGGAAGCCGACCTGTGACGAAGATAACCGAATGACCGAAGCGAACGGGTTCGCTCCGATGAGTTTTGCCACTTTGGTAATTGACACCACCTTGGTTTTTGCGCATGCGCTGCACAGCCTCATCGAAGAAAGGTGCCCAGGAGTTGTGGGTCAAAATGTCAGCAAATGTATCAACGGATCCTTGCTTTTAAAGTACTTGTTGGAAGTGGAATTCCAGGGGCATATTGGGCGAGTTAAGTTTGACAAACAGGGAGACATCTTGGCCCAGTATGACATAGAGCAGTTGCAGAATAAATCGTCCGACTACAAACAGGTCGCTGTGGCCTCGTGGGACGCTGACGTCGGTCACGTGCAGTTAGTCGATCAGAACCCTATCATTTGGGTGACCTCAGAATCGGTGAGTCTTGAGACCCCGGAGTCAGTATGTAGCAAACCCTGTGGAAAAGGTGAATTTTACTTGCAGAAGGAGCTTTCTTGTTGCTGGGAATGCCGTAAATGTCGCAACAACGAATACCTCGTATCCAACCAAACATCTTGCAAAGAGTGTCCAGAACTGATGTGGCCGGTCGAAAGTCTGACGTCATGCGAGAGCGTCCAACCAGAACACATGAGATGGGGGGACAGTTTAGCTATCACGATACTCACCTTCAGCATCATCGGCATCATCCTGGCAGCGTTCATTCTAGCCTTCTTCATTCGACATAATAACGCTAAACTGATAAAAGCCTGCAGCAGAGAGCTAGCCTACCTCATCCTCACTGGGGTGTTCGTCAGCTACTTGACCGCCATTTTCTTCCTTGCGAAGCCAGAGGACCATTTCTGTTACGTCGAGCACTTCGGGTTCAGCCTCAGTTTCGCTTGGATTTACGCGCCACTCTTCACGCGCACGAATCGCATCTACCGCATTTTTGCATCGGGCAAAAAGACCAAAAAGAGGCCGCCACTGGTTAGTCCCCGATCCCAAGTGATTATAGCGTCTTTGCTGATCACGATAGAGGTAGGTAATACATTATCATATTTAAATTATTCCTACAAATTAATTAATATTTGATTATTTACTAATTTGTTATATAATTACATAAATTGATAAATATTTAAAGTTATCCGTCTTCTATAAACCACATAGGAGCTAGGTACAGAACGCTTTTACTCATTGCTATTTTTTTTATAATTTTCTCAATAATTTTAGTCGAATTCAATATTAAACAAAGTGGTTCAGTGGACTTTTAAAAACTGAATGTGCCTTTAATCAAGTTACTTGCACTTTCACTTTCGATTTCACCATTGGTTTCGCTCAGGTTATCATAAGCATCATCACAGCAGCGGTCAACCCTCCTGGTATAGAACAACGCATGCCAGTCAAGACGGAAAAATTCGTCGAACTCCTCTGCAAGCTCCCCATACAAGGCATCGTCGCATCCCTTGCCTATAACATCCTCCTTGTCGCCATGTGCAGCTTCTACGCCTTCAAAACGCGAAAACTGCCAGACAACTTCAACGAGTCCAAGTTTATCTCGATGTGTGTGTACACGACCCTGGTGATCTGGCTAGCCTTCATCCCGACCTACTTCACCACGTCTGCGGCCTACTTCAGGGTGGTGCTGCTCTCAGTGGCACTGATTCTGAATGCGACAGTTGTGCTGGCTTTTCTGTATGCGCCTAAGGTTAGTATTTAAACGTATTATTATTATTTATCTACTTACTTATTTATTAATTAAAACTAAGTTTGAATTTTGTCACAAAAATGCTTTTCAATTTTCAGTTTTTTATTTATTTATTTATTTCATTATTTTAGTAAATTTAACATTTATGGAAAACATATTACTTGTGTGATTAAACTACAATAACAAGAATACAAATAACAGCTAAAATCATAATTATTATAATTATACCAGTATTGAAACTGATATAACAAAGTTTGTTTGAACATACTGACCATATTACAATAGGTGTACGCCATCGCCTATGTGGATGCAGACACCATACAGATCAATCAACTCAACCCGACTACCTCAGTCTCGCCTCTTGCTGGCAGCAGCAACATGACGTCACTTCAAGGTCAAGGTCGAGTCGCCGCGTCCATCACCGTGGAGCCCCGCCCCTTCACTGCACGTGAGGCCACGTATGAGCACCATCATGATCTGGCAGTAGCAACGATAAGTTGAAATTGGCAGCACGGTTTGACAGTTAAATCGCGAATAAATAGAAGTGGTGGTGATGAACAGTATACAAAAGTACAAATGAATTTATCCAGAGCCTTTGCAAACGAACTCTTGAGTTGGCCCTTAACAGAAGTTCCCATTGGGATTGGGGAGTGATCACAATTTCTAGGGAAACAAAATGATCAATTCACAAATTTCAGTAAATAAAACTTTATTAATATCTCACTGATAATGCCAATCAGAAATCCTGAAAATCACAAATCGCCGTGTATAATGACTTCATTTCACGAGGGGCAGAGAATAAGAAGTCTCATTTACGAGTTGCGTGAATGATGTGCTTCACAAATCACGCTACATGAAATGAAGTATCTTAACAAACGTCTCACGCATGTCTGGAAATAAAAAGTAGCTTTCACGGGTAACGAAAATACCCACGGGTTAAGGCCTAGCGCAAGTGAACGGTTCCTGTGTTTAACAACACTAATAATATGCTAAAGCTGCATAACACTTCTGTTTGACCTATGTTGGCGACATCAAACTGATCTCCTGTGTTTTTTTTTTTCTTTACTTGCATGAGAAAATGAAAATGTAATCAGAAAATATATCTCCCAGAGGAGATCAGAGTGGACCTTATAGAACCTTCGGCGATATTTTGTTTTTGAAATCTTTGTTGTTTGCACTGGATAACATTACTTTAATATTCCCGTTATGTAATATCTAGATATGTAACACTGATTTTTTATTGTGGTTAAAACGATCACCTGTGTTGTCTATACCTTTGGAATTATATATGATAAATACTTCTATTTTATATGTTAAATCTTCTATTTTATGATCAAGGAATATTCTATATTTTTGACATAATGAACATGTGCTTTTCTCCGGTTTGGTGTCTTATTTTGGAAGGTGCATTTGTAGTTTATAATATGGCATGCAATATTACACGTTCTTTGCAATATCTTCATCAAACATTGAATGCGTATATAAAAAAGACAATGATGATATGGAGTTTGATTATTATTTATATGGGTATTTAAATATTTACTGCACCTATAACAAGCCGAACTGGAAGTCATTATTTCGTCTAGAGCAATCTCCATTATAAATTTTGAAGATATATTTTTAGATTGTTTTGTACGAGTAAAAAGCAATCTATGACTACATGTATCCAAAGACGAGCAACCAGGCCAGACACGGTTACCCTCCACCAGGCCAACAAATTGATATTTCACTAATGTTCACAAATGTGTTTCTGGGTAATTCATGGCACATATCTTCACTGTCGTGTTGGCAAAAAGTGCACCTAATAATGTGCGGCCAAGGTAGAGGGCAAGACTCGCTAATGTGGTAACCCCGGGCCAACTTATTATATTATTCATTTATTATATATTCATGAAGTTGAAATCTTATTTTGCTTGCAAATTTCAGGCAATAGTTTATGTAGTTATGAATAATTGGTAATGTGAGACGGGGGAATTCATTCGAAAACATACAGTCAGTAATATATAAAATAGTGATTTAAAAGTTAAATGTTTTGTTGCAAATAAAGATGGTATAGTGCCTATGTGTTTTGCTTTCATTTCTAAAGAAATTATACCTACTGAATTTGTGCAGAGTGGATTGGCTTCGTTTTGCAAGATATCGGATAATTGTATCAGTTATAACGACAACATGTGATTGAACAAACAAAATAATAATAAATAATACTAAAACATCCTCTTTCATAACAAACAAGTTTATTATGTTTGCTTAATTGGAAAAACTGTCACTTACATTGGCTGCACAAGCAACCTCAACTGAAAATACATACAAAAATTTGTGATGTCACATATACAGTATGACATCACAAATAAATTATGATGTCATCAATAAATTATTAATATTACACGATTACTTCAAACTCATTAGTTATTCAAAAACAAAAGTCCTCATAAATATTACAGCAAGCATTTTGCTTTCGGTCAAGTTATTAATAGTGTTCAAAACCTTCAGAATACCTTTATTACAGCACTTCTACAGATCTTCAATTCAAAAGTTTACATCTTACAATCTTTGTCATAATTTCAATTCAATATTAAAAGATATTATATGCAATTACTCATAAAACTTCTCGTTTTCTTTCATGTCCTCCCTGAATAAATACATAATGCCTTTTGTTACACATTATCCTTTAAAACAATCTTTTGCACAATATTGTCTATATATACTGGCACCATCTTCTATAACTTACTACCTTGAAGATGTCTTAGTTTGACTGATGACAAGTACAAATAAATAAAAATTACTTGCAAGTTATGCACTAACTTGCAGTAAAAAATATTAGCTGCATTACAAAACAATTCAATATTCAAATGCAACAACATAACCAAGTAAGAAGTTTAAAGGTAAGTAATACATAACAATATTTTACAAAATTGAACGCCACATGAAAGGCAGTAAAAAATGAGCCTGATTATCATTTTAACCTTATCAAACTTTGAAAACTATAGTGGATGGTAAAAAGAGGGATTCTATGTTGAGAATTGAATTTCCTCTTTAAGGCTTAAGGTAGCATGTGTAGGTTCCCTCAATTAAGGATAATGTATTATGGCTCAAATATTTTACTAATCATTATCATTATAATAATATGATAATAACAAATGCAATGATTTTCATCAAACTGTCACCATTTTAGTAAATATCAACAAATAAAAAGAAAAAAAAAAACGTATTGGCTATGAAAAAAGGAAAAAAAAAACAGCATGGACACCTAAAGTTACTATCTCATCTATGACCATGAACATTTCAGCACTTAAGATGGTATACTGTATACAAACCACTCTCAACTCTCTACAGGGTGTTTTTCCTATATCTGCTTAATGCATTTTTAAGAAATAAGCAGCATAAAAGGTACCTGATATGGGGATTAAGGCCACTTCATGTTTTTATCACTTTCATTTTATACTTTCACCTTTCAGGTGACAGAGTTCTGTCTAGTTTTATGTTATTCAGAATAATTAAGTTCTAAGATGTTTGCTGTTATAACACCATCTAATTAATACTAACCTTTTTTCATTTATCTCTTAGATTCAAACAATTAATTTCAACTTAATATCAGTTCTTTCCATCTTATCCAAAGCTGACAATTCTATAGAAATGGGCCGATGATTTTTATAATTTATCTAATAATGAGATATACAATATTGCCCGTTGTTTTTTTTTTATTATTACTTTCCACTCAAGTAACCATTGGTTAAATTAGCTAGATTTTTGACACGCGCATTAAAAAAATCTTTGCCATGCACTTTCTTGACAGCCATTTTCATCTTTGGCATACAGGCCTGAACACAATCATAGATGGCACCACTGTAGCTGCACCCTCAGCCACATTATATCACTTAAACCAGTCAAATGTTGGTAATGGTGGCTCTGGTTTTTAGACTGTCTAACACCTTGAAGCCATCACTGCAGCTTGACATGTTGATAGCCATCTTCATCTTTGACTAAATCAGTTTTTCACTGCTATTTACCTTCCTGTTGTTACATAAAATAAATGACTGAGGTCACAAAGATCCAGGGCACACCCCATTATGCTTGATGTCAACAGAGTACTTTTTACTCATTGCTTGATACTTATCCATGAGTACAGAGTGCATACAAGGCTCTTGTCCAAGAGGATTGCAATTTTGCAGTATGATAATCCTCCATCATGAGTGATTTTTTTCTTTTAGCGTTTGTAAGTCCACCATTTCATGTCTTAGGTGGAAAAGTGGAAAGATCTCTATTCTGTGTCATGTTAACAACAGTGATTTGTAGAATTATAGGCTCATTCCTACACGTCTACATAGTAAAGTGGGACAAATTCTATACTATTCCATACCTTGTTAACATCTGTAGAACTTCACAGGTTTATGAAGTGTAAGTAACAACGGACAGACATCTTCTTCACAGGTATCAATTTTACTGTTTATTTATGAGATCTTATTTGACCAGCAATTGCTCCACCCTTCCATAAAGGCGATCCCCATAGTCAGACAGTTTTGCAACTGTGAACTTTTTCATAGCAGGATCTTTAATCACAGTGCCATCCAGTACTGTGACATACAGGTCTATCTTACTAGAGCTTCACCTTGAATTAACTGTGTCATTGTCAATAGCCCAGATCTTCATTAGTGAAGTCATATAGGTCATCTTCTATGTCCGAGACACCCGCTGGCTTACCCTTTTTAATGGGTGGGTCCAAAAGTTGGAGTTTTTCTGCTTCCAGTGCTACAAGTTCATCCTCATCTGGTTCAAAGTCATCTTCATATTGACTGGGAAAATACAACAAAATGCTCCGATTAAACTATTTACTTTAGATAAAAGTTTTTAAAACAATATTTTCAAGTCTACTTTTCTTTATCATATAAACAGTTGCACATGCACAATAATCAGTTTGAAGTGAAAGCTTACTAAAGATTATACCCCATTTGCAAAATTTACTCAAAGGTAACCTAAAGAAAAATTAATACAGTGTACCCAATTTCATGGTAAATTATTCTTAACTAATCTTGATACAATGTATCTTTTTCACAGAAAAATTTCAGTAAAACTGTCCACAAGGTGCTCTGTCAAATGTCTCCCATACATCAGGATAAAGTAAATAAGCAAGCCTCAGAGTCAACTCACATATCATCAGGGTTCTCTACACCTCCCTCTTCAGCCACCAAGATCTCGTACTCCTCAGCGGCGTAGCGGTCCCAGTCAGACACCTCTGGGCCTTCACTGTCCAGGTCCTGGGGGAGACAGAGGGGGTTATGTGATAACATATCAATTGTGAATGTATGGACAACAGGTAGCTAGGTCTGATAAGGGTCAGAAAATTACAAGTCAGCAACAAATGGAGACAGTGTAAATGAAAATGAAAAAATAACGAAAAATCAAACTGAATCTAAACCGACTACTAAAATAATCAGGTGCTACTTGTGCTTCAAATATAAGCAAAAACAATATTTAAAAAAATCCTTTAACTGTGTTTGAGATATTTTAAATACAATAAATCCAATTTCATGACATGATGGTTGTATTTTAAGTATGCTTAAAAACGACATAACTAATACATTTCCCTTATACATTTAAACAGACCTCTTCACATGACATCAACTCATTGTACCTGTTTTACAACCCTTCATCATAATCTGCCACATTTCATTTTATTCCAACTAATTCAGTTAGCAACAGAAAAACTCTCAGAATTCCACTGTCACACCTAACACAATTCAGCCACCCTCGCCCACCTCTTAACCCAATCTCAACTACCACACTCACCCTAGCATTGGCAAATGGATCTCTCTGCTCATGGTCCAAGTATTTCTCAAGGTTGAAGAAGGTGTCAAAGAATATATGTGTCAGCTTGCATGCCTTCAAATCTCCCAATGTGATCTTTGTGGTGTCCCTTGGTTTTACTAAATCCAGCATCTGTAATCAAGATGACATTTTATTTTTTGTCATTGACAAATGGTCTTAGATTGAAACTAACATCTAGTTTAAAGCAGCTGTAAAACATACTTACATACTCTAAATGTTCGCAAGAAAATGTTTCAAGTAATGGAAACAATTGTTTATAGGCATGTTGTCTTGAAAACACCATTTTACTTTTTTTTTCATATAATACCTTAACAAACATATCACAAAAAAAAACACTAAGAAGTGTATACTCATTTGACATGGTTACATTGCAGTATATACACTGTATTTCACCTGACATAGACAATCCTCAAATGGCAGTGGCTCTATTCCTATTGCTTCCATCTTCTGAACCTGTTCCTCATAGAAATACTCCAGCTCATACATGGAGAGGACGCCATCCCCATCCAGGTCCATGCAGCGGAACCAGTATTCGATGCTGCAGATTGAATTATTTGAATTTTGGAATATGTTTGAGGAACACCAAACTGATATTCTACGTGTAATACAGTTAATGAGTTTTAACAATTTAATCATGAAAATTACAGCAATCTGTGAAGTTAATGAAATAAAAATATACTGCCAAATAATCTGTAAGAAGCTTATGAAAATAAAAATGAAAAAAAAAGATTAAATCCAAAAGGAAAGAAACAAGAAAAGTTTGGCCAGTATTTTGTTTATGACCAATAGCATTGTGACTGAATTTAAGTAAGGAAACATAAATAACACAACCAACAACTGATAAATCAAATCCCTAGTGATGAAAATAACAAGATGGCTGACCTGGTGGGCTGTCTTTTGTCTTCCTCTGCCAGCAGGAACCAGACAAAGTCTGTATAGTTCATCTTGCCTTCCATAATGTTCTTGCCTCTCGTCACAGCACCAGAGAAAATCCTGTCTATCATCCGTGTAGAGATTGCTGGAACAGAACAAAAACCAAATTAAAACTTTTCAAATAAAAATCACAATAAACAAAGAATTTTTAATAATAAGACTTTCAATAATTACTATAAGCAATAGCAAGTCAAAATTAAAAATTTGGCTACAAAGTCAAGAGACAAGTTATTTTAGTTTCACATTCACAACAGTGTCACCTATAGTCCATTTTGGACACTACTCACCATGGTCATTGTGTCTGGCCAGATCCTCCTTGTTGATGAAGAGATCGTGGTCCTTGTCTAACTCCCAGAACTTACAATAGATTACATAAAAATGTTCATAGGAGAAATATTCTGTGACTTGGTTGATGTCTTCTTCATCTTCTAATATTGATAAAACCTGTAAGGAGCAATGAAGTTGATAAATTTTGAATATTTCCTACTGTAACCGTTGGTACTGCATAAAAATGTCCATACCCCCAAAAAGTTATTTTGTTACAGCTTTTTACATCTTCCACACAAGTTCAGCAGACGAATTATTAAGTTTTTCCCTACCAGAAAACTATTTCTATGCTATGAAAAGCACTCACAGAGCGCAAACCTCCACCAAGACAAAAAAAAAAAGAAATATTGATCAGCCATTATTTAATAAATAGACTATGACCAAGACCTCATCATTTGTTCCATGGACCATTTCAGAACTACCTTAAAATTTTTACTGTTATATGCCCATAAGTTTCTGCATAACACTGCTAACAAACAAAGTAAAGGAACCAAAAACGTGACTTTCTTTGCAGAGGTAATAATGTGATTTCACTTCCTCACCTGCAGAAAGCTACTTCTCCTCAGTTCATGTACTGTTATTCTACCTGACCAGGATCTATTTACACAGTAGAATATCCTAGCTATTACCTGAAATCATTTCAATTAAGATACATGTGAGGCTGTAAAGCACTGTACAACAACTGTGGGAACAAATGCTTCAAAATAAAATATGAATACTGAAACAATGTTAGAAGTATTCTCAGGTATATCTAAGGAGAAGACTGACAGAAAGTTGAAGCTCTAAAACAATTAATTTTGAAAACAATCAATATGTTTATGTTAACCTGAGCAATAAAAATATGCAAAGAAAGTTATAACTAGTAATATATGTTCAGTATCCAACATCAACATAAACTAAGACACATCTCTCCTTCTGTCCCCTTATCCTTACAACCAAGCCAGCAAATTGAGGGGGGGTGGGGTCTTCTTTGTATGAAAAGAACTTTTTTTGTGAACTTTTTGTGCAAACTTTTTTATCCCCCTTTGTGGATGCAAAGTGCTAAACCACATAAAATGTAGATCAAATTTCCATTCAATATGGGCCTCCCTGATTAAAAGGGAGGTTCTTCAGCTCCCCCCCCTCCTCAACACTTCTGAAATTTGTAAGGTTATTCTATAGATCAATAATTATTATCTTTATTATTTCAGCGTAAAATCTCATGTTACTCACTGTGTGTACATATCTAGAGTGGAATTCAGGTGCATCTTGTAAAAAAGTGAGCCCTGGATGTGTGTCCACAACATCCTGGAACAATAAATTCAAGAATTTTACCTACTGGTATGATGAAAACAAAGGAAACAGTGGTTATAAAGATAATAATTCTAAAATATTTTAATATGTGAGCTCTGATGCAAGGCAGGTATCTGTTAAATCTGAAATAAATATTTTTAAAAATGAATAAAAAAAATCAGAAAAAAATCTTTCTTTTTAAATTGGGCAAATTAATTGGCTTTAGCTTTTCTGGGAAGTGATAGTGGCCCTGAAAAGGGCCTTTGTTACTGCAATGAACAGGTCAATATCTGTGCTAGATAAACTATCTTGCTCTCTCTCTCTCTCTCTTTCCTAACAGCCATCCAGTATCTAGTGATCATAAACACCATGTTGAGAAGCCAAGATGGAGTGACCAACTAGTATTCATTGTAATCATCTAAGTCTGAGTCAGTGTCATCATCATCATATTCCAGTGACTGCAGCCCCTGCTCAATTTCAACTCTCCTTTCTATTCTCTCCAGCTCGTCACACTTCCTCACAGTGTACTCGTAGAAGGTGTCCCTCAGGCCCTGAATGGCTATCAACAAGATACGTAGTTTGCACAGGTAGCTGTTCCGCTTGGTTCTCTGAGCCCTCTCGTACCTGACGCGAAGGTCCCTCGCAAGGGCACTGAGCAGAGCGACTGTGTCACTGGCCATATCTATCTTTTCACTCAGCTGGTCTCCATCACTCTCAGTCAGATAGTCGTTCTCTATACTATCATGGATGTTGGCCCCTGCTCCTTCAGATTCTTCATACATATTATGCAGAGACATGATGAATTATAAGATTACACAGTGTACGTTTAGCAACGCACGCCTTGATCTTGAACTGAGAGACAAATGGAGGAAGACCTAAATTCTGTCAGTTAACCAATGTAGAGGTGTCAGTGTCTGCCACTGAAGTGATGCCACAAATGTCTTCCCCTCCTTTTTAAACCAGCCAAACAATAAAACACTGTTGACATGTGTCAACAAGTTCCTCCTCTCTTATTTGATTGGCTAAGGTGACCTACTTCACTCCCTGATTGGCTGGAAATGCTTTCAATCAACAACACATTGGAGAAAAAGTGAAAAACTATGTCACCTGCTAACATATCATGTGACCCTAATACCTAAATTTAATTGGTTGATAATAATGTGTCAGGACCCTGCAGGTGACTTGCCAGGATGAGCAATGGAGGACAAAAAGAAGCAATGTTGTTCACACCCTGACTAATTAAAGGCTATAAATACACAGGGAACTTCACAAACAACAAATATTTAGGCACAATGGATCTTATCTGACAAAGAAGCTGGGACCTCTATTTGGCACCTGGTGACACCATACATGACACTTACTGTCCCACAATAAAGCCACCCGAGGCAATAAAATCTCAGAGCCAATATCACTGTATCTGTAAATATTCAAGTAAAGTGACAAGAGATTAAGCCAGACTACAAGACAGTGTGACACTAACTGGTTGTACTGTTTTGAAAAGAACCACCATCTTGATCTGGTCTTCTCAAGATTCTTATCTCCACAGCAGAACTTAATAGTGACCCTAGAACAAGTTGACACTAACTGACAGGTAAGATCAACAGAACTGTTTTCACACCTGCAGATCTCTCTGCTGATTGCAGTCAACTTCCTCTCTCACCTGGTTAAGTAACAGTTTGCGTCATATAACCACCATACTTAAAGTCTTAATTCAAAGAATACTGACACCCACTGGAAAAACTTAATCGTGGATAAAGTTAAACATTTTATTTTAAATATCAAGAGAGAGAGAGAGAGAGAGAGAGAGAGAGAGAGAGAGAGAGAGAGAGAGAGAGAGAGAGATGGGGGTGATTTTACCTGTATTAATGGCACAAACTCCTCTGTAGTCAGATAAAAGCACCCTGGTTTTGCTAAAAGACTGACAAATCTTGCTGCATCGTCATGGCAATTGGCAGTAAGTCTGAAACAAGAATTCATTAACATCTTTTAGTCATTAGTCATCAAAATATAATGGCATAGTAAATTCATCATTGAAAAAAGTATTCTCAAGGGGATAACCCCTCGCATAAATGGTATCTGTGGAAGGGAGTGTTTCAGAAACTTGCATTAAAAAGCTGCGACTAAATATCTTTATGAAACATTTGGCATTTTATCTACTGTTATGTTAATCTGCAGTTTGGGTTTAACTTACTTTTTCCATAAAACAGTGAAAGACTGTAGTGTAATAAACCCATATTTGTCTCCTCCAGCTGAGTTGAATATGAGACTTTTCCAATAGAATGGTACATCACAGGCCTAAGAGGAAAAAGTAAAAATAAAAAAATAAAATATACGTAATTACCATTTAACAAGTCTGCTTGAGCAATTTAATTTCCACATATATAATCTTGTGTTACAATTTTATAATATTTTCTCCAAGTGTCACATCTTAACACAATGCCCTATCTCAACTGTCACATCTGACTAAACTGTCATATTTCCTAGTCAGTAAACAACCTATCTGCATCAGACACTGCTTAGCTGCCTGGCTGATTCTTTTAGAAAAATACATAACAAAATGGATTGTAAAACAAATATATATATATATATATATATATATATATATATATATATATATATATATATATATATATATATATATATATATATATATATATTTTTTTTTTTTTTTTAAACCAGACTTGAAAAATCCACAAAAAAGCACTTAAATGCTTTCCAACATTTGGAAAAAATATCAGCAAAGTTCTACTTCCCTTTTAATCAAAACCACGCTTATTTAAGCAATTACACCAGGTGCTTGAAAACTGAAACTCTCTCAAATAAGGGCATGGGGGGAAACCAGTTCAAATCGGTCAGTTTATTGGCTCTGACAGCACCAGGTGGAGAGTGAAGTTATAAAGTTACCAGTCTACCTAAAGTGTATTGATACCAAGCAGGTGTGGTGGAAATCTGTGTCCTGGTTTTAAACTGAGTCTATCACATCTAGCTATCCACCTGTCTCTTGAGGTGCTTGATGGCATTTTGATTTTATCTGTTTGTGTTTCTACCAAAAGGTTAAGCGCTTTTTTCCTTTTCTGTTATCTGTTTGAACACAACCATCTGCTCCTAGTAAATGTGCCTCCTTTCCAAAGGAAATCATTTTTTCACTGGTGTTGGTTTATTCACTTGTTAAAAGTTTTTCAGAAATGTTGATAAAATTTTAAGAATAGACTGTCATTTTGATAGGATATAGAAATGATTACAATAGCAACTAAATCTGGGTCTCCTAAGGTCTTTTAAAACAATTATTTCAAATTTTCTTTAATCATTATTTTCATTTTGCATAATCAAAGTACTCTGAGAGAGCTGGTTTCAAAATAAATAATTAAATCAAAAAATTATAATCTTAAATTCTTAAAACATCCTACTCACTTTAGTCACCATCTCCATCTGATGTTTATAAATCTTCCCTCCTTCTGCTGCAGAAAAAACTTCGGCCACTCTCTGCAGCATGGCGTCGTTCTCTTCCCGCGCCACAGGCGGTCCCATGGGAAAGTAAAACTTAGGTACGCGTGAGGACTGAGGTAACCGTGGATGTCTCTGCTGCGAGTGCTGCAGCGATTGTGTTTGGTGAGATTGAGATTGTGCTGGTTGAGAATGGGGCTGTGTCTTCTTCTGGTCTTTCTCCTGTTCCTTGATTTCTCTTTCTTTTTCTTTTTGTTCCTGGATATATATTGAAGTGTATTTAGTTTATGAAAACTGTATAATAAAAAAGTTATTAAAAAACTAAGAAAAAACTAAGAGGTAAAGATTAATCCAATTCATATCATGACCATAAATCAGAAATAAAGACTAACAAATGAGCATTTTAAACATTACATCTTTTTTTGGTTTGTGACATGATATCCCATCAAAAATATGTTCATTCAAGTAGTAAAACAAATAAAACAAATGAATTTCCAAAATTAATTAACAATTTAAGTTCAAATGTCTTTGACAGATAAGAAACATTGTAAATGAGATCAAAAAATTAAAAGTACAATCATATGCATACTTACAAACTGAGCAAATTCTCTTTATTATACTCTTAAATTTGGTACACAAACAAGTCAAAAGGTCAATATTGTTGAGTCACTCGTAATACATGACATGGGAGTATTTTGTTGCAATACTTACCACTTAAATCAAATGTCATTTAAAACCCAATTACTTTGAGGTTGTGCAAGGAATTTATAACTGATTTTAGTAGGATTTGCCTTGTCCTTTGCAAATATGGTTGTGTCGGTTTATGATACCTTGTAATGATACTTGGAATTTTTCCCCCAACAGCAACTGTGAAATGTTTGAGCTTTTCTAAGTGAGGAAGGGAAAGTTCCAGTGTAGTATTCATGCTAACATGTAGTTGTTATGCATTTCAACATGCAAGAACATATTTCGTTTAAAGGTTACTGTAGAAAACTGGACAAGTCCGTTTACATTCCTGTCATTGTGCTCGTTTATTTACAATTGTAGAGACATGAATATACTTCATTTCAGTGTGAAGTAAAATTATGGTATTTTTTTTTTGTGTGTGTGTTACTTCTTTTCTTTGTTCATTTATCAATGCACTTATGTATCAATGCCATCAATTTATTAAGATTATCCATTTTTTCTCTCTTTGTTAGACTTTAGATAAAACAATATTTGGATTGTGTCTATACACAGGAATTAACAGGTTCTGTTAGGGACTACAACGTAGATGTCAAGATGATATATTGGTCATAAGATAATCAGTCCATTTACCTGTCCTTAATGAGACAAAATACCATAGTTACATACACCCAGCCCTGGTGACATATTTCCTGTATGGCAACCTTTAATTAAACACCTTTAACTAAAAGACTTCATCATTCAAATTAAACTAATTGGTGGAATGAGAGAAGGGTTTGACCAGTAACTCTACATTGCCGTGCACATTATGCTAGTGTTGTTGTGTGAACAAAACTGACTTGAAAATTTAATTTGTTCAGCAGTGGATGTGGATGTTCTAGATGTTCAGAGAGACGGTTAATGAGTATATAGAAAATTAAACAATGCCAGCAAGGAAAATTTAGCCTCCCTTTCCAATTTTATAATGAAATCATATAAGAAAAGAAGTGATAAAAACTGATCTACTTGGCAACTCATAGCATATTCTTTATAAATTTTAATTACTCCATATTATTGTTGATATAATTGTAAATGTATGCGGCATGATTTGTGTTTATGATATATATGTAAACACACAAAGAAGTTGTACCTCACCATTTAGTTAGAAAATTTTGTTAGTATTTTAATTAATACATCTGTCCATTATAAAAAGATATGTTTGCTCATTCTCATACTGTATTATTATTTCATTTTATTTTATTGTACAAGATCTATGTACCAGTACAGAAATAAATTGACTTGAATTTATTTTGAAGTTTGAGAAAACACAGTAAATGTTCAAGTCTCTGTATGTGAAGTTCAAAGAGTCACTTCTCACAGAATAAATGTCAAATTTATAATCTTACTAAGTGTCAGTTAGTAATGATAATAGGTGGGCAGAAACTGGACAGCCTTCAATAATCTTTTATCATCAAAGTATCTGGCCACATCTAGGTGGTAATACTGACATGCTGTAAACACTTAAAAACAGCCAGACAACCCAACCAGAGGTAGTTGTAAAAATTGTTGCACTGGAGGACTTCTTGCTACACTGTTAATTCAAAATGCAGGCTTTTAAAATTGCTGCCAGTTCCCTGGACTGATTAGACTCACATTTTAACCAGACCTTGAAAATTTTATCAGTCATTACTGTGCTCAAGAAAACAAAAATTGTAGTTGGGAAACATTTAAAATCTTTTCTACTGAGTGGATAGTTACTTGAATGAAGATAAACATACTTAAAAAGTCAGAAATCTACCACAAATGACGCAAGTCTTGTCTAATTTTAGACTCACTCAGTATCATCTGGTGAAAATAACAGTACGTATATCTGGCTCCCAGGAATTTTGATTAGAATTCCCCCAAGTTGGCACGTCAAGCAATGTCTTTCACCTCCGATTTCATGTCTACCAGTGATAATGTTAACATGTGTTACTGAACACACCCCTTACAGCACTGCACATCTTTGAATTAATGTGAAAAGAAAGAGGAGCAGCAGTACTCACTGGAAAATTGAGGGTAAAATGATGGTAATTTCTCCTTCTTTTCGACTGGGGAAAAATTGCCAGTTTATATATTTCTGTGCAGCTTTTGTAGTATTTTTTTTGTATAGAATATAACTATAAGGTAGCCTGCTTTTTAGTTTGGTTGCTACCACTAAAATAGAACATTCTAATTTTAAGAAATTATGACTTTAAAAAAAATCAAGTAATTACCATACACAGTAAGAATACATTTTAACAGTAAATCCACACTTTGCTCTTTTGGACCAAACCTGAAGCCATGTGGTATATGTTATGTTTTCAGTTTGTTTCCCTTGCATTATAGTTACTATTTTTAACTCATATTTTCTGTCTGGTGGTGATTTTAATTATCTTATTAATTTCGGAGCTACATTCCAGTCACCTTTTATAATTACACCCTTTCTTTATATATTTTGTTCATCTGTGAATATAAGTCACTATAGGCAGTATGTTTGCAGGTTGTCCTCTCACCACAAAAAGTAGTGTTATTATTAAAGGGATAATAACTCTTCGTTTCGGCCAAAAAATGAATTTTCCTGGAGTAAACAACAATTTTCCCATACTTACCAATGGTAAATGAATCAATTTTTACATTCAAAGTTAGTCCCTGGTTTTTTTCTAAAAAGTTTGGTTTTTTGTTAAAATCTCTTAAGAGATTTTAACAGAGTATAGCCATCAATGGAGGTCAAGTGGTCTAAAGACAAGCTCAGATATCAGAAAAAATAGCTATAACTGCCATTTTTGTGTTAAAACAGAATATATTATATTTCTATGAGTTATTCACAATGTTTTTATTGTGAAATATAGATCTCATACGAAGAGTTATTATCCCTTTAAATAGAGCAAAAACATGTATGTTTTTCTGACTTTTTTTCATTGAAGGGGGCATGACTATTTTTTAAATATTTTTTATATCACATCAATGTCAAACTTAGCCATACGCAGGCTAAAAAGCCAAAGGGGAACTTAATGATATCATTCAGATTACTAAATAAGTTTACACACCCTAGCCATTAGATGTAGCTTATGTAAGTGACATGAGTGATTCTCCTTGTACAAGAAGAAGATGCCACTTGAAAAAACAATATGATGTGGAAACAAGTAATGATGTCAATGTTTTTCTGGACCACACTGACTCATGATGGATTTTCTTAAGTAAAACTTGTAGACAGTTGATTTTTTCCTCACTTATTTTTATAAAATTTGAAACAAGGTTTATGTTGATAATATGAGAAATGTATGCTTTTAACCTCCCACCTCTCTCTCTCTCTCTCTCTCATCGAGCGTCTCTGTCATCTAACATCTCTCTCTCTCTCTCTCTCTTTCTCTCTCTGTCATCCAACACCTTTCTCTCTCTCTCTCTCTCTCTCTCTCTCATCCCAGTAGTGTAAGTCGACAGACTAAAGCATGTTTAATGTTTTCGTTCCATTGGTAACCGGTATTTTTCGTAATAACAGCACGACTAATGCCAGTGGAATCTGCACCCAGTGAGGTTAATATTTGGAGCTATTTAAGAAACAGTTCTGTTGATATTACCTCAGCAGTACAGCAAATGATTAAATACTTCCAGTCTTTTTAGGTTACCTGTGCTGCCATATTTCTCTCTCTCTCTCTCTCTCTCTCTCTCTCTCTCTCTCTCACACACTCTCTCTCTCTCTCTCTCTCTCTCTCTCACACACACACACACATACACTCTCTCTCTCTCTTTCACACACACACACACCTCCCTCTCTCTCTCTCTCTCTCTCTCTCCATATCACATAATCTAGGCATTTAGTTCTGGCTATGAAATGTAACACCTAATAGCTTTTTTTTAGATTAACAGCATTCAAAATTCAAAGGAAACCATCATGAGCATTTATACGTTTATTGTCTGATATGTGGAATGCTGTTAATGTCAATGATTGTGAAAGTGATGGCTCTGATGTCAGACACGTAAGGGATATTACAACTGGAATACAGTCAATGCAGATGCTAAGAAAGCTTTCAATGTAGGTGTGAGGTTCCAGACTGTCTTTATGATATGACAATGTGGTAAGTAAGAGGACCATGTCTCAAACTATTAAATAAAAAGAGGAAGGAAAGTCTTCCATGTCTGGTTCCACAAGAAAAGAAATAATGAAAATTAAATATTCCTCTGTGTGTGTGTGTGTAATAAGTATGACTTGCAAATTTATGATTTTCAAAACTATCTTTCAGTTGATAAAAAAATCCTTTTTGATGTGTGGTTCCTTTCCACAAAGATATCAATTCAATGGTATATATTTCAAATATGATCTGCAGACTCTGGCTATCAAATAACTTCCAGTTGACCTCAGAGTTCAGGGTTTTATTTCTGGGGCTATCTTCAAGTACGTGTTACTTATATGACACAAGAAGCTCAGATCTTTGTACTAAGCCGATTTGAGTTGAATTCAGTGCGAGTTAGCAAACCTGAATCTGCTGCCTCACATACCTGCGTGTATCAAGTACAGCCCAGGGCGTGTATGGTAATTACTCAATAATTTTAATAGGTTACCAACTTTAATATTTCATTTTTTTAATTAAAATTGTTTTTGTTTCTATAGAAAAAAGTTAATAATTTTACGTAAATACCCAGAATAATTTTCAAATTTTTAAAAAAATTAAGTACAGACAAGTAATTATTTAATGATTCTGCTTCTCACCAATACCAATATTTCATTTCTTTTCTTCAAATATAATCACTTCTAAACAGCATTTTAAATAGAAAGAAAAAAACCTCCAAATCCAAGAAAATTTCTTGATTTTTTAATCATACATCTACAGAAGTGGAACCAATAACAAAACATTGTTTCAGAAAATATCCGAACCAATTCAGAGCAAATTTAGTGAACCATTACCGTAAAAATCAACTCGTCTGTACAAGCACCTATTAGGTGTCAAAAGTTCAGGTAATATTATGCATAATAACTCTATAATTTGTCAGGTTAAGCTAGCTTGGGGCTATCAAATTGGGTATATAATATGTCTTGTGTATTTGTTATATTAGTGATGCTGTAAGAATGATGTGACACAATTTTTTTTTTTTTTTTTTTGTCTCTTAGATGTGTTATAAGTAGAAAACATATTAAGCTTTTTTGTTTCAATTACATATCAGTCCATGAGAGAGAGGTTCTATTTAAGAGATACCATATCTTTTGCATGTATGTGCTATTACGTATGTAGATCATGTTTGATTTTGCCAATCCAAGAAAATATGACTGAAGTGAGCATACAATTATCCCTTTCAATATTATTCAGTTCATCCCAGAGAATAAAAGAAACAATCTTTCTTTCTTGCTCATTCACATTTTTTTTTTTAGATATTTACCAGTTTGCAAAGTTTAAATTCATAATGTATCAATGTTCTTAATAATTTTACATTAAAAAATTTTTAGTGTTAATGCTGCAGCTATTATGTGTTCAAACAATATGTCTCAGGCATGTTTTCCTCTAGTACAATGTAACAATACATTTTGTGCTTTACAGCAGCAACATTATTACATTATTGTCACAATACTGAAGCCAGTCCAACAACTCATAAATCCCGAAACCATGTACAAACCATGAATATTTTAACAGCTTTTAACAGCTTAAAAGCCAATGTTGTACCAATGCAGCAAGGACAACATTATTTTGACACTGTACACGAAACTGTTCCACCATGTTTAATGACTGTTACGTTACTGATGCTGTCATTGTAATGATATTGTAACCCACGTCCTTCACTTACCTTGAACACAATGTAATCAATCTCATCAGCCTCCAAAACTGCCTCTCGTCTTTGTGCTTTATTCCTGGCATTGTTACTGCTGACATTGTTACTGCTAACGTAATGTAACGGCAATGACGTCACAGCACTACAAAAGCCGTAATGAATCGCTCCACACGGTTCGGCAGTGTCAGGCGGCAGGTATCTCCCCGCTGCGCACTGGCTGCCATAGTGTATCGTCCTGCACAGACGGAGGTCTATGCGACAGTTGCGATAGATCGTGATGCGTGTGCATACGTACTGAAGCGGTGCATAGCTAATCTGCATAATACTGAATACAACCTTGTGTCTTCACTAATATGACAAGGCACTTTCACTTTCATATTCAACGGAGGCGATCCCTGAGATACTCCCACGTAAAACCTGCACTGAACTGACAAATTTAACGAATTTCCAGAATGAGATGTCACCATCTCTCTCTTTCACAACATTGCAAAGTTCAATGCTTGGTTGAAATAGTAGTGTCCACCACCCAAATACTATTTAAACTGGCAAGAAAATGAATAAAAACTTTGAAAGCCTTGTCACAAACTTGCTGGCTTTGAGTCTGTCAGTTAACCGCTATTCTGTATGTACTTCTCTGGACTCTGAGAGCTCGAAGCAAGTAGAAGAATCTTTATGAAATCCAAGCACACTTGTCTTATACCCTCTGGTTAATCTCTCTCTCATTCTCTCTCAGTGAGTCTTCTACTAGAACAGCGTTGGCCTAGTCAGCTGGCCAGATAGAAATAACCTGCTCTTCACATGTCTGTCTAAATATCACCATTCCTGCTCATCTTCATTATCAGTATACACCACCATGTGTGTGTAACGCTGTGCAGGTGCCCCGTACTCTGGATACTTTTCTTCTGTCAACAGTTATCCAGGTTCTTGATTCTGGAAGTTTCTTGTAGGACAACAGCAGGTGCCCCGTACTCTGGATGCTCTTGATTATTTAATAAAAATCCAGGTTGCTGGCACCACTGTGGAGATAATCAGTGCCTGTTTTTATTTCTTTAAAATATTAATCCAGTCTCCTGGCCCTTCTTTTCATATTCCAGGGCCCAGAGTAAGTATTTTCCTAACTTAGAGCACCTTCTACAGGTGATTTTACCACAGAGCTCCTGCAAGGTGACTGGTAAGACTTCCACAAGAGGCTAGAGGGTCTGTGTGTGCGTGCGTGTCTGCATATGGCAGTGAGATCTCAGTACAGTAGAACCCACGCTGCCTTATTTGCAGGATGCTATGTTGTGATGTCAGTGCCCTTAGCGATGCTGTGTAATGCTACGCTCGGTTTTTCTTTGAAATTAGAGTAGGCATGTAGTCTCTTCATAAAAATATCATAGAGGAAAGTGTGAACAGTAGCCAGCTTTCTTTTTTATATTTTTTATGAAAGGTTATAGTTAAATTATGAATCAGAACAAAAGGTCTCAACCTGAGGAATTCTGACTTATTAGCTTCAGTAAAAGTCACTTTTTCCTCCTCTCCCTTTTATCATATCACCCCCACACACATAAATAAATGAAATATCTGAACATAGGACTCCTGCACTGGTGACTTTTAGTTCTCATATTAAAAGGTCAAGTTTTTTATCTCTCTCTTTACTTCTCTGCAGATATGATAACATGAAATGTTATACTGCACTCTCAGGCGTTGTTGTCTGGTATTGCTGAGAGCGCTTTCTGAAAGCGTTCCAGGATTTGGCTCCCTGCCGATACGTCACACTGCGGTTATGAGTTGTCCATAATAAGACTAATCATTGCCTTTGGATTATTTTCTTTTCTGCAGGAGCAATGTTGCTCTTTGTATGTTAGTGAATGCCAGTGGTGTCCAGTTGGGCCTTTTTTAGTTGATCTTTATGTATGAGAAATACATATATGTACGTTTCCAATGACAACTTTTTTCTGAGATGTAAAGTATGTTTTCTTTGGAGAGATGGGCAGTTTTTTTTTCTACTTTTAAATGGCAGTAATGTAAAGGATTCCTGTGAACAGACACTATCTAAAAAGATAATGGCGACTTGAGTTTCACCCTGCCACGAAGAAAAGGATAGTTTTTCGAGCAATTGTTATATCACAGAATGACTGGTTGATTCTTTCATCTGGGCAAGGCAGCAGATCACAGATACCAACATCTCAAGTTCCAGTGAATTTCTCCTTGAAAAGATCACAGACTGAAGCAAAGTCCTTCAAATATGATTACTTCCTGAAGAAGTTTTACAGTGAATACACTGGTACTTGTACCATATTTTGACCAGGCAAGAGAAGTAATTTAGTTCAAATGACAGCACTTAAGTATTCCAACAACAACAAAAACAATGTTCAGTAAAACAAGCACATATTCCTCCCTACTTGCCAGGGTTTCCAAGTACTGAAGCAACAAAGTTGTACTGTTTTTTCTCCTGAGGTTAAGAAATCATTTCGGGAACCAGCTGTAACATCAGAGAAAGAGCGCTGTTACATGTTTTCCTTCTGTAGTGTCAGAATAATAAATCACTCGCCATTACATCCTTGTTTCCGTTGTGTCAGTAGGCTATATCAACAGCAACTTGGTGATTTTTCTCTCTCTTACCATGTGATACACAGATTATCTGCAGAGTAATAAATAAAAGATATAACAAAGATATGAAAAAAAAGGAAAAAGCAGCTCTGTAAATTTTTCTTGATTTAGCATTCTTTTTCCTAACAAATATCTGTTCACTCAAAACCCTATTATATTATTAGAGATCTTCACAAACTTGTAGAAGGAAAATATTCTTCTTCTGCTATAGCCATCTCTCAAAAACTCAAGTGAAAATGGTAGAAACATGAGTATCTCTGTCCTGGTCATTAAGAAATTCATAGCATGTATGTATTCCTTAAAAATATCCCTCAACCTAACTTATAAGGAAGTGCATCTGGGAAATGCTTTAAAAAAAAAGAAAAAAAAACAGCAGGCACTGATGCCATATTAAGTGGACAAAAAAAACTCATGAACATACTGCTGGATTATCCTTCAAAATTCTACACAAACTTCCTCAGTTCCATTTGCAATAAAAGCCACTGAATGCCTATCAATCAGACATAAAACAAGTGAAAACTGAGAACCTTACTCTTACAAAATAAGTTCACGGCTTCAAAAAGAGTTCAGTCAAGGTGATACTCATAGGTTGGGATTTCCTAATTCCACAGTGCAGTCTGAACTTTGAAACATGGGAGAAAACTTCCCCAACCGGAGCCTGAAATTCTCCAGATGAAAATTCCTGCCACCAGCCCTATATTTTATATCTTTGACATGCTGCTTGGGAGTCAGTGGAAGGAATAATCACCAATATTTCTATGATTCTCGGGGTAATGGAAGGCACTGAGTGAATTCTTAGAAAAATCACCAGCTCTGGATACCTGAGGTGATAAAATCATTGGCTGAAATTTTCAGGAAAATCATGAGCAGTTTTCTGTTACTTGAGGAGATGAAAAACTCACATAAGTTCAAAGATTTCAAGAAAATCACCACAAGTTTTCTGATAGGAGACTTTAGTGAAACATTTGGGAAAGTCACCATGTGTTGTACTCTTATACTGACAGAACTTGTGTGCCCTCATCCTCTCTCATTTTAAATGTCAGATCACTTCGACCCCTGGAAAATCTGTAACATTGCTGTAAACCAAGATGTTTCACCTTTCAAACGAAGGAGAGAATATTTCTTTAAAGGAAAACATGCATCCTTTAGTAAACCCTACTATCAGAATATCTATACTCATAGTTCCTATTTGAAATGAATCCTCAGAAATTAATCATGTAGAATTTGGAAAGGTTTGAACTTGCAAACAGTTGCAAGAATTTCAATTCTCATAAATGATAAACTCTAATATCCTATTATTTTAACTAAAATAAAATATTCAAATATCTCACAAAAATCTAGCATACCAGAGACACCCCAGCCCTCCCCCCCGTCCCTCTTTACTACACATTAATTTATGACCTTTCATGGTAAGTGCCCTTGCTCCTTATGAAAACCCAAAGCCTAATCAAATCACCTGTAACTTATTTACAATGTAACTTGACTACAGATTTAGAAGTCTAATTGATACACTGGCTTAACCTGGTGAATTAACAGCTTAAGTGCCAATGTGTATTGCTTAATCTAAGGCTATATGCCTTGTGCTTTGAGCTTCTACCTTTCCGCTAAAAAGTTAACCCCACCTAAATTTGGAACTTAAATGATTTTCAGTGTTGTATAATGTCAAGCAGTGCCGTCAGTCTTGTAATATGTTTTTTCGATTGATCCCCACTGTTAGCTTGCACCAATGAGAAAGAGGTGAAACCCATAACTGAAACACTTTTTAAGTTTCTACAGCTACCTATGATGCCATACTAACTGTTTTTTTCTAATAAGTGAAAAGAATTTTCTGCCTAATGAACATCCATGTCAGAGAGTTAAGACAGGAAAAACCTTTTAACAAATCTTCACAACAACATCAACAAGACTACAGGAAAGTCAAGGCCAAGTGAACACATTTCAAGTACATGTATACAAATAGAGAACATCCAAGAGTTTTTCAGGTAAATCCTCACTTAATCTCCACAGATTCGGTGTATATTACCTCCCAGAATAATGCTCTATTAGTATAACTGAAAAATGTGAGTGCGTCAAAAATGTATGTGTTTGTAAAACATCAAAATTTTAAATCTTCAAAAATTAATAAATAATTAAATAATGTAATATTTAATGATGAGGGTAATAATAATAATGACATTAACAACAAATAAATAAATAAATAATTTAAAATAAATAAATATTAATGGAATAAAGAAGAGCCTCAGTTTTAAACTAGTGAGAAATCATTACACCTAGAGGAGTTCCCAGTTCAAGCTTCAAGAGATGAATTTGTTTCTAGCCAGCAAAGTCTGAAAACATCAAGTGTCAAACAAACAACCTCTTGAAAAACACACCTAGCATGCTTCGCCCAACAGGTAATCTTAGTTCACGCTTCTGAAAAAGCTGTTCCTTTACCCTCCCTGTTACTTGCATCAAGCAATCAAAACAAAAAAGTTGGAGTTTACGTCATTATTTCGGACAAATGCAGTTACATATCTGTGGCTCCAAGTTACAATTAGTAATTTATATAAAGCCTGATTCATAACTCTGTATTTGAGTAATTTCTATCCAAGACAAAGCTTTGTCCTAAGCTGACAGTAACTATGCACTGATACGCTCATAAACAAGTTCAATTTTCTTGGAAGCAGCAGTCACGCATTATGACAAACAAGTGATGAACCTCCATTAATAAACCCAGTTCCTAGACAAATACTGGCTTCTATCCTGGACAATCTGTTTATTTTGTTTATTAATACACATCTATGCATTCTCACATTTTTTATTCACCATTCACTCATTTTTCAAATCATAACAAGGACATTAAAGCCTATAAAAATTAATATTATTATTATCAATAAAATAATGGAGGATGGATCAACAAAGATAATTTGGAAAACCGTCAGTAAATATATCTGGATTCGCACTTGCATAATCTCTGTGAGGAATCCACTTAGGGATTATGCAGAAATCTTTCATGTGGGTCAGCCATATTTGATCCACAGATCAGTTAGTCTGTGGGTAAACTTGCCTCTGAACAGGCCCTAAGCTTGACCTGGGTTGACTAAATTAGCTGTGAAGGCTGACTGAGTGCAAACGCTCTGTTATTAATACATGTTGCAATGTTACTGGAATGTGTGAAAGTGCGATTTTCCACGAGATAAACAACCTGATTAATGCCTGCCACTCAGCATTAAATCTGATTCTGAGATGTGTCTGACAGGGTTTACTGAAATTAGAAGATAAAGTGTCAAAACATGAGAAATTGCAAGATAATGGATAAATTTATGTAAAAAATATTATCTTGGTGAGGTATCAACTGGCTCAGGCATATAAAATGATCCATCATTTCAGAAAACACAATTATGGATATATCTGACTTTATTCATCATGAATTTGTTAACTGTCTAGTCTTTTTTGTGCAAAAATCTCAACACACACACAAATGCTCTCACACACCCTTGCAAACGATCAAAACCAATGCTAAAATTATGTTGGAATATAAAATTCTTTGTCATCTTTGTTAAACCTGTTGTTCTCTGTCATCTTGAACCCCCCACCCCCACCCCCCCACCCCCCCACCCAGGGCAAGGCCTCCTTCATCAATACTACACAGAACTAGCACAACCATCCTACCTGTGATTCAGACCATCTCTATTTACCTTCAGGAAACATGACATGTCACAAATGTACATCCCCTGGCAAACAGTTCTATTACTAAATAGGTTGTCTATGTATACTACTGAGTCTTGTGGAATTTTCATTGTCAAATGCTTACCTTCTAATCTTAACTTTGAACCGTCTTTATACTAATTATTTCCCACAGAATTGATCTGCCCAGCCCATTGCTTTCTATCTAATTACAGATATGACCACTGCTTATATGTTTTTATTCTGTGTCATGGTGGTATAATATCTGACTTCTGAAACCTTCCAAAATCTTCTAAGTTCTTCATAATATTAATCCTATAACAGTGCCTTGAACCTAGGTAGCAAATTATCTTGGATCCTATGTAGAACATGTTTTCTTTACAGTTAACTCCTTTGCAATGCATGAGTTGTCATATAATTCATTTCCAACTAAATATTCAGTTTTTGATATTTAACACTTCTGACAAGCAAATCTCTCACCCACCTCATTTTATCCCAATTCTCAAAATCTCTCCACCCAGCTTCCTTAAAACCCTGCTCAAAATATCCGAACTCCGTATTCAAGCGTTTGTCAACTTAAGACATATCTTTCCTTGTGTTAAATGTCTCTCCCCCTGCCCTTTAATCTTGTCCACAAGTAGCTGGGGGGAAGGTATGTGCGCGGTATGAACTCTAGCCTAGTTCCCCCCTCATACTATTTAAATAGGTAAATAGAGCATGTCCCTTTATCTGACTGACAGCTAGGGGGAGAGGTTATAATTAACTCAATTGTCTTAATCTTAAATACCCATGGATCATCTACAGGTGTGTTAGGACAAGGACTGATTTGGACCGAATATTGGTCCAACTTGTGACATTAGTCTGTTAGGTTGATTTAAATGGGATTTGGATGATTGAGGATGCAATGGTAAGTTTCTGTAATCTGGTCATCCTAGTCTAAAATGGCCTGTGTCTGAACAGATGTTTAAATGGGTGTGGTAGATCCTGAAGTTTAAAATGACTTATTCTGATAAGGGAAGGAAAACAGGTAATGAGGTAGAGGGTGGAGGGTGGAGGGAGACCGAGGAGGGGGGGGGGGGGGGGGGAAAGAGAGATAAATGAACATTATCTTGATATTTAACAGTTCTGTGTGTGTTTCTTGGTTTCTAGGGTGCATGCTATACACATGTGTATGTTTGTAAACCCAAGCCTCCATCTAAGAACGTAGCCTGTTATCACCTCTGTGCAACTGTGTGTCTTCTTACACCTTAGCAATATAAAGTGTGGTAGACATACTGGCTCCAACTAACAGCAGCACATGGTGATATAATTTGCCCTGTATAACTTATACACCTCTCCTCAAGGTATGGGTCAAGATGGAGAGGTACCAGCTACGTAATTAAAAGACGATAATGAGCAACTTTCGATCCAGGTAAACCAAATTACTGTGTCATTTTTTGTAATCATATTTTTTTTTACTGCTTGGGTCAGAAGACACTGCCTCAGGCAGAGATATAGATATATAGCTTTCTCTCAATACCTAATGTGAACGCAGGGCAACAACTGCTTATCCTTTTAAATATAATCTCCCCCTTTGTCTGTTTATTGATTTGTATATCTCCCCATTTTTTCAATCTGCCAACTTATATTCATCCCTTTCCACTTTTGTTGTTTCTATTCCTCTATAGACTCAGCTTTTCCACACGAACCCCACTTCTACTACCTCTGAGGTCACCCCTATACCACCTAGTTGATATCACTTACCACCTGAACATTGCAATCAGGGATAAATCTATTGCAATCGGCAAAATAAAACAGTTGCGTGAGTCTAAAACATTTGCCATGGAAATGTGATCTAAAATACAGTTCAGATATCTTAACATATACACTAACTGTGTATGTGCACTCGGACATGTCTATTTCTCATTGTTCTTGGAACTATTCCTGGAATCTTACAGGTGCCTTGATCTCACTTTTGTACTACGAATATTCGCAGAACATAGATCTCTGAGTTCATGTGCACTGTAAGTAATGGCAAAATATATCAGGAGCGGATTGAGGCCGTCTTGTGGGTCTTCCAAAAGATGGTCAGATTTTCAAGTTTACATTGACGGGTATCTAATTTTTTCTGTGGGAAGACGGTCAAAAATGGAGGATGGATCAACAAAGATAATTTGAAGACTGTCTGAATATATCTCTGGATCCGCCCCTGTATATGTCATGTCAATCCTGTAAAGGAATCCCGATATTTGCATGTTCTCTTTTAGTTAAATATATAAAAAAATATATTTTATCTATCTGTCTGAAATAATCCTTTTGGCTTAGATTGTATTTATTTCTATAAAAAATCTTCCAAGTAGTGCAACCAACTATTAATTCTGAATGTGTCTACATAAAATATTCCCAGTGTTCAACTCTGCATGTTTTTCCAAGTAATTTTCCAGATAAAATAAAACAGCCTCTGGTCCTTTCACAGTAAACAAAGTTTCTGGATAATTATACGTATTACATAAATATCACATATATTCCTGCAAGTTTTTCTCATAATATCTGAGCTACAAAGGCCTCCGTAACTCATTCAACCCAAAAAATGCCAACACGGCAAGACAGGACAGAACCATAACCCACCTGGTATTTACCTAGAATCCTAATTCATTCCTGTGAACTCTCCAAACCTCTGTACTCTATAAAACAAGACCAGCTGTTCTACAACATTCCTTGCTAACACAGTCAGAAAAGGCATTCTAAAAATGGCTAATAACATTACATGTTAACAACTCGCATAATTCCTTAGAATTTCAATATTTGGTGAATTTAGTCTGCATAGGTGATTCTTACTTACCTGTGCCCATTTGTATAAGAAATATGCTATGGAGAAAGTTGATGAATTTGACTATAAATTCCTTGACCATGCGCCTCTGAAGTTCTTACAATGTTGGATATTTTTATATCGAATAAGAACTAAAATCATCATTACATGGACCTCACCAAGCAAAAGATTACTTAGAACATCAGCTTCTTTTGCTTACTGGTTCTTCTACAATAACAACCTCAAGCACGCAACTACCAAGTACCTCAGAAAACAAACCTCAATCACTGAAACCAGTGCTCAAAGCAGACCTTAACATCTAATCAAGTACCTCAAAATATGGACTTCAGCAACATAAAAATTCCTCAGAGTAATGAACAAGTATCTGTCGAACCATTAAATTCCAAAAAAATATCTAAATACCTTTTTTTATTATTTCTACATGCACAATATTGTCATTAAATACCCAAATAGGAACAGATACGCAATAAGCACATAATTCTAGTCAACAACAATTAATTTCCTCCTCCAAGAGCTATTACTTACAGTAGTAAAATTCCTCAGAACATCCCACAGTACCTGACAGCGTACAAAGATCCAGAGAAGAAATACTACCTCTACAGCTACCACCAAAACACAGAAGAGGTATAGCGTGCCTCCTCGCCCTCGTTCTCTAAGTTGCTGAGGTTTATACTACCTTGACTGGCTTGTTTGGCATACCTCTGTTGTCCAGTTTACACATCCCAAATGTGGTTCACTCCATCTGCAATCCTGGATTGCACCACTATCAAATCAATTTTTCTCTTAATTTAATTATATGTCATATTCATTTATTTTCAATTCCAACATATACTATAACACAGTCAACAAATTCCTTTCCTGGCTCTACAAGCGTTGGTGTAAGCCTGGATCGCGTTAGCACAGCACCAGATGCCACATGTAAACACTCCTTGTTGTGCTCACAGGTGCAGGTCGTCAGGGCAACGGTGGTTCAGACTGGCTGGCCCAGATGGTCTCTAGGAACAGCTGTGTTCTGCTGCCAAGTTATGCTAACATTCAGACAACTGTGAGGTTTTCAATGAGGGAAGACCTTTTAAATACACAAACATTGCCAGGTAATTTTCTCCAGCGAAAAAGGCACATATTCTAATATCTTTACATCAAAACAGCTGTGGAGTTTTCAAAGAGAGATACAGATGCACTATAATAATCTAACCTTTAACATTATTTATATTGTAAAATGAACAAGTTATTTAAAAGATATTAAATATTATTCATGTCAAATAATAGCAATATGGGACAGAGAAGTTAGGCTTTCAAAGCGGTAAAATTTAAAGGTAAAATAATATTAAGCAGGTAATTTTGTACCAACACCCGAGGGTCACTTACTAGTACTTTTGGTGGATGAAAGGTTTCAAGGGAATCATCTTATCATGTTAACAGATACTAGCTCAGACTGTTCACTCCCAAATTCTGCCAGTAACAGAGCAAACTACAGATATTTTCACACTCTTTACCGAATTCCTTGTAAATTCCTGCAAGTTAATTCTGAAGAGAAATTCTGGCAAAATGGAAAGCAACTGGTGCAAAAAGAGCACACAACTGTATAATTTACCAAGCGGAAATGTTTTCAAGGTACACAAACATTAGGCAGAAATTCGCAGAAAGCTTTCTGTTATCACACCCAAACAAGGAGGAAGTGCGCATTTCTGGGTAATTTTAAGGGTAATAGGACTTGTTTCCAGAGAAAATGGGCTGGCCTAACCTGATCTGACCTATGTCTGCTTTAAGATTAGATCATAATTAAGAAAAAAATCTAACCAGATCTCATCTGTGTTACGATTAACTAACAACAGGTTCAAACAAAATCAATTTTTCTGTGGTCAAGACCATTACCTAGTACTGTATGTAATTTAGGTAACATGTATGCCGTTTTTCTGTTTCTGTTCAAGCTACAGTAACAGTTAAATGCAAAGAAGCCCAATCAAGTTAAATTTGGTCGGATACATAAGTCTGTATTCTTCTGTTACAAACTGGTGCAATATTTAACTAAGTACGGACTACTACTGATTCATCTTGCTTCAAAGTAGACTCAAGTTTTGGTCTTAAAGTTTAGACCAACTTTTGGCCTACTATAAGCTTACCTGTGAAAGAGTTCTCTCAGACAGTCCATACTAGTACTAAGATGGACCAACCCATATCAAATGGAAACAGGGGTAAGGAGTATCCATTAAATGCACTTGCATTTATCTAAGGAAATGTTTTGATGCTGCTGATTATTTTCAGTAACAGATCATTTGCAGTAATTAGAATGTACATGTGTGGCCTTTGATAAAAGCAAGCACAGTTCTGTGTCAGGATTTTTTAAGGCAAGGAGTATATGGCACTAAACCAACTCAATATGAATAAAAAACATGGCTTATTATCCCGTTCTTAAATGCCAGGAGTTTTTGCTGCATACAATACCTAAATATTACCATTGTCAAGATAAGAAGAGAACCTATAAACAATTGCAACAACATCAAAACATTCACTTGCATGTACATTTTTTTTTTTTTCAAAATATGATCATAACCTTTCTCTTACGTATTCAAACATTATCCCTACTACACATACTGCTGAGATGAAACATGTATGTCTTGAGGCCAGGTCTTTGAAATGAATGACTGAGCACATTTTTGTGTACACAGGTAAACAGCCCCTGCTTATGAAAGAACTGACATAATCCATTGACTGCAGAGGAACAACTTTGAGTGACGGCACACTGGATTTTCTGAAAACTTTCATAAGAACATCTGCATTTTTTTCTTTAGTTCTGCAGAAAAATAGCACTTCTCTAAAAGATTTGATAATCCATGCCATCACATTTTTTTTGTGTGTGTGTTTTTCTTTCATCTTTTTTCTTTTTACATTGTTAATACTAATATACATATCTGGGTTTTACATTCGGAAATATTATCATTATTATTATTATTATTATCCCATTTGGACTGTTTTAGCCTTAAACTCACTGAGTCAAGTGTAAACACAGCTGAAGACACCTGGAAAGATGTTTGTGTCTTTCATCCTATCTGGTCTATGGTAAGCCTCATAAACATGTCACGTTGAACTCCTCCCACCTCACATCACCTCTGGTAGCAGAACTTCAGAGAGCTAGCCCAGACCCAAATAAGGTAACAGAAGGTAAAAACAACACCTGGCACAGGTGATAGTACTTAATGTTTTGATTCAGATATTAAGTCATTATCCAAAAGATCATTTACTAAAAGAATTATCATAATGATTAATGACAAGTAAATGCTTGGATCAGAGAATTATTCAAAACTGAAAATTCATATAATTTCATTTACCTTTTATCAAATTGTTGCAAATTAAGATGAAGAGGGTATGTTTTACTTTAGAGTTATGACTGCCAATCCAATATGTATTGCTGCCAATGGAAGAATGCATTTTTTAATTGAAAGGGGAAAATATTGTGGATAAAAAGTCAAGCATTTTCATAACTTGCATCATAACAATTATTGAACATTAGCATGGTTGAGCAAAGACAAAATACGTCTTGTTATTCTGAAATAAACGACTACCACCCAGGTTGAAGACAAAAACATCATATCCCATAGAAACAATATTACTTGAAACTAGAAAACCCCATGCAGAGGTTATAAATTAAACACTAGGGGGCAGCAAATTACAGGACACACCTGACCCCATCACTCAGAGACAAGATGTCATAATTCATGGTGAGGGATAATACTAAACAAAACAAATGACAACAAGATTAAAACATAAATATCCAAAAGGGTGGGGGATGTGATCTCCTGTAAAAATTATCTTCATCAATCAGCTGTTTAGCTTATCTCCAAATCTGTTTTGTTCTTGAATCTGTCTTTAAACTGATATTAATGTGTAATATTCACCCCTTAGTTATCTTTCAAAAAAAAAAAAAGAAAAAAGAAACTTTTCCCTTCACTGTTCAATAAATGTGTGTGAAACAAACCATGGCTGCCACAAACTTTATTTAATTTCTAGTTGTACTATGAAACCATTTATCATTGGTTGACAAGAATCTGTTTGTCTTACTTTACAAAGCCTGGGGATATAGGTCAATGAGGACAAGCCAGGGAAACTCAGGGAAGGTTCCAAAAAAATTAAATTTTAAATTTTCTATCACCTACAATAATGAAGTTGTAGAAGGGTGTCTCATCTACTAACATATTACTTGAACATAATTGCATTCTCTACATAATATGATACAATGATTAAATTTAACATTACAAAATGAACGCAAATGAATTTATTCTACTCTCAGTACAATCTACTGGGCCTAGACAAACTATGAAGCAAAAGTAAAAACTAACAAACATATCAGGAGCAGCCAACAGTATGATGTTCTGGTGAAAAAAATACAAATAGAGAAAATATGTGATGCTTCAACAATTTTTCTACTGCTCCTTCCACTGGACCCAGACCTTCACTCTAGCCAGCTCAGAATTCAAAAATATCCTAAACATGTTTATTTTGAAGTTCACTTTTCTTCTTTTGACTTTATGAGCATAAATAACTGCATGCATTTCTTGCAGATCACTTTCTTCTCTTAGACTTCAAATAATTTTTGAGCCTACATTAATTCAATCATATTTAAAGGATATAAGCTTTTGAGACTGATGCACAGTTTAGCCATATCGACAATAGAGATTTTTGGGAAAACAAATATGAAATGGCTATTTTCAATTTTCTTTTTTCAAATATCAAGAGCCAAACAGATTTCTAGCTTACTCATTATATCCTGTATCCTAAAAGGCTATATAAAAAAAAAAGAAAAACAAAATCCCATCTGGAATCTGATCCTTGCCTCCAGCATTCCAACCACCTCCCCGTTTAATTGGAATAAATGACATTTGTTCAGTAAAACCTGCAGTTAACCATGGAAAAAATGAAAACAATTTACAAAGCTGTTAATATTGCACAGTTTTAAGTCTAAAAGCAACAAATCAAATTCAGTTCACCCAGGAAAACGATGAAAATAAGTAAAGGCACACCATTTTTCTTTTTGAAAGGGGGGGGGGCATCACTGATAGAACTTTAAGGTTTACAATGGAATTCAATAACTGACTTCTACAAGTTTCTCATACAACTGACTCAAATAAAATCGACATGCCAAAATATAAACCAAATTCATCCAAGGGTCAGCCAAAACAAAGCTTTAAAACTGAAACTTCAAATTTCTGGTTATGATCTTGATTCAGGATGGTGTGATACAGATTTCTGATTGTATGTAAATTTTTTTTCTTTTTTTTTTTTTTTTTTTTGCTAAGGTGGAGGATGACAGAGCAGGCCAGTAGCCAGGGGGGTTCAAAAGAACTGCCCTTTTTGCTGGGAAAAGGTCCACTTTGGATAAAATTTGATCTAGGTACATGCAGGTTTTATTGTAAAAGGTCCACTTTTTCAGAAAACGAACCCCCCCATTTGAAATTGCTGGCTACGGGCCTGCAGAGGATTCTGGATCAACTAGTGTAAGTTGAAAACTTCTTTAGTGATCAATTACATTTCAGCAGATTGTAAATACAACAACTGTGATGGTTGAGACAATCATTGTGTTAGTTGAGAAAACTGATCATTCATCTCAACTAGCACACTATAGATGTTCGTGTCACCCAACAGACAATGCAATCTCTGTCAATGATACCTGGTGCTGTCAATAAAGAATAAGAAATAAATGAACTGGGTTTTTACCCCCTTTTCTTGCTCTGAATAAATAAAAATACTCCATTTTTGATATGGAACTTGAGAAATCTTCAGTACTCATTTGAAGATAAAAAATATTAACTTAGTATCTGGTGATACATGGCCTTGAGTAGACTACAGAAAAACTGGTGATTTTATGATTATGTTGAAAACAAGGGGATCGATCTACGTAAAATAATATTTTCATTGAGAATGAGCCCTTCATTTCTATATTACTTCTACTGAGGGGGTGGGGGGGTTCTAATAGCAGTGTGTGAAAGTAAATGCTAGCCAGAGGCAATTGCCCACATATAGAGGCCCCAGGCTAGAAAAAAGTTTAAATTACATGTAACAGTACTCTACTTGACAACCTTGATTGTCCAAAGTGCTCATAACCTAGGAAGTTTTTGGCACAGGCTATGATAATATCCATATACATGAACCCATTATTTATTACACTGGTAACAAGAGACTAATATCTGGAAGCACAGAGAATCAATAGTCAGAGGCTAATGTGTGGAAATATGTGGAGAGGAATGCTCTGGAAATCTAACTCCACTGTCCATGTAGAGCTGGTGTGTGAGTCTATGTGCCTACAATCTCATATACCCCCCCCCCCCCCATTTGAAAATCATAATAATAAATTAATTAATGGAAAAGTATATAAGATAAACAGGATGGCAAAAAGAGAAACTGTTTGCCAAAAAATAGGGCGAAATATTACCAATATTTTATATAGACTTTATTTTATCCATCAGTCAATGCAAATTGGCCCAACAAAGATGTTGTAGAGATAATATAATCTTATTCAGAGGGAAAACAATAATCAAAATGGCACAAGAAAATTTAAGTACTATATCTTCTTGTGAATGTTTTAAAAGTATTTACATGTACCTATGTTTTATGTGATTTTTTATTTTCTCTTTCATCAATTTCTGGTAGTGAATACAGAAAAGTGACTGGTGAGTCTCTTGACCACTCAAATGACCACCACTGCCCACTCATGTCCTGTGTGTTATTTCATTAGCTCCTAATCTACAACCTGCATGGTTCCTTGCTGGCTGCTTTATAACTTTATTCAATTTATTCCACAATGGCTGTCCTTAATTCTATATATTCTAGATTCCTCGGTGAATGCTTTATGGTATTTCACTAAAAGAATTCCCTATAATCTATATATGTTCTTGCTAAATTCGCAGTCAGCTGGTATATATTTCATCAATACAATGGGCCAGATGTTTACAAACAGTTCCAGTGTGTTTCTCTGGCAAGTGAGAAACTGTGTCATCCTAAGCTCGTATATTGACCAGACTGCCTTTTAGTGAAAAAGTCAAAATTATGGCATGGAGTGGAGGGGAAAGCCAAGGTCAATGATATTTTTGGCTCTCAAAAAGTCAGAAATCCACCAATAGTTGAAAAAATCTCATCCCTGCTCATTTGGAGGAATGGGATGTGTGAGACACACATTCAGTGGCCAAGTGTTATAACGTATGCCCTCTTCTGTTGGAATGAAAACTGCGCAAGTCATCAGGAATCTTTGTAATCACTTTGAAATCCCTGTTGCTATGCAGCATGGATATTATAGAGAAATCAGACTGACTGTGTTTCCATTAGTATAATAATTGATGATCCATGATTATTTTTATGAAATGATCCCTTTTGTCTTACAGATGTCCATTTTTGAGAGCCTTTTTTGTGGGTTGACAAAGGACACAACTTGACATGTTTATCATTCTTATTCTTGATAAAAATGAAGCAGATGTTCAGTCTGGAAATGCTCATTTTTAATGAGTGATGTGTAAGTATAACTGACACTTTATCTTAAATTCCCCTTTTTTTCACAAATTAAAAGGCCAAGTTTATTTTTCACTAACATATGTATCTCACATTTTGCATTCTTCCATTATCCATGTTTTGGATAACACTTTTTTAATATGCATTTTTCAGTGGATAAAGTGTATGCAATTGCTGCTGCCTTGTGTAATGCATCTGCTTTAGTCATCCCGAAGTTGAAGCATTGGGTTGTTTCTTATTAGTGACTGTTCCAAGCAAGAGGAGAAAGAGTTTAAAGACATCTTTTAATACATGTACCATATTTCTTTTCAACTCCACACATTTTCATTTTCAGTAGAACCTAATGAAAGTCAAAATCCACTTCTTGGCAGAATATTTCTGGCTTCAATTCCAAGATGATTTTATTTTCAGGTGCTGAAAAATGTTCTGGTTTTTAGGACTGTTGTCATCAGGGATCCATTAGTCTAGATCTGCTGCGGTTGAGCTCTTCTCGTTCACAATCAATGAATAGTATTCACGTTGTTTTGCCCATTATATTCCTACTGTATGTAGGCAATTGTGTTCTTTAGTTCATTTCTCTATAAATAGTTTAGCAAGGGGTTATTGTATTCTGAAATCATTTCTCTTGGTAGACAAAGTTAATTCTGTCTTGATGTAAAAGCCACAGAATTGGAAAATAATTGCTGTAGTCTGCAGATGACTTTAAACTGTTATTCATTTCAGTCATGTTCCAGTGAGAAATGGAATATGATGTTATTTTTTGGTTATTTTATTCAGGACTAGTTGCTATGTGTAATGGAGACAAATTATCTTCAGTTATAAATTTATTTTATTTTGTATTGTTCGTTTTCTTTTTTTTTAACTGTTTTTTTTTTTCATGACTGACACCTGTAAGAAAAATTTGTTTCATGTTATCAGATATGTAAACAGCACAAACAACTATTGCTACAACATCAAACAAAACACTATGCTCACTTTATGATTATTAGATTTCCATCAATGTTATCAAGTTTGTGATGAGAAGACCGTGCAGCCATGAAGTCCTGTAACTTCATCAATATATATATATACAGGCACTACCTCCATCAACCATTGAGGCCCAAATAATCTCTTTATATCTTAAATTTCTTCCAACTTTTTGCACCTGTTGCACATTTTATTGACTTTTCAAACCCAAGAAATGAAAAAAAAAAAAAAAATCCAGCAATCATAAAATCGATAAAAATCTAATAACCTGTAGTGAGCCCAGTAGCACCATACAAGCACATCTCGTTACCTTGGAGTTCTGCAGTTGTGCCGTCCTGGCGTTGATCTTGCTGCTGAAGTTGTATGCTTTCCTGGGACTCCTGGGACTGGGGGATGATTTCCCTGGGGGCGGGGAACAGGGTGGGGTGGACGGAGAAGATGG